>NC_134968.1:2842453-3142453 GCF_965638725.1 Aptenodytes patagonicus
CCATGAGCAAGGAGGAGCGGCCCCGGCCCTGCCCCGTCCTGGGGCGCGCGGCGGTGGGGGGGGGGGGGGGGTGTTGGCTGTCGTCTGGAAACGTCCTCGTCCGTGGGGTGAGGAGGGTTGCGGAGTTTTTAAATTGGGGCAGGGGGACGTAGGGAGCCTCCGGGCAAGGAGAAGGGCAACGGGGTAAAATGGGGTTTCCGCTCGCTGGGTCGTGCCGGGGAGGAGTTGCGGGCAGGGAGCAGGCAGAGCTTGTGCCGCTGGCTGCCCTCTCCTGCCGCGGGGCAAAAAAGGAAAGCAAGCAAGCAAAGCGCTTCTCCGTGCCTCAGTTTCCCTCCCTCCCTCCCCCCCCCCCCCCCCCCCAACCCCCCGGTGGGGTGATGCTGCTCTCCTACCTCACAGGGCTGGTGCGAGGATGAACAAATTCACGTCTCGGAAGCACTTGGCGCTCCTCGGTGCCGTATCCCGGGCAAAGCATCGCCGGAACGAGCCGCCCCGGCGCTACGGAGAGACTTGGGTTTGGGGGTTCGCCTCATTTTAATGCTATCAGAGTCTTCTTTTGCCATTCAGCTGGAGGAAAAAAAAGAGAAAAAGGAAAGAAAGAAAAAAAAAAAAAATCCCCCAAATCCCAGCTAATGTTTCTTCTCTTCCAAGCTCTGAGGGCTTTCTCGGCCGCTAAGGGCATCCGTGGGCTCAGCAGCGATGCCGGGGCCGTGCTCCCTCCCTGCAGCCTGACCCGGCTGACGAGCGTGGAAGGGTTTTACGGAGTCGAACGAGAGGAAAATCCGTTGTAAATATTGAAAAGGAACTGCCTCTAAGCTACATTTTATGTTTCCTGGGCATTAGGTTTTTGGGTTTGTTTTTATTTTTTTTTAGTGCGTTTTTAAAAAAAAAAAAAAAAAAAGAGAAAAAAAGTAAAAGTTAGTCAGCTAGTTAATCAGTGCCAGAAAAAGAAATCTTTTTAAATTCCTAGCTCCAACTATTTTGAGTGTTTTCTAGACTCTGAAAAAAAGATCAGAAACGCAGACTTGCTATAAGACAGTTGAAGACATTTTTTAATTTAATTTCTCTTTATTGATGTAGGTCTTCCCTCCCTGTCCCCTGCTGGTCCACACAACATAGGCTTCTGCTATTTTTGGAACTTTCTTGTTTTTGGAGAATTCAGTAACCGAGGGGTTGGGTTTTCTTTGGGGGGGGGGGGGGGGGGGGGAGGTTCTGATTTTTTTTTTTTTCGGTCGTTTTTAATTTCTTTTTTCCGTTGTAGCTTTTGTTTTGTTTGGATGAAATCAGTGTGATCCTGTGAAACACGTGTTCTCCTGAGAGGGCACGGAAATATTTAAGCATCCTCCTCAGGCGCTGGCTCCCGGCGGCCGCTCGGATTGTGCCGTGCCGAGTGTGGCCGTGGGCTTTCCCAGCCGGAGGGTTGAAGGATTTGGCTTCGGATTTGCCTCGGGAGCCGGGAGTGGCGATGGGGCGGCGGGAACGAGCGGTGCTTGAGCTCGGGAGGCTTCGGTCTGCTGGTCGGAGGTGGATGGCCACGTGCCGGGTCCCCGGCGCTTGGGAAGCGGCCTCGGAGCGGGTGCTTGGCAATAACTTGTTGAAGGCTAGAATTAATTGGGGATGCCCGGTGGCGGCTCCGCTTCGGCGGTCCGTGGGGAGGAGAGAGATGCGTCCCCATTCAGTCGAATCAGCCTTTCTTCTTATTTTTGGTTTTGTTTTTTAAATTTTCTTTCTTTTTTAACTCATTTGTGATTGTGGGTGAGACCCAGAGCAGAGCGAAACCAGCCGGAGGCTCTGAAATCATGAATTTTGTTGGAGACCGTGCAGGTGCTGCGAGCTGGAAACGTACACGTGCAAACTACCTCAGAGCTGACAGGGAGCCCCGAGGGACGGACGGGGGCGGGGGGGGGGGGGGGGGGGGTCCCTCACTGCCCCCCGCGGCAGGAGCCGGCCTCCGGCACCCCCGAGCTCGGCAGAGACCCTCCCGGCTGGTGGGGAGGCAGTTTTTGGCAACCCGGCTTTCCGCCCTGCGGTTGGGGAGAGCTGCGTGGTGGAGGAGGAGGAGGAGGAGGAGGAGGAGGAGGAGAGCCGATGAGGAAGGCTCCCAGGGTGTGCCGGGAGGGCGGTGGCGTGGGATAGTGGCCAAGTCGGACCCCTTGAAAAGTCAGCCCCGGGCTGACTTGGGTGTGCGTTTGATCCCTGCTGCTTTACTGTACGTTACAGAATTACTTGGGGGTTTGTTTTTTTTGTTGTTGTTGAAGACGAATACCTCTCTGAGCGGCGGCAGGGCGCGGTGGCGGTGGGATGCTCTGCCGGCCGGCGGTGGGATGCTCTGCCGGCCGGCGGTGGGATGCTCTGCCGGACGACGGCAGCAGCCCGTCCCCGCCGGCGCGGCAGAGCGGTGGGTTATGAACTGTGGAAAGTATTTGGGTGCTGCGGATCAGCACAAGCTAACACCGAAAGGGATTTTTTTTTTTTTTTTGCTTAAAAAAATAAAAATAATAATAATAATAATAATAATAAAAAAAAAAAAAGAACAATTTAAGCCCCAGGGAGTCGGGATGTACGACAGAACTGAAGCCATTTTTTTGGACCGGTTTGGGAAATGGTCTCTGCAAAGCAACACTAAGTCCAGCGGGAAGGAGTTTGCCGATGGTTCGGGGTGGGGAAGGGCTGATCCGGAGCTCGGCCCCGGCAGAGCTGCCTGAGGCAGGGACGGGAGGCAGGGACCGGCCCGGGTTTGCTGGGCTCTCCCATGGCTGTTGGCAGATAATCCTGGGAAATCAATGGGATTGACCGGAATCGGGGCAGAAAATAATCTTTAAAATGGCCGTAACTGGTGTGAGCGTTCGTTACCCAGCAGTTAATTGCGTCGGTTCGTTCGAAGCGCATCTGGATTCACCTCGGGATCAAATTCCTTGACTTCAGGAGGAAATCTGGCCCTAAACCGCGACCAGCCCCCTCCACCCCCCCCGGCCCCGTGCCACTGCCGCCTCCCTCGGCTCCTGCGGCTGAATTGAAACCCGGCACATTTTGGGGTGGCTCCAGAGGAGGCAAAACAGCCCCCCCACCCCCCCCACCCCCCGTGAAGCTCAAGATTTTCCTGAGAGCCCCGAGCGGCCGGTGCCCGTGGAGTCCCTCGGCTTCACCGCGCGTCAAACCCGGGGACACGACCTTATATATAACCAATTCATTTTTGTTTATCTACCTCTTAGTGACAATAGATTAAAAACTAGGTAGTGGCAACTCCACATGCTGTAGTTTAGGGGAAAAAAAAAAAAAAAAAAAAAAAAAATTACTCTCTTTTTCCAAAGAAAAATGTTCTTTAAAAATAGAATTTATGGTCTTTCTTTTCACTTTAAAGCGGTCATTAGTTGTAAAAGCTCCAGACCTCAGCAGTCCGAAATGTTTGGTTGTGACTGATTTTTTTTTTTTTTTTTTTTTTTTTTAATGCTCAAACTTCCATTTCTTTCTTTTTTTTTTTTTTTTTTTTTTTTTGAACTTGGATATTTACTTCTTCCAGTAGCAGTACACCTCCATCCTCCTCGCTTCCCCAGCCCGGCGGGGCTGAACCCCGTTTTTTACTGGGGGAATCGCAGTCGATGGTTTTTTTTTGTTTTGTTTTGTTTTGTTTTGTTCCCCCCCCCCCCAGCGGCTTTTTTGGGGCAGGACGGCGGCAGCGGGCTGATGGCAGCACGGGGGGGGGGGAGGCGATTGAGCTGAATTTGGGGTGCCACATGGCTGCACCCCGACGCCGGGAGCACCCAGCCACCTCCTCATCCACGGGACGGGTGCACCCAAGGGTGCTGCTTCTCCCGGCAGCCGCCCCAATACAATTTCAGGCTATTCAGAAAAAAATAACAATTGTACTTTCCTGTAATGATATTGTTTTTCCTCTTTTCAGCTGATTTGTTTCTTTTTGCCTTTTCCCCCTCCCTCTCCTCCTTGCCTCTTCTAATCCGTGTTCTTCCCTTGTCCCCTCGCGTGAGGCAGTTTGTTGGCTTGGATGTGGAGTTGGGATTACGGATGGACGTGGGCTCCATTTCTCTTCCAGCGAGGTTGTTGTTTTGTTGTTTTTTGTTTTTTGTTTTTTGTTTTTTTTTTGCCACAAACCGCTTTACTCCACTGTTTCATTTTTAAAAATAAAGAGAAAAAAAAAAACAAACAAACAAGCAAAAAAAAAAAAATAGTGTTTGTGTGGTTTTATGGAGTCGGGGGGAGGAAAAAATGGGGAAATAAAGGGGGGAAGTGGAGGAAAAAACAGAGAACGAAAGGGGAAATGGAGGAAAAAACAGAATGAAAGGGGAAATGGAGGAAAAAACAGAGAACGAAAGGGGAAATGGAGGAAAAAACAGAACGAAAGGGGAAATGGAGGAAAAAACAGAGAACGAAAGGGGAAATGGAGGAAAAAACAGAGAACGAAAGGGGAAATGGAGGAAAAAACAGAGAACGAAAGGGGAAATGGAGGAAAAAACAGAACGAAAGGGGAAATGGAGGAAAAAACAGAGAACAAAAGGGGAAATGGAGGAAAAAACAGAACGAAAGGGGAAATGGAGGAAAAAACAGAGAACGAAAGGGGAAATGGAGGAAAAAACAGAGAACGAAAGGGGAAATGGAGGAAAAAACAGAGAACGAAAGGGGAAATGGAGGAAAAAACAGAACGAAAGGGGAAATGGAGGAAAAAACAGAGAACGAAAGGGGAAATGGAGGAAAAAACAGAATGAAAGGGGAAATGGAGGAAAAAACAGAACGAAAGGGGAAATGGAGGAAAAAACAGGGAACGAAAGGGGAAATGGAGGAAAAAACAGAATGAAAGGGGAAATGGAGGAAAAAACAGAGAAATACAGGGGGGAATAGAGGAAAAAACAGAAATAAAGGGGGGAAATAAGGCAAATACAGAAATAAAGGGGAAATAAGGAAAAAACCAGAGAAATTAAGGGGGGAATAGAGGAAAAACCAGAAATAAAGGGGGGAAATAAGGAAAAAACAGAGACATAAAATGGGTGTTGAGGGTTGGGGACGAGTGGGGGTGGCAGCGGTGGAGCTCGGGGACATCCCAGAGGATGCTACGTCCTGCCCTCGGTGCCGGTAGCACCCAAATGGGGCCGGTACCGTGATTTTACAGGGTTTGTAGGAATAATTAATATAATTTTCTTGCCCCGGGGGTGCTGGGAACGGGGGATGGACCCTCTGCAAAGCCCCCCCGGGGGTGCAGCTCTAGCCCAGCCGTGCAGCACCGGTGCTGTTCCCCAACCGCTCTGCAACCTCCGGACCCTCCCGGGCGGCTCAAGGGCACCGAGAGCGACCGGTCGGTCGCTCTCGGTGCCCTTGAGCCGCCCGGGAGGGTCCGAAGGCTGCCCGCGGCGGGGGGAGGGACACGGGACGGTCCCCCCGAGCCCCCCCCCCCCAGGCCGGGTATGGAGCGGAGCGGGGCCATCCCCGGGGTACGCGGACGCGCCGCACCGGCACGGGCTGGTACCGGAGGGAGGCGGGGGGGTGGAAGCAGAACCCCACTGTCACGACATGGAGGGGGGGGGGGGAACGACCGGACCGGGGGCGTGGGGAGGGGGTTTGGTCACCCGTGGGCGGCGGTGGGCCAGACTGAGGGCGCGGCGGCGGGCTGTGCACGCAGCGGTCCCATGGTGTAATGGTTAGCACTCTGGACTTTGAATCCAGCGATCCGAGTTCAAATCTCGGTGGGACCTCGCGTTCTTTTTCTTTTTTTTTTTTCTGCCCTCCTCCGGTAACGCGGCGAGAGGCGGCGGCGGCGGCGAACCGGGGCGGGGGGGGGGGGGGGGGGTGGGTGGGCAGCAACGGGTACGTTTCTCCCTCCTACTCCCGCCCCCCCGCGCCGCGCCGCGCCCTCCCGGCCCCCGCCGGGTTCCATTTTGTGCGGGGGCACCGTCTCGTCACTGCGCATGCGCGGGGGCGGGCGGGGCAGAGGACGGCGGGCGTTTTCCCAGTTGCCGGCGCTCATTGGGGGCGCGGGCTGACACTCTCGCCTCCCCGCGCTGCTATTGGCTGGGAGCGCGCTCCGCTCCGCCCCCCTCCACCGCGTTATAGCGTAGCGACGTCGCCTCGTAGCGGTGTTACAGCGTAGCGGCCCCGCGGAGCCCGTGGCCCCGTCACGGGGGGGGGGGGGGGTTCGCGAACGCGAGTGGGCGGTGTGAGAGGCCTCGGGGAAGCGGCCCCGAAGGCCCGGGCCTGGCTTAAGCCGCCGTTGGGCCAGAAGCGTCCCGAATCCCTTCAGCAGCGGCTTAGCCGGCTCTGACGCAGTTTTCCAGCCGTTTAACGTCAATTAACGGGTCATTCCCCACCGAGAGCAGGAAACCGGGCCGCGTCCGGGTTATCGCCCCGGATTAGGGGCAGCCCGGGCTCCGGCGCTCTGCTTTGGCCCGGGAGCCGGGCCCTGGCCCGGCCCAGGCGGAGGCCACCGGCCCCGCGACCCTGCCACAAGAAAAACACAGGCCGCGGTTGAGCTGGCGGGTTTATTTAGCGTCTGCAAGAAAGAACAAAACCACCTTTATTTTTGTCTTTTTTTTTTGGCTAGGGAGGTATGCGGAGTGGAGGTACCGGCTACAGGAGAGTGGTGGGGAAGCCCCCCCGCCTGAGGAAAAGCCTCTTCCTTGTGTCCGTCCTCAGCTGGGGAGCCCCCATCTTGGAGTGTCTCTGGGGGATGAAGTGCCGAGGGACCCTCTCCGCCCCGTGGACTCGGTGCCGAGCAGGGCCAGCCCAACGGTGAGACCAAGCAGTGGCCTGGAAGGCAGGAAAACGCTGCTCCAAGTGGGGTGGAAAGCAATTTCCTACAAGCACAGCATTTAAACTGCTCCCAGGCCTGTCTCCACGTGCTCCTGGAGCCCCAGCAGCAGCCGCTAGCATTGCGGTACACCCACAGCCTTCCCAACATGCAGCAGCTACCTGCTGCAGCGTCGCCTCTTCCCAAACACCCCGTCCCATGGGGTGGAAGAAGTTTGTCCCTGCCCTGAGTTTGCAGCCGTTGCCTTTGCTGTGTCTAAAACTGCTACGGGACGTGTAACCTCTGAGCAGAAGCCGTCTGGGCCTCAGGGGAGCGTTTCAGCATGGGCCTGAGGGCTGCCGCGATGTCGGAGGTGGGCTGGCATGAAGCAGAGGCGGGACGGGGACAGACTGCGGCAGAGACGGGGCCTGAGGGAGTCTGAGAAATCAAAAGAGCTGCTGCTTCTGTTTGGGGTTGATGATTGGCTGGGGATGTTTTGGGGAGTTTGCCGAAAGACAGTATGTAGATGTAATGGACTTACAAACAAACAAAAAAACAAACAAAGCCCCAAATGCTCCAAACCGCCCCCTTCAAACAACAAACCCCACAAACCTTCCCCAGAGTATCGCCCTACTGAACTGGGAAGCAGGCTGTGCCCCAGCTGCTGTGCTTTTTCTATCAAGCAGGGGATGAAATTTGTCCTAGAAAGAAGCTGCCGTTGGCAGCAGGAGGATCATGGCCCGGCATTGCTAGCTTAGGGCTTGGCGAGTCCCGTCTTGCTCCGAGGAGCTGCTGCTGCCCGCCAAACTGCCTGGTCCAAGTCAGCCCCGTCACCGATGGGACATGGTGGGACGAGACTTGGCAGCCCCTCTGCCCATCCGGGGCCCGGCTGCCCTTCCCTGCCTGCCCGCAGCACGGCTGCGGCGGAGGGGAGCTGATGGTGCAGCGGAGGCAGCGCTCGGAGCCGCCACGGTCGCAGGCAGGACCTGACAGCCCTGGGCTTGCTTTACCACGGCTGCCAGGGGGTTTCCAGGGGAGGAAGCGAGACCGAGAGGCGGAGTGAGGGTTTGAACAAGCCGCCTGGGGCCTCGCTCCTTCCCGTGCCCTACCCTGTGCTGGGTGAAGACCACCCAGCCCTGCTCCGGCCATCCCCCGGCTCTCGATGGCGGGTGCATGGTGGGGGCGAGCTGTCGGCTGTAGGAGTGGTGGGCAGCGGTGGTCACCGGCTGGGGGAATGTGGAGGATAAAGAGAATAAAGCTTTAGACCCTCGGAAGCCTCAAAGCAGTGGGGGGGGGGGGGGGGGGGGGGTATTGCCCTTCTGTGCCAGATGGGGAAACTGAGGCACTGAGCAGAACTGACTTGAGCAAGGTCCTGCTGGGAGGCTCTTCTGCAGCAAGCGGGGGCTCGGCTCCGGGGTTGGGCTGCTTGGAGAAGTCTGGGACCAGACACAGCTCTGCGGTTTCGTTAAAGCCCAGTTTGCTGCTGGCTGCTAAAAATGCAGAAGTTTTGCTTGCAGGAAACCAAATGTAAATCAGCCATGAGAGCAGAAAAGCTCACGCTGCGCTGGCTGCTGAACCTCATCTCCTGTGGCAGTGGGGCGATTTTTTTTTTCTTTCTTTTTTTTTTTTTCTTTTTTTCTTTTTTTTTTGGTCTTTTTTTTCTTTTGCCGTCCTTTAGATGCGCTACGCTTTGGTTCTGGACTCCCCAGTGCTGAGGTCAGACTACAGGGAAAGCAGGTTTCTGACAGTCTTGGCTTGCACACGGGAACATCCCTGCGCCCGGCGAGGACAGCAGCGGGCGGGGGGGGGGGGGGGGGTGTGTCAGCTTATTGTACAGCCACCCTTCTCCTTAAAGGGGTTCTTGTCCTCGGGGATTCCTTTCAGCAGCGGGTCCTCGCCCGCCATGGACTCGATGTACTCCTTGATCTCTTTGCCGGTTTTGGAGACCTGCCAAGGAAGGAGATGCTCTGCGTGGGTTACGGGAACCAACCCTCCCTGCAGAGCTGCGCTCCCGCTCATCGGCTGCCTACGAACCCGTTCGGGCAGCCGGGAGAGGGGAACTCTGGCCATCAACATCCCACCCAGCGCGGGGTGTCCCCGAGAGCGTCCCTGGGGAGCTACGGCCACCTCGCTGCGTGCGGGGCTGCAGTTCCCAGGCTCTGGGACGTGGGGCTAAGCCCGAAGGGCATGTTTGCCTCGAGGGGAGAGGTGTGAATGCACATGCTTCTGCCTGTATTTGAGGTTGAATTTCAGGGATTGTGGGTTTGTTTTTGGTTTTTTTTTTTACCTTTGCAGCACGATCAGGTCAGGGAGTTACCCCGGGGAGCGGCTCCTTTGCATTTTGGGTGAAAAACTCACCATTTGCCTCTCGTTCTTCACCTCCTTCTTCAGCTGATCCAGCTCCATCTTCAGCAGCTCCTTTTCTGTCATGTCCTGAGCCATTTTGCCCTGTAACCACGGGGAAACGGCGCGTTGTTAGTATATAGATGGGCTTCTCCTGCGGCACATTAGGACTATTGCTTTGGCCCTAATAGTGTTGCAAACGTTGCTAATGCCTCAGCTGCCCCCATGGCGGGACATGGGCTGACGCTAAAAAAAGAAAACCCGAGGCGGGAGGCATCTTTCAGGCGCCTTTCAAAGCCCTTCTTGTAACATCTGCTGTAACCAGATTTTCGTTTGCTTGTTCTCAGCAGGCACATCGAGCGACAGATGCAGTTTGAGGGCAGCGGAGGAGGATCCAGCCCGGTTTTTAAAGAGGTCTTTGCTACCCCAGAGGCTGTTTCCCCAAGACACGAGGTGGCCAGTTCAGCGGGGCCGGCTGAGCCCGTAGAAAAGCCGCTGCCTCGGGGCTGTCGGAAGCAGCAGCCTCGTAGGAGAACCTGGATGCCCAGGTCTGCAAACTAGATCTTCCTGATCTGTGTCCTGTGCCTGGGCAAGAGCATCTTTGCAGGTTTTCTAAGGAACTAAATATTTTTTTTTCCTTTTTTTGTTTTTTTCTTCTCTCCCCTCCTTATGTCTGGCCCCCAGGTAAGTGCTAACATGGATTCATGGCTGTGAACTTGGCTATTTGCATGCAGAGGCATTGCTTGCCGCGACAGAAGGATTTTGGGGCTGTGTGGGCTGGAAAAGCCCAGCTCTTTTTTCCCACGAAAGCCCATCCAAGGGTTATGTGAGATTCCTGCACGGCTGAGATCTGTTCCCATGTTTAAACTTGGGTTTGAAAGCCTGGCCACAACCTTTTAAATAAAAAAAGTAAACGTGATTAAGCTGAAACGTGCCTTGGCCCCGCTTTGGAAGGCGTCGAGCTTGTGCGCCCTGGACCCCGCTGGTTTTCTGCGGCTGCTCTCGTGGCGTGTGTGCCCAGTGCTCCTCTCCCCATCGACGCCCTCGGCGCAGAGCCGGCCCCGGGAGGTGCTTGTGGCAGAGGAGCCGAAAGCCACAGCACAGCCGTGCTACCAACCCACGGAGGAGGTGGCTCCCAAACCGTGTGGACCCCACGATGCCATTTGTACCTGGAGGGAGCAAAGCCACTTACCTCCGGGGACGAGGGGCTGCCCCTCTCGGCGGTGGAGACGTTCAGAGATCCATCCGAGAGGAGACGCCGTCGACTGGCCCCTCGCTCTCCTGATCCAGGCTTGAAGACTCCTTCAGCTTTCTGGGAGGGTAGCGGGGAGCAGATGTCTTTGGTCCTTAAGCTGATAATAGACTCAAGCGAATAAGCTGGTCAGGTGTTGGGCATTAGCCTCAAAGCCCCCCGGGGTAATCTGTGGTGGGGCTGCGGGGAGGGGGAGGATGGGGGAGGAAGGGTGGGGTGGAGAAGCGCTTTGTGGGGTGGGTGGCTGGGGCAACCGGGAAGCCCTTGAGCCCCTGGCGTGGGTGTCTGGGTCCTACCCTGGCTGGGACAGAGGGACTGTCCCCTCTGGGAATCAAAGCAGCTTTCGTGGAGTTTAGGAGGGGGTAGAGAGGGGAGCTGGGGCGAGGGGACCTCTGGGGGCTGGCGCAGCCTCGTCGGGGGCCAGGAGCGGCTCGGGCGGCTCTTGGTCCTTCAGGGTGTGAGGAGCTGGGCCAGCGCTGGAGGAAATTCATCATTTCCCTCGTCCTTGTGCTGGTGGGGCCGCGGGCTCAGGAAGGGCCAAGCCCTAACGTGGGTTTTGCTCCTGTCTGGCCGGTGCAAAGTCGCTGGGGCTGGAGGCCCCGAGGAAGCGCCTGCGGGAGGAGGAGGAGGAGGAGGAGGAGGAGAGGGTGGAGGGAGATTTCCAAGCACGGGGGAAGTGGGAATTTCCTGCCCTCCTCACAGCCTCACCCCTGGGGATGTGAAACACTGTTAGCAAAGCACAGAGAAGGACGCGCTGTCCTGGCGAGGGAAGGACGGGCGCCTCCGCGGCGTCACTTGTCACATCCCTCTGTGCCCTGAGCTGAGCGAGGTCTGGGTGACCCGGGCGATGCCATGCGGGGTGCACAGGGTGCCCGGGGCTTTTCCGGGGAGGAGGACCTGGCAGTCGAAGCGCTGCCCTTGGCTGTATCTCTTGCCTGGCTGTATCTCTTGCCTCGCCTGGCAAAGGGAAGGGCATCGCCCTCCCTGGATGCGACCAAGCCAGGCTCAGCCCCACACCTACCGGGAGGGCGGCAGGGGCTCATGGAGGGTGGGCGCGGGTGGCAGAGATGGGGGTCGGGATCTTTTTCGGTCACTCGCCGCCGGTTCCTCCGTGACTCACATCCTTCACCACAGCGGCCGCTCTCATGCCCTGCCCCAGCGGGGTGACCACCAGCCGCGGCCGGGGGCTGCCCCCCAACGCGTCCCCCGTCGGGTTGAGGCCACGCTGGCTTCCTCCCCGCTGGCCCCCCCACCTTTCCTCGCTGCCCCCGGCTCTCCTGAGGGCCACGATGTGAAGGTGGCCGGGGCGGGCTCCACGCCTGCGGGGCGTCCCTCGGGGGGGACGGGGACACCGCGGCGCCCGCGGGCCCTGCGTCAGCATCGCCGCGAGCTTCAAAACCCGGCGCCGAGGCGGCCGGGGAGGAAGTGGGAGCCGAGCCCGGCACCATGTCGGAGCTGGAGCAGCTACAGCAGCGCGACATCCCGGCGGGGCGGCAGGTCCTGCGCGACCACCACTGCAACCTCCATAGGGTCGCCGACTACTGCGAGAGCAACTACCTGCAGGTGAGGGGGACGGGGACGGCTGGGGACATCGCGGGACGAGCTGCGGCTTTGGGGCTGGGCACGATGCTGGAGACAGCCGGGAGCCCTGGTGAGGTGGTGGTCCCGGAGGGGCGGCTGGTGGGTGACGGCGAAGGCTCTACCCTTGGAGACGGGAGCCTGAGCACCCCCGTTAGCTTCCTACTGAGAACTGCATGCCGCTGTCTCTATTTTTTTTTTCTCGTGCCTCAGTTTCCCCTCTTGCTCCACAGCAGCTTTTCTGCTCAGCTCTCGGGGTGGGGTTTGGGACGAAGGGAGAGTCTTCCGGGGGTTTGGTGCCTCCAGAGAAGCCCTGGGAGGGGACCAGGGACACCAGCCCCGCCTGGGCTGTCCCCACAGGCTGTCCCCAGGGTTTCGGAGGTGCCTCCTGGCAGGGCAGAGGAGAGCTGGGTTGCCCGCACGTGCAGAGCAAGCATGAAGCTCTGCGGCCGTCGGTGTCCCTCCTCCTCCTCTCTGCCTGGCCCCCCCTGTGACCTGCTGAGGGAAGGAGGGGGCAGGAGTTTTTGGGATGAAATAGGAGAAAAAAAAAAAGAGTTCTGGCCCTGTTTGCTGGGGAGGGTGTCTTGGCCGGGGGGGTCCCCGGGTGCTTTGCAAAGCCCATCTCGGTGGCCTCGTTCGCCCGTGCCGGACCCCGAGGCTGCTCCCAATGAGCTGGTGGTGCCGACCCACTGGAGCGGAGCTGAAGGGGAAACGTGCTGAACTCTTCAGAGAACTGAGACGCCATCGCCAGCGCGGCTGGTGGCATGGCTGGCTGTCCCCGCGCATGGCTGGCTGGTGGCATGGCCAGATGTCCCCAAGGGTGGCAGGAGGCTGAGCCGGCCATTCGGCTCCGGCACCTGCCGAAACGGCAGCATCCCGGGGAGGAATCGGGGTGAATTCCCAGTGCCGGAAAAGCCAAGCGCCGCTGCCTGATGGGTGTCCGTGTGTCCCGCCGGTGGAGCCAGAGGAAGTTTGATGCATTTGGAAAGCAGAAGGAAGCATCTTCGCTACCGTGTGACTCCAGCGTGAAGATGGAGGGCAGCGGTGGCCGCACGGGGTGGGCTCGTCCCACCGGCTGGGTTTCCCCCCCCCCAGGCGAGCGACAAGCGGAAGGCGCTGGAGGAGACGATGGCGCTGAGCACGCAGTCCCTGGCCAGCGTGACGTACCAGATCAGCAGCCTGGCCACCGCCTTCCTCCGGCTACTGGACCTGCAGGCGGCCGAGCTGCGGAAGGTGGAGGCCGACGTCGGCTGCGTGGCCCAGGTGGGACCGTCCTCCGACCGGTGCTGATGCGTTTTGGGGTTTGGGTGCTGAGAAGGGGGTGGGCTCTGGGAAAGGGAGTTTGGGCAGCTTGAGGGGGCTGAAGACCCTCCTTCCCCATAGCTTGAAGAGCCCGTCAGCCCTCCCCTTAGCATCACCTTGCAGTGAAAGTGCAAGACCATCTCCTTGGGTGGTGGTGGAGGGCACCCAACACGTCGGGGGGGGGGCGAGTCCACCTGGGGCTTGGAAGCTGGCCTCCGGGGTGTTCTCCCAGTCTGGGCACTTGCAAATCCCAGAGGAGAGGACCATAGGAACTGCCTGGGAAACCTCAGAGGAATCAAAGCGGAATGACGGGGCTCGGAGCGTTGGCTTCACTGCAACACTCTCCCCTTGCTGGAGCCTGGCCTCATCTTCCCAGAGCTTAGGGATGCCGATGCAGAGTCCCGTGGCCCCCCACCTCTTCCTGGCACTTGGAAGCTGCCTGGAGCCTTTCCAGCCATGGGAGGAGACAGGACCCTGTGGTCATGCTGGAAGCAGCAGGAAAACAACTTATGGGTGGCCGAGGCTCATGCATCCCCCCCGCCGCTGCCCTCCCTGTCCCCTCCGTCCCCTGCTTTAGGAATGGCCAGATCCGCTGCGGTGGCATCAAGGGCATCACTCGCTCTGCTGTGATGGAGCGGAGCGGGACCTGCCCCTGCGACTTTGGCCAGGCCGGGGGGTTCAGGCTCAATCCTGATCCTTTCCTGCGACCCCTTCCCTTACAGGCGGGGAGATGGGGCTAGGAAGGGTGGTGGGACTTGGAGGTGGCAGCAGGAGATGAGGAGAACCCGGGATGGGACGGTGGGGACAGTGCCATCTCCGCAGAGGGTTGACATGCACAAGGAGAAGGTGTCTCGCCGGGAGATCGGCTCGTTGACCGTCAGCAAGAGGTTCCCGTCCTACCAGAAGATCATGTCCCCCCCCAGCCTGCCCTGCCTGGAGCCCTACTACAGGAAACCCCTCAACTTTAGCGTCCTGGACAACATCGGCCACGGCATAAAGGTCAGCCCAGGGCTAGGAGGATGTCCCACAGGGGTGAGGGGGCTTGGATGGGCTTTCTCGGTCCCCGATGTCCCCAGCGTTGCACTGATGGGTGCACTGGTGGGCTCAAACCCCTCCTCGATGGAGAAGCGGGGTCTGTCCGTGCCCCGCAGCCCACTCCGGGACTCACCTTGCTGGGGCTCGGTGGTCCCAGCTTGGGGGAGGGGGGACACGGTCCAATACAGCAAAGGGAAACTGAGGCACTCAACGCTCAGCAAAGGCCATCAGCGCCACTGGGGCCGGTGCTGAGCCGCAATGCTGTCACCCCCACGGTGCCTTTCCCAGCACCAAAACCGCCCGCACAGGAAGGCGCCCGCGGGGGGAGAGGTTTCGGCAGCCTCGCAGGCGCGAGCCCCTGGCGAAGCCACTGCGGGGCCAGAGGGGAAGTGGTGGCGCTGGGGCCGCGGTTCCCACGGTGGCGGGTGCCTCTCGGCCTCCTCCGCACCGCAGCACCGGCGGCTTCTTCCGCTCGGCTGATCCTATCGGGGTGGGGGGGGGGCAGTGGAGAACTCGGGGTGCTGCTGCCCGTGGGGGGGGTCACAGCCCTCTGGGGCGCGATGAGTTTGTGGGGAGGGCTGCAGCTGCCCTCACCCATCGCGTCGCCGTCTCTCCCTGTGCCTGCAGGACCACAGCACCCAGCTGTCCCGCACGGGCACCCTGGCTCGGAAGGGGATCAAGTCGGCGGCGCAGGCTGCAGGCACCCTGGGGTGAGGCTGCGGGTGGGGATGGGTTCGGGGTCCGGGGGCTTTGCCTTTCTGTGTCACCGAGCAGGTGACGATGGCAGGGACAGAGCCATGAGGTGCACCGTGGGCTCGCCCGATGCTACTGCATCAGGGTCCCATCCCTGTGCCGAGCCGCCAGCCGGGCTGGGGGGTCAGCAGCTGCTCTGCCCGCAGGAGAAGCACCCGCATCCCCGAGCCCATCCAGCCGCCTGTGGTTCCTGAGGGCAAGCTCTCCACGGCCTCCTCCGCCTCCTCGCTAATATCCGTCAGGTACTGGAGCTGCCCGGGGGGTCGGGAGGGCCTGGGGGTGTCAGGACAGCCCGAGGCAGCCACCGTCATCCCGCTGCTGCGAAGGGGTTTTGATGAAAAAGAAGGGGTTTGGGAGTGGGAGATTCACTGCCCTGGGCAGTGCTTATTTCTAGAGCAAAATCCTGTTACAGAGAAGGTCCCCGATGGGGAAACTGAGGCACAGAGTGGGGAAAGGGCTTGTATGGGGTATACACACAGATGCTGGGGTATCCTGCCCACGGTGACTGCAGCAAGTGGCACCCCGTCCTGGCATGGGGCAAGTGTCTGTGTTCAAAGAGTGGGGGGCAGAGCCAGCCCCCAGCCTGGGACCCTCCCCCACCCTGAAACCGCCACTCCTCCACCCTCAGCTCGAGCGGAGCCCCGGCAGCCCCCAGTGAAGGCATCCCTGCGCCACCACTGCTTCCCTCTCTGCCGGGGCCACCCCCACCGCCTGCGGCTGCCATCCCGCCGCCACCACCTCTCCCCGGGGACCTGCCCCCGCCACCACCGGGGGACCTGGCCGTGCCCCCGCTGGACCTCATGCCCCCAGGTGAGTGCTCGGTGGTCCAGGGATGCTCAGCATGGGGGGTTAGTGGGGAGGTGGGGGCTGCACGTGGCCTCTGCTCCCCATGGAGCCCTTCATCCCCCATCATTTTGCGGGGATTTTGCAGCCCCCGATGACTTTGAGCCACCGCCGCCGCCACCAGCTTTGCCCGACTTTGAGGATTTGGCCCCACCACCGCCGCCCGCCGCAGAGGATCCACCCTGGGTCCCGGAGAGCTACCTGGAGAAAGGTACAGGGGATCCCCAGATCCCCTCGATCTCTTTGCCGTGCTGCTTTTGGTTGAGCCCCTGCCCACAACCACGGCACTGAGGGCCCAACTCTGCCCCGGCATTGGCCAGGGCTGGGATGGCGAGCGATGCCGTGGTCTGCTCATGTCCCCCAGCTCCCGCCCTTCCTGGCGGTGGCCTGTCCCCTGCTGTGGCCTTGCCCAGGCTCCATGGTTCCTCTCTCCCTCTTCTCCCAGTGGTGGCCCTCTACGCTTACAAGCGGCAGAAGGACAACGAGCTCTCCTTCCAGTCTGGCGCCCTCCTCTTCGTCACGCGGCGGTACTCGGACGGCTGGTGCGAGGGCGTCATGGGCGAGGAAGCGGGTTTCTTCCCCGGCAATTACGTGGAACCCTTCTAAGCACCGAGGGCAGGCAGCCCCCTGCATCCCCCACCCCAGCTCACCCGCCCGGATCGGCCGCATCCTGCTCCTGCTTGGGGCAGGGCTGCGTTTCGCCTTTGAATTTTGGCTTTGCACAGCTGGGGTTTTGCACAGCTCAGCTCTTGCGTGGGCAGCCAGACTGGCTGCCACTGCCGGCACCGCTGCACCCTGGCAGCCTCCAGCACCCAGAGCATCCCCCTGCCCAGCCCCTCTCCCGTCTTCCTTTTCTTTATGTTTTTAATGACAGCAGCACTGGCCGCTGCCGGGAAGGTTTAGCACCGGGACACCGCAGCTCTCTCCCAGCCGATGGAAATGCGGCGGGCGGCACGTTGGTCCCGTGGGCTGATCCTGGCGATGCTCCCGGCCCTGCGGTAGGAGCGAGGGCAGCGCAGGACCGAAGCGCGGCTATAGGAGATGGGGGCCGAACGCCCACAGGGACAAGGAGGGGAGCAGCACCCAGCTGTGGCCCCAGGGCACCTGCCTGCCGTCCCCATCAGCTTGAGACGCAGAGGGGGACGAGCCAGGGCTCGCTCCATCAAAGGGGACCCCGGCAAAGCATCGCTTGTAGCCTGGCCCCGCTCTGCCGCTCCCCCTCCAACGCAGTCCCCCCTTCACCAGCCCAAGGAAGAGAAACAACATGTCCGTGCAACTGAGCGCGCCGTTTCACACCCAGGTTTATATCCTGGATACAAACAACTTGTGTATCTGCAATATATAGATATATATCTATATACATATATATGGGTTTTTTTTTTTTAATTCCATGGCTTTAAGTTCCACACAGTTGAACAGGCTCCGGCGGAGGAAGAACGAAGAGAGGTGAAATGAAATAGAGGAGGACCAACTCAGGGCTGCTTTGGTTATTTCCTTACTGCTCAGGTTTGCTGTCAGGGTTTCTATGCTTTGGAGGAGTTACGAGCCACCCTCAGGGGCTGGTAAGGCTGCGGATAAATCCAGGAGAAGCCAACACCAGAGAGCAGCAAATACTGTAGGTCCCCCCCTGCAGAGTGCAATTAGAAGGGGCAATTAATACTGCAGCGGGGCACGGGGAGGGGGCTTGGGGGGACCCGATTCCCAGGAGAAGTGCTACAGCACCACACCTCCCGGGAGGAGGTTTGGCACCTCCCGGCGTACGAGGGGAGTCGATACGATCCAGCAAACACGAGGAGACGACCAGTAATGGCTCAGAGTGAGGAGGAACCTGTCCGCCCCGGGGACACGGGGGACGTTTTGCCCTGGAAGCAGAAGCAGAGGATGGAAGCGGAAGGCAAGGGCAGGTCCTCCTCCCTGCAGTGGGATGCGGTCGCCGTTCCCATGCCCTGGGCAAGCGGGTGGGGATGGACTAGAGGAGTTTTTTTTTTCCAAGGTAACCACCTTTCCAAAAGGTTTCTTGTTCCTTGTGTGAGAATAAAGTCTCAAGGGACAATTAACTCCCTGGCTCAGCTGCTGAGCCTTGCAATGGGCTGCCCTGCCCAGGCGGGGTGCGGAGGGGAAGCCGGGGAAGCCAGGGAGCCCAGGCAGCACAAATTTCCCAGATTAAATTTCCAGTGGCCTCATGAAGAGGCAAGGAGCCCTCGAGCATCAGGATCAAGGCAACAGCACGCAGCTCCTGGCGTGGCCGGCGGAGGTCGGGCAGGCGAGGGGGATGAAGGCAGGAGGAAGCATGTGCAGGGCCCAGCCCAGGGGGAGCCGGCTTCTGGGCTTTTGGGAATTGCTCCTGTGAAGTCAAAAGGGAAAGGAAAAAAAAACCAAACAACCCAACAAAAAAACCCCAAAAACCAAAAAAAATCACCATTAGTGTTGGCAAACACCCACGTTGGAGTAGATGTCCGAGCTGCATAGAGAAGGCTTCATCTCAACATGGCAGGGAAGGAGAAGGGGGGACCTAGAGAAAGTGCTTTAATCACCGGGGAGAAAGGAGCTGGGAGAGGACAGGCAGGAAAGCAACCCAGGAGCGGGGGCTGAGCGAGCAGTGCCGATGAGCGTGGGGTACAGGGCGTGACCCCCCCCAGGCCTCTCCTTTCCCAGCCGCTTGTAATACGCAAGTTTCTTCTGAGCCATCCTCAACACTTCTTCTTGAGGACCTCCTGGAGATAGCGGGCGACCTCTGCAGCCGACTCCCAGGGGACGACAGTGGCCTGGAAGGCTCCAGGCTGCTTCTTCTCCATCTCTTGGGTCATCCGGTGCATGGGGTAGCCCTTCCGCGGGAAAGCCACATCAGCTGAAGTCAAAGTCACGGAAGGGCAGAAGTCATTGGCACCATCTCCCACGTAGAAGACCCTCTCGAACTCCACCTCCTCCTGGGCTCTCTCTGCCAGGTACTCCGTTAGGATTTTGCGTTTGCACATGTTGGCCGGGCAGTCAAGGCACTTGTGGCTGTGGTAGGGCCCCAAGGTGAAGTACCCCTTCTTGTCAAAGCCGGACGGGTTGCTGAAGATCTTGCGGAAGAGGGAGTAGAAACCGGCTGCCCTCAGATTGCATTCGATGCCAAACATGTTGGCATCGGAGATGAGGATGATCTCGAAGAGCTCGTGGTTCTTGGAGAGGAACTGGAAGAGGTCCGGCATGCCGGGGGACAGGGGGATGTTCTCATAGACTGTCTTGAAGTCCCCCATCTTGACCCCCTGGTCCCCCATGTACGCCAGGACGCGCTGCATGTACTCATTGTAGAAGCCCTCGCGGAAGGTCTGTCGGATGTGCTCCGGAAGCTCCTGCCCCGGCGCTGCCCGGATGATAGAGTCATCGCTGTTCTCATTGATGATGGTCTCGTCGAAATCGAAGACGAGGAGGTACTTGGGAGGCCGGGGGCTGGCCATACCAACACCCTGCGAGGTGGAAGGATAACGCCCAGCCGTTAGTTCAAGGCACTTTGCTTCGGCCCTGGCACAGCGATGGTGGCAACCACAGCAGCAAGAGGCTGCCAACCCTGCAGAGCAACGCTCCTTGGCTGCCTCACCCCCAGGCAGCTTATTAGCCCAGCTGGGCTTGGGGGGGGGCTAATCCCCTGCTGACATACCTCAGCCCCGGCCCTAAGGCATTTATCCTGCCTATAAAGAGATCATTTTGTCACCGCTAATCCCGTTCCTGCAGTCAAGGCGGTCGCTGTGCCGAGCTACCGCTGCACATGTCCTCCCAAGGGACGCGGGGACAGCATGCACCTCGGGGTGTTTTGTGCAGGGAGGGTCCTCGGGGTGGGGGGGTTACTCCCCAACCTGCTCCTGTCCCGCCTCTGAAAAGGGGGTTGCGTCCCTGCAGACCGCTCTTGCTGCCAGGACGAGTCTGGCTCTTCCCGACAGAGGAAAACATTTTGCAGGTTGATTTTTGCCCCATCTGGATGCAGTTTCCCCCTGGGTCGGGCTCCGCAGGCTCCTGAGAAGCCCGAGATAACTCAGAGCCGACTCCTGCCCTGCTCTAAAACCAAAGTAAACCTACTTTGCCAACACGGTGCAAAGCCGGTGAGCCCCAGCCCGGCCTCCCGGTGCCCACCCGCTCCCCTCGGCTAAAGCCACGATGGCCCCCCAGCAGCACCCGCTCACCTTCCCGGCTGCTCCCGTGCCGCCTGAGGCCAGAGGTTTGCAGGATGGGGACCCGATTCCTGCTCCCTGACCCTGAGAAGAGAGGGGACAGCCCCGTTCAGAGAGGATAAGACGGGTGAGAATGGCACTGACCTTAAACAGGCATGGCAGCCCGACGCCCTCACAGCACCTTTTCATTTTAAGACCATCACTCTGCAGGCAGCGCGTTGCTGAAGGCAGCGCTTAGGGCTGGCCGGGCTGCTCTCCTGGCTGCAAACCACAAAGAAGGGGGAGTTTGGTTAATGGCTTGGGTTTTCCCCGGCTGCCACCTTCAGGCACGGCACCAAATGTCACGGCATGGCCGGGCTCTACGTCCTGCAGCGAACTCCCAAGCTCGGGACCTTTCGTACCAGGAACGGAGGAATTAAAGGAGTCTCCGGAGAGCAGGGTGAGTGGGCAGAGCCCGTTTAATGCTTCTGATCCCTCTTAATTCCACTGAGCGCCTGGGCTTTGCTGCACGTGAAAGCAGCCAGCACAATGGCTCGGCAACGAACCCCAGCAACACATGCCCTGTTCCAAAATTGCCCTGATTTTCTTCCAGTATAATTAGTTTGGGGTGTTTCTTTTAATGGAGTAATTATCCTGGAAAGAAACCAGGTGCCCAGGCGGCTCCGCTGAGGATGTGCCAGTCTGCTACCCGGGAGCGAAGGCAGAGCCCAGGTTACGTCTCCTGAATTTTGCCGACCTCTTGTGGTCCGCGGCGATCAAAGCAGAGCGATGGAAAAACCTCAAAAAACCAACCCCGCAGCCAAACCCGGCTGGAAACTCAGCCGGATGGTTAGAGGGAGGAATAACACACGGGGACACGGGAAATTTTCACCGGGCACCAGTAGCTCGGCTTAGCTGGGGCTGGGAGGATTTCAATGATTATTTTGTCATCAGCACGACAACAGGAAGAGTTTTTCAGCTGAAGGTGATTTGTGGGGGATTTGTCTGGTTTGAAGTCCAGCATCAAACTATTTTGGGCACAAACGCGATTCATGACTCTGCTAAAATTAAATAAACCACCACTGCAACTCGAAGGTGGCACGCTGCAAAAGGAAGCGGGCGCTCAAAATTAAACCCCGGGTTGAAATCTTGTAAAAGCGGCTTTTTGTGAAATCTTCAAACCCAACACTAGTTATTTCTTTGTAGAAGCATCCATCAAAAGCTGACGTTTATTTACAGACATCATCTGAAGCCAAATAATGCTACAGCCAGCCCGGCAGTGGGGTTAGCCACCACAATTGTCAGGTCCAAACCAAGAGAAACAGGGAAAAAAAGACTAAACATGAAAGAGTAATTGTAATTTTTGTCATTATATTCCAAAGAGCTGCCAGCGGCGAGAAAATAATTTTGCCGTCTCAGCCTTAAGGAGACGTCGTGGTACCGATGCAGCGGCACAGGGAAAGAGCCCTGGAACGGCTGGTTAACCCCGGGGACACCGTTAGGGGCAGCTGTAAGGGACGATGTGGACACGGGGAGCGAACCCGCCTCTCAAAAAGCTCTTCCGGGCCCAAAATTTTTGCATTTTGCTGAACAGGAAAGGCTACCAGCACACATCTTGAATTCCGGGCAGATTAGGTCAAACACAGACCTGAATGGCAACCTCCACGCAATCTATAGTCCCTTCAGTGCTTTTCAGCCGAGGTTCCCCAAACACCTTCCATCTAGCCACCTCTCCTGAATTAACGTTTTGTTACGCACGTAAAAAAACTGACCTGCGAGCTGGGGAAAAGCCAGTTTGGTCTCTTTTGGCTTATTTTAGCTCTGCCTCCTTCGAGAGCTGACCAGCACGAGGTCGGAAACAGCATCAGCCACCCTGATCTCACATTAATTTGCCCTGAGCAGAGCTCCCTGTGAGCTCTTGCCTCCCTTCCCCACCTCCCAGGCATCACTTCGCTCTCCCTGAAGCACCGTGGACACCAACAGCCCCAGCGGGGATAAATCCAGCCGCTCCCAAGAGCTGGAAAACAAAATCAGTTGCTCTACCAGGCTCCTTGCCCCGGTGTCCCCGGCACTGCCACCGCTGCCGCACAGAGCCTCTCCCAGCCCAGGGCTCAGAGCCAAGCGCCCCGACAGCAGCTTCCCCTTTGCGGGTCGCGGAGGAGGAGAGAGGCCACCGGACCGTTTTCTATGGGATTTCTAAGGAAAACGATAAGCCGTGAAGTCAGCTTGGACAACCGCTGCCCCCACCTACCGGCAGGAGATCGGAGCATCCCTGCCACACTCCTGCAAGAGCCACCTTCCGCTCTCAGCCGTCCCCAACGCCGCTCTTAATTGTATCAAGATACGCGTTGCTTTTATGCAAAGGAGAAATTAAAATCTAAGCCAGCTTTATTTAGCGAATAAAGGTCCGGGATGGGACTTCTCACCACCGGCCTCCGGGGGCTGTTGGGCAAATCACGTCCTTGCCCCATGTGCCGTTCTCCCCTTACGATACAGAAAAGGGAGATACCGGCGTTAGGAGCGACTCAATAAACCTGCACTCATCCTCTCCGGCTAAAGACAAGCAGGCTGAGCTGTGGGGTCTGGCAGCAGCCACCTCAAACCCTGACTCTGCCCCGCGCAGGAGGGGAGCGGAGATGGGGGGAAAAAAAAATACTTAGCAAATCTCCCAGCCCCGAATTACCCCGTTAAATCCAGCCAGGAGCCGGCGGTGCCCACGGGCACACCGCTAGCAGCGTGGGATGGAGCAGCCGGCTCCATCCGGGGTAGGGAGAAACGAAATCCCTGCAGGACCGTGTCACCGCTCCCAGCAGAGCTATTTCTGCACGGAGATGACTCACCCGGCGGCTGCTTCCCGGGAGCGCGTCCGTCCACCTTCTGCAAAAAAGGGACTCCCTCCAAAATAAAAGAAAAGCGGCCGCGCTTCCTAACATTATGCAAGGCCTGAATGTTGAAACAGAAAATAAAACAGATATTTGCTCGTTAATTGCGTCAAACATAAAGGCTTAAACAAACTGAATTCGGGGTGAGGGTCAAAATACGCCCGATACAAGCGGTGAGCTGCTGGGTTCACCGCGAGAATAATTTCCCAGGGTAGTTTATCCCCAAAATCTCGATGTTTTCTTCCCCTCTGGCAATACCTCCAGCCATCCTCAGGATCTTTCCGCCCCGAAGGGGCCCAGGGAGGAAAGACTGGAGCCCGCCAATATTCGCTGCCCTCCTTATGTCCGCAGATCAGCTCTTGCCGCTCGTCCCAGGGGACCTCTGCACCGCCGTGTGACTTTGGGCTTAATCCCGGAACGGGTTCAGCACAGGACGAGCTGCACGGAGAGGAGCAGCGCCGCGCTACGCACCCGCCCTCCGCCGCAGGATCAGGCCCTACGCCAGCCCCCGGCGCATCCAAGCGAGCGTGGACGGGGATCAGCACCTGATTTGAGAGCCGGGAACTGCTGAGCCTCGAAAGCGAGGGGGCACGGGGGCATTTCCCAATTGCAGGCACAGTCCCTGGGCTGGTTTTAATCCCCCGGCGTACTCTGCTCTTGCCAGTTTTTAACATTTTTAACCTTAAAAAACCATTCGGTGTTTCTGGTGCGTACAACGCGTTTGGTATTTTTTAATTTTAACTCAAAACTCAACCACTCACCTTTGGCAAACGCGTTTGCCCACTCTTTAGGGCAATATTAAGGGCAAAACAAGAGGACAGAGTCCTGCTGCCCCAAAAGCAAAGGAGGGGAAAACCTCCCTCTCCGGCACAGACATCGGCGCCATCAGGCATGTCATCGGGATCATGAGACAATTTCACCACTCCTGGAATAAAACCCGACCCGCTCCCGTCCCCGGCCAGCTACACAGCTCCCGAAACAGAAGCAAATGAGCAAATTAATAACAAATCACCGGACAGCGGAGCTCAGAGGGGTGTCTCAGCCAGCCTCAACCCCCTCCACGTGCCGAGGTGCCACCTCACCCCTTCTCCTGCCCTACGGCTCCCGCTTCACCCCAAATCCCCTGGGTGGGGGTGAACGGGAACACCCTCTCCGGGGCCGGGGCTCGCCCTCCCCGCCTGCACGGCTGCAACGCCGCGGCCGGTCACCTCGGGTTATGGGGATGTTCCATTTTTTTAATGGTGTTTATTTTTCCTGCCGCCTGCCAGGAAGCTGCGGCGTTACCGCAGCCAAGGGCTCCCGCTGCGGCCGTCGGGGCCGGAGCTCTCTGCAACAACAACAAAAAAAAATACCCCGAAACAGGTGGTTTTGGCCCCAAAATGCTGCGGCTGGCAGGCGGTGGGTGTCAGATTGGCGGCTGGTTTGCGGGAGTCCAAAACCGGATCCCAGATCCCGGGATCCTCCACCGCAGTGCCGGTGCTGGACCCGCCACTGGGCACACGCATCCCGCAGCCTCTCGCCCGCCGGGGCACCGGCGCCGGTGCCAGCCCGGTGTCAGCTCCCTGCGGCCGGGACCCACAGCGGCTGCTGCTGCTCCAGCTCCGGTACCGGCACGCTCTAGCCTGCCGCCCGGGGAGCGGGACCGGTGCCGACTCACGCACGGCCACTCCTCGGGTCCTCCCGGTACCGGCGACAGCCGCAACGGGGCTGACTCATGCACGATCGGTGCTTGAATGCTCCTGCCCGGTCGGCACCTCCCGATACCGGCACCGGCCGCACCGGTCCTCCGAGAGTCCAACCAGGTAGGGACCCTCCGGTACCGGCACCAGCCGCTCCGGTCCCCCCAGGGTCCTATCGGATCGGCACCTCCCGGTACCGGCACCAGCCGCCCCGGTCAACGGAGACCCCCACCGGGTGGGCGCCTCCCGGTACCGCCGCCAGCCCTATCGGATCGGCATCTCCAGGTGCCGACACCCGGTGCACCGGTCTTCGGAGCCTCCTGCCGGGTCGGCACCTCCCGTTACCGGCCGCCCCGGTGCAGACTCACGCCTGATCAGCCCCCGGAGCCTCCTTACCGGGTCGGGAGCGCCCGGTTCGCCCCGGTGCCGGTGGGTGCGCAGGCAGCCCGGCGTCTCGGCCGTGAACGGGGCCGGACACCGGTGGCTCGGGAGCGCGGCGAGGCGGGTCCGCGGTCCGGTGCGGCGGGTCCGGGCCGGCGCCGCTGCCGGGGCTGCCGCGAGCGCGGCCCCTTTAAAGCGACGCAAACGGAGCCGCGGCGCGGCTCCGCGGAACAACCGCAGTCCCCGCACGTCACCGCCCGCACAGCCAATGGCAGCCGCGCCGGCGCGCATCAAAGGGGGCGGCGCCCGCCAGAGCCACGCCCTCAGGCCGCGGGGAGGGGGCGCCGGTAAGCGCGCTGCGCCCGCCGCCCTCCCCGCTAGTGCCGCCTCGGCGGGGCCCGCGGCGCCGCTTCGCTCCCAGAAGTCGCGAAACGGGCAATAAGCGACAAAACCCCTCCTAGAAACAGCCAGTTTCGTAACCGAGCCATTTTGGGAGGGGGATTTTTTTTGGCCCCGAAACAAGGGGCGAGCGCAGCGGGCAGCCCCCGAGGCCGAGGGGCTCAGGGGACCGGGGGGGGGGGGGGGGGGGACGACGGACACCCACAAATTCTCCCCAAAACACAGCCCGGGGAGGGGGTTCGCCTTTCCTGCTCCGGGGAAAAGGAGCCTTGCCGGGCACCCACCGGTCCCCAGAGCCACCGGCCCCGGGCAGAGCCGCTGCCCGCAGCCGGGAGTGGAGGGGGGGGGAAGCGGGGAGCCGAGGCTAATTTTAGGTGCCGGCTCTGTCCCGGGACACGGAATTGCAGGGTGGCCAGCCAGGCACACAAGCAAGGGCAGCCCCTGCAAGCGTATCCACACCCCAAAATACTCTCCTGGGCTCCGGGGGGGTGTTTAAGCGGTATCTTTGGCTCTGCAGGACGTCTAATTTGTACTGGAGGCACCCACGATAAAAAAATAAGGCCAGCTTGTTCAAAGGCTGGAGGCAGAGGGTGTGGGCAGGGAGGGGACGCAGCCGCACGGCCTTAAAAAACCTGTGGTTAAGAGACCACCCAAGGTTGGGTTTTGTCTTGCTTTTTAATTAAAGATGTCTAAGAATGGAAGGACGCAAACAAAATTCAAAAGGTCTGCAGAAACCACAGTTTTCTGCTCCCTACGTGGGCTGGACGTGGGCCGTCCGCCCCTGTGCCGGCTGCTCCG
Source organism: Aptenodytes patagonicus (assembly GCF_965638725.1). Taxonomy (NCBI): domain Eukaryota; kingdom Metazoa; phylum Chordata; class Aves; order Sphenisciformes; family Spheniscidae; genus Aptenodytes; species Aptenodytes patagonicus. Next base: position 2,868,562 of record NC_134968.1, read on the forward strand.
GGGAACGCCACGTTGTCCGAGCGCTCAAGCCGAAGCCGCCAACGCTCTAAAGTTTCCCCATTTCGGCAAAATTCAGTTCCAGTTCCAGCCCCAGCCAGGAGCAGAGCTCAGAGCGTTTCTGTAGCCAAAGCGTTGCTATTCCGAGACCTCTCTTAACAGCCCTTGCTCCCAATCGCTAAAGGACGCCGACCTTTACGTACCGATAGCTGCCGGCGGTCACCGGCCTCTCCTGAGAAACAAACCCCGGTTTATCAAGGAAATATTTTATCATCTATTTAGTCTGAGAGATTCTGGCTTTTCGCTGCAGAGCACACCCCGTTTCCTCTGCGCAGCGTGGGTTTTGCCGTTTCTCCTTGCGGCGTTACCCCCCCTTTGGAGTCACACCAGCTCCTATTAACCCAGGAGACGGCGGTTCAAGCGATTTGTCAGCGGGTATAAGGCAAGTGGGAAACTCAAAAGGGCAAATTCTCCGCTGCCTTCTGTCTCCTTCCCACTGAAAGGCAGCGGGGCAAAGATCATTCCAGAAACATCACAGACGGAGGAGTTTGGCAAGGGTGATCCTGTATCCCAGTGATTTTCCACTGTTAAGAACCCCAGAGAGCAAGTGAGGACAGCGCTTTCCGCATTGGGCTGACCTGGCTCCTGGCAACCCCTGAATAGACAGGCAACCCTCTTATGAACACACGGGTTCCCCACAATGGGTGTAACATCCCTGCGCTACAAGAAATACACTGGATGCACACTTCTCTCCAAGTTTGTCCTGTTTTTTCACCAACAAACGGATTGCGTCAGCACATAAGCAACCTTACTAAGCCCACAATGTCCACGTAGCCATCCGTCTGTCTGTCTGTCCCGGCCCCCCCCCCGTGCTTTATTTCCATCCTGCAGGACACAAAAGCAGCTGGGTTAAGACTAGTTCAGTAGCCCCCATGAAATCAACCTGGCTGCCCGTGTAAGACCTCCTTGCACTGGCTCCCATGGTCTGCAATACGTATTTTGGGGAAGCTCAGAGTAAAACTGAAGCTTTCCTTTACTCACAAGGGGAGCTAATCCCTATAGCTCAGTCTTCAAGGCACATGGATAAGGAAACTCCAGTCACAGCAAGTCGCCTCGTGCCATCTCCTCAACACAGTATTCTCCAACACACGGTATTTCTTTTATAGCAATAAATTTTTGGTGGCCGAATAATATTTATATGGTCAGTATCACAAAAAACCTCGAGAACTAACAAGCAACAAGACAGCAAACTCCATTTCATTTCACCACGTGTGGGGGGACCTTCCCGTGCATCTCTTTCTGCGAGTCCCCCCCCCAGCGCAGCAGTCGGGACACTTGACAAAGAAAGCGGCCAACTTTGCTGAGCGCAGGCTACACCAGTCCGAGCTGAGGTCTCCCTAAGTTTCTCCCGTTGGCATGGGCTTCAGTTTTGCATTTAATGCTAGGAGTCACTAAGGAAGAAACAAGGACTCGCTAGAGGAGTGGTTAGGTCACCATCCACCAGGAGTCAAAGTATTTTAATATGTTCTGTTCTACGTAACGTGTAGGAATCGGGAAACATGGGCAACAAGATGGGGCTTTTTACCAGGTGGGATAAGCTTCTGCCGAAGTGGCACAAGAGATGCACAGATAGTGCCAACTATCTCCACACACTACAGGTCAGCGGTATTGGCTGCTCTCCCACCACCACGCCGGCGCGCAGAGCAAGGTGATGCTCTCAAGAACTGCAGCCCACTTAGTGAAACACATTGCACTCAATTCAGCTGGAAATCCTGTTCTTTCACATGGAAGCAAGTTCAATCTCCATCCGCTTTGTCATAAACCAAGCCTAAAAATCCTCCTACTCCTTGCCAGTCATCCAATATAACAACTGACACCAATCATCACAACGGTTTCTAAAGAGACTGACAGAGGCGACAAATCTCTCACTGCAGCCTCAAGCTGCTGAGCGTATTTAGAAAATACTTGAGAACAAAACTCTCCGGGCTCTGTCTCAGTGCAATTCATAAACAAGCTCAGACAATTCCGCTGGCAAGAGCCACAGTGAAGAGTCACTGCAACCGCGACACGGCCTTACAGCGTCCAGTGGCTCTAGTTAGGGAAATACAACTTAAGCAACGTGACAATTTGAGGGACCAGGGACATTAGCAATTAATTAGAAACAAGCTGCAAACTGGAAATGTTTTCTAATTCAGTAAGTTACTTCATGCACAGATTCCAACATCGATACCGTCAGAGGAGCAAGCTGCCTTCCTTCATCCACTTCATTTGCTTCTTCGAGAAGCAGGCAGCAGGCAGGGATCCGCTCCACTGCCATCTCCTGGCTAATCCTCCACAAACTGTTCCTCCTGCAGATCTGTCTCCTCCTCAACAGAAAGGACATAGATTAAATCGCAGCCCTCTAGGGAATGATTTCTCTGTGGGATGGGAAAAGCCAAGAGCTATGACAGCAACATAACGTATCACAAGTTACATTAGCTTAAATTAATTTAAACCACTGAAGTTATCTTCTGTGACAATCTAACATGATTTCTGTATTTCTTTAAACAGCAGGCAGAGTGGATGGATTGCTGTAATCACTGAAAATATATGCCTAAAAATTACAATTATTTAATTAAAATTAATATGTGCCTTAAATTAAAATCCAGGAGACACTGCATAATAAAATCCAGTTGTTTTCTGGTAGTAACAAGAAGCTTAAATTTTCACAGAACACGAGACAACATTTCAGGCCAAGCAGGAATTTTCCTATGAATTAACAACCCTAAATTAATTAACAACCCTAAATTACTAAATATATGTTTTCTAAAAGAAAGGGGCACAAACTCTAACTCTAGGTAAAGTAGTATATTCTGACACACTCCCTGGTTTCCTTGGTGATGGCTGATTAATCATTTTCCATTACAAACCTGCAACTAGAATGGGCAGTTAGATAACCTGCTTCCTTGACGCTCTCATTTTTCAAGGCACTGGTTCTCCTTCGAGCCCCTGGGAACTAGGTCATCGTGCAGCTAATATCAAATTCAACCTCTCGGCTGACGTACGATGGATTTTCTTCTAGCACCCTCCAGAAACTGTTCTGTAAAAGGAAGGTGCAGGATACCTTAACCTGCTGAAATCACAGGGGTTGCATAAGAATCAGAGCACAGTTACCAAACCAGAGTTTGAACAGGACGCAGGCATTAATTTTAAGCGCTGTAAGACCTTTGGACTATTAATGGTATCTAAGGCTTAACGGAAAGCTGACACCTTCATGCTTGGGCTGTCTTGGAAGGAATCATTTTTCAGTCTGAACTAATTTTATGTATCATTATTCTGAGACATCTCCAGTTGAAACACTGGCTACGTTCTGTTCCCTGCTTAGCTTAAGCGATCAGAAACACACTGTGAGATGAGTAAGATTTCCCAATTGCTATTTTTTGCGTTCACGGCTTTTTGCCTGTAACTAGTAGCTTCAATATCACCACAAAGTAAGAGGCGACTGATTCTTGTCTCCTTTATTATAATATACGCTATCCACTGTCTGGAAAACCTTAGGGAGGAAATTGTGTAGAAAATCTAAAGAGAACTGAAAAGGGAAATGGCGATCCTGTGGTTAGGGCAGTAGTCTCGATCAGAAACAACACAGAACTCTGACCCCAGCTGTCACTCGCTTACATAATGTCAGGCAGGTCTCTCAGTTCCACATCTGCGGAACAGGGATATTTACTCATCTGACAGAAATACACTAAATTTAATCACACGGGCTGCTCAAGTAGACACACAAGTAACCGCCACTGGAAATCCTTAAATAGCAAGGTCTCCCTTACAACAGTTCTTTTCTAATAAACTTCCTAGTTTTATCAAAGCCTATTGAGAAAGTTGTCCTCCTGGTAAAGGTATTATTAAGCAATTCTCACAGGATGCAGGAGGGAAGCTGAGAGTTTTAAGCATGGAGATGAAAGCACACCAATATTTTATAGGGAAGGAACATAAACAACCCTTCAATTCATTGCCCTGCATCGAGTTACTCAGGGAAGAAGGCAGGCCGAATTCCTGTTTGAAAAGCAAAACTGGAAACTATTTTGTAATATGCTGTCTCGGTCATTCATTTTGCAAGCTCTCAGACATGCCAATGCACAGTTGCAGAATTATTTTGCAGCTTGCAATTCACAGGCATGAACACAACATCCCATAGTTTTTAACTGGCATATCCCCCTCGAATGTGCAGCGCATGGCAGCAGCACACGTGAAAAGACTGAGAAGGACAAAGTTACGCTCCACTATCAGTTGCCCCTTGATTATTATTCTCAGACTACAGGCAAAACAGAGTTGAGGCAATCTGAAGATGAAATTGCAAAATTAGATCGTAAACAGAAACAGCACTTAGCCATAACACACTCGCTTTTGTTCAGGTCAAGTAAGAAAGAAGTCTGATACAAGCAACAATTACAGATCCTCACTATTTTTTTCAGGTCAGTGTTACCGGTGGCGGGGGGCTATCAGCAGTTTGGCTACTTGAGGTCTATGCTGCAGCTTTCTCCCGACTTCACTTGGTTGATTCCTTTTAGTTCTTGCTAGTATCAGCTCTCCTTAGAAATCTAAATGCATTATCTCCAGTGGAGGTTTGGGAGAAAGTGGGAAGTCTGAAAATGTTAGCTCCCTACATGCCCATCCTTCCCCTTCCTTTAATACAACTTTTCACGTAGAGGAAAATCATTACTATGCATTTCTGAGAAACATGCTAAGTTATGACTTTCGAATGGAGCAACAACTCGTTTTCGTAACCTTCCCGTGCTACTCAAGAGATTTTACTAATTAGTTATTGCTGCATTAAAAAACAAACTAACAAAAAAAAACCCCAAACCCCTCACACAACAAATTTCCAAAATCTTTCCACAACTGATTTTGGAATTACACGTTGAAGAATGAAAGGTGCCACCGTCACCAAATCCCTCTCGGCATGAGGGCTGTAACCTCAACATCAGCAGCAAGTCAGCCGGAGTGAAGCAGCACTCCTTAAAACTTTTATTTTAACAAATCAAGTTTGTTTTTCAAATTGCAGTTGTGTTAGGGGAAAAAGCCCCGAGACAGCCTGCATGTGTCTGGAAACAGCCAAGTGGCTTTCTGAACACTGCGTGCTAGCCATTTTTTCCAGCTGGACCATGGTAAACAGCGAGGAGAGACAAAATCTCTGCTCTTACGATGGTTTCATTCCTACGCCTTCCACTCTAAACCAGGAAGAAAATGTAATTCTCTTGCAGCTCACCTGAAGAACCTCCTGCCTTCCTACAGACAAGAATTCCCACCAAATCTTTATGTTTCTTCTCTGCGTTTATAACTGATACATGAACGAAAAAATCCCCCCAAAGCAGCAACCTTCTGTATTACTCCATGACATACCATGATTTATTCCTGTACTTCTAACAAACTTGGTATACCCGTCCAGCAGGATCAATAACTGGCTTCTCTTTAGGGGTAATCATTTTAACCGCATTAACTCTGACCAGACTACGTGCGTGCATATCTTTAAACTGCTCATTAGATTTTCATTCTTGCCCTCAATGCCTCTTCTTATCCTTGCAAAGCGCATTAGTTCAGCGGCGTATCAGAAAAATCAATCCATCCTACTGTCCCTGAAAGGGTAGGGATATTTCCCTACCAACCTTTAAGCCAAGACCCTGTAACCGGTCAGTTCAGCTTAAAAGGCTTCAATGACCCTTTGGGAAACCAGACACCTAGTTCAGGAAAAGTTAGATCTGTAGTTTCTTGGAAAGACATCCTCAACTGATCAGCGTCAGTGTTATTACAAATTCCTCCTTTGTGCAGAAACACGATTAAAAATATCTAAGGGAACTATGCTACTGCTGAATAGGTTGATTAAAATAAACAGTAACGACCCTGTTCAGAGTTCTCCAAGTGAAAGATAATGATTAATAGATCACTTCAACAGGGGACTTTTAGTCTGCTTCCACACTCTGCCCAGGAGTTTGGCAGGTTTTTCAGGAAAGGGAATTCAAACAAAAGCTGTGTTTCCTTTTTGGTAGAAAATTTTACATAATTTCTCACTTTCAAATGTGTTTAAACTGTGCGTTATAAGGCTCTTACGCTGCAGTACACGGTGAAGAGCCTTGGACCATGGAAAACAACGTAAGAATTATAAATGCAAGCACATATCACCCGCACCCATCTACATGCTAAATTACAGGGATCAGTAAGACATGGTTGAAAAATATTTAGCAATATGATGAAATAAAGGACAGACTGCAAACATCCAGCCCAACTGCTGTTCTCGGGGAGCCTCCTTTGACTACAGTGCTTGCGTACGTTACGTTCTCAGTACACAAAGAGACGGCCTACATTGCAAAATATATCCACTCTGTACATATATGTAGGCCATGACTCAGTACAAAGGCAGCTATTCCCAATATTCAAAGACATTTCATCAGAAGATATTTGCTAATTCCAATCTGTAAAAGCAGCAACAAATCAAGAAAGCAAGAGGATTTATTTCAAAAAAATACAGGGACAGCCCAATTTTAAAAATGGAGAATAATAATAAAAAAACCAAACCCAAAACCCAAAGCACTAAATCCCTCTCAAATCTTTATCCTAATTTAAAAAGGCAAGCTAACGAGACAGAAGAATGCGGCATTGTCCAAAAAAAGCACTGATTATTTCTGAGATCAGAAGGTGCACCCTGCAATCCACGACAAACTTTTTCTTAGGCATTAGAATACATTTGAACAGCTCAACTCAGGCAGAAATTATCTTGGTGGGTCGGAAAGCAGTAATAAAATTAATGTAATTCTCATTTCTTATTCAGAATTATATTAGAAGCTTAAAACCTGCAAAATTACCTTGTTGCTGCCAGGATAAAAATCTTTATTAAGGGCATCTGTGAACCCTAAGGTAGACTTTTTTCCTAGTGTATATAGGAAATGCAAATGCTTGCCTTTCTTTTGAACTTCTCTCTCTTTAAGGGTGGATTTTAATTCTTTTGCCATGTCTCCAATATATGTACAATACATTATGCAACTTATTTTTAGCACAATCAATGCGCTAAAATAAAAATATAAGAATTAATTAATTTAGGCCAGCAAGACAGCACCACTTACTAGTGCCAGATTACTTAAAAAACTGCCTTCTGTCTGCTAAAACAGTGAAAGTTACTAATTTGAGTTTAATTCCAGTTCTGAACACCCTTAAATCTCCACAGAAAATTACCAAGTTTCATTCACATGCACACGAGCTCTGGGAAAATGAGTGTTCCTTCTTCCCCACCGGCACCCTTTGAAGAGAACACTCCCTGTGAATTGACAGGAAAGAGCATTCTACAAAAGAAAACAAATGGTGAAATAGTACAAAAATGTTTTCAAGATACGAGTAAAATAACTATTATGGTACAAGGTGAATTCATTTGATGGAAGCTGGCAAGCGATGTGCTATGGAAGACTGTTTAAATCTTAATGCCCATGTCAAAACTTGCACAGTGACACTTCTGCTTTCAAATTTAAACTGTAAAAGAGTGAAACCACCTTATAATCATTAATTTTCAATGTACCTTTCTTCTACTTTTGAAATACTTGGAGATTTATTATATGGTCTAGAAAGGTATGGTATTTATCAGTTCTGAACTGATGAGGTTGTAGCTAATGATGTTAATTTCTGAAAAGTCAAATGGCAATTCCAAATTGTTAAAGTAGCGCGCATGGTAAGGTTACCTATAATTACTCAGTAGAATATGTACTGCCAGTCTCACCGTCTTTAACATAAGAATATCATCCTTCAAAGACAGGTGGCTATTGGTTCTAACAAGTACACATACCTCCATTCTACACTTTTCTAACCAGGATGCAGAAGATGCCATCCAAGCTCAAACTCTACATGAGTCTTCATGTAGAGCATACTCAGCAGTACATATTATGCCAACCAAAAAAAACCACACACAAAAAAAATTATGCCCGTTAAAAAAAAAACCATCCATCAGACTGTAAAGACAGAGATCTGAGGAACTTTTATAGTCATTCCTGAAAAGCAGTAGAGCTCAAAGTTCAGAAGCAGATAAGCTATAAGAATAAAGTCATGTTTTCCATTAAGAATCACTCACATTGGACATTAGGAAAAGGTTTTTTGCAGAGAGAGGGTGGTCACTGGAACAGGCTCCCCAGGGAAGTGGTCGGGGCACCAAGCCTGTCAGAGTTCAAGGAGCGTCTAAGACGACGCTTTTAGCCATATGGTTTAGTTTTAGGTAGTCCTGCGAGGAGCAGGGAGTTGGACTCGATGATCCTTATGGGTTCCTTCCAATTTGAGATATTCTATAATATCTTAATCATAGTGTAGTACATAATAGGCTGGAAAAACTGTCAGTTCATTTTGCCATGAAAATGGGCAAGCGTTTATTTAATTCACCCCCATCATTTCTCAGGTAGCCACATCTCCCAGGTTTAAAGACTAAAACCAGAAGCATGATCCATCTTCTATTTACAAGTGAGATGTTCCTTACTAGTGGGTAAAAAAAGTCTTGTTGAGCTATACATTATGTTTGTTTGTGTTTTTTTTTTTAAATACTGTTAGTCAATAGAAATATGAAACGATAAAATAATCATTTAAACATTTTACGACCCTGAGCTCAAGTCCCAAGAGTGAAAGTTTGACATTATTAGTGTTCTTGAGTGCCTCACTGCAAGTTACATATTGTTTTATCATATTCTCAAAGGCACATTACCTACATGCTCTGTAAGTAATAATCAAACCCAGCAGCGTCAACACAACACTATCTTCGCATGAACAGAAACAGCCCTGCACGACAGTGTAGCTCTCAAACTCCTAAAAAAATGGTACTCGACCCCACTGACAGTCACACCGTTGGTCATTATAATGCAAAGACATAGGCAACAAATTAAATATATTCCAAAAATACTAATCTTTTCAGCTCAGAGGTAAACTTGGTCTGTCACTTACTTAGCTAAAACTGACTAAAACTGTCAAAGGGAAGCACTGTCTTTTAAACGGCATACCCTGAGCCCTACCTCCTCCTCTCTTCAATAAATTGAAATAGCTATGACATGCTCAAGAGATACAACAGGGCAAAGACAAAAACATCCAGATGGACTGCATTGTTGAGATATGAACTAATTTCCCAGTGATAAAAGCCTAAATTCAGCTTAAAGGACTCTTTCAAAAGTCCGTAATTTAAGATTTGGTGGGGAATACAAGGTGGGTGACAGTAACTTTTGATGTGTGCAGCAATACATATTAGGCCATCTAAGAAGTATCTGAGCTGTATAAACAGGAGTGTCAGTAATTCAGGCAGGCATGACAATACAAAACAAATAATCACCACACCTTTATCCAGGAAGGTAAGTTAGTCTGAGATAATACACTGAACAAACAAGCTCACACAGCTAATGCCTTTAGTAAGGATAATAAGGCACTGTCTGGTGGACTAGCAGTTTAAACTTCTCCAGAACAGAGGCTGTCCTTTAAACTGTTCGTCTTAGAATGCTGACCTTCCGATTGTCTGTTAATTCTGTTGCATTTCCCCCCTTAAAAATGCAATGTTAAAAATTCAGTAAAACTTTGCCTTAGGCTGTAGGATGGGGGGGGGAGGAAGGAGAATTTACTCCAACTTTCCAGAAACTTTCAAACCAAACCCAAAAGTTGGTATAATTTGTCTTTGCTCTTCTTGAAGAAAGCACTTTAGCAACACAAACCAACCCCTTAACTTACTAAATACAGTAAAGCTGATACAAAACGTTATGCTTAGTTTGTCAACATAAGCAGAAAGTAGTAAACACACTTGAACTCGTTCCTTAGTGTTGCGCAAACTCTGTAGGTGTGCATGCCAATGCAAATTTAAGCAGAAGCGAGAAGCCACAGCAAATCTCAACCTTGAATTTCCTGCCTTTCGTAACGCCCATTTTCCTTTTCTTGCTGAAATACATACTTTATAAGATATCACATTGCAACACTTTTAGACCAGTATGTCAGCTTTCAATATGTTTGTCCCAGATAATGAGGAGAATCTGTTGACATCAGGTCACATTATGACAGACTGTTAAGTGGGTTAGATAGTTTAATCTTCTTCCACAGAAAGGAAGTTCATGTGTCTCGGAAGGAAAAAATACAAAGCGTATCATTGCTATGAACTAAATAATAGAAAAAAACTGTCCCAGATTTTAGAATTCTGAATAGCAGCCTAATACTGTAAATTTATTGAGAAGAAAATCATTTTGCAAAACTGGAATACAATTGATTTACCAAGAATTTTTTAGCATTTAAAAATCATTTAATAACAGGCCTGACCATAAAATAGTGGCACAACAGAAATGTAGGTTGCAAATGTGACGTGGAATGCATAGAACCTCCAGGGCGGACCAGCCACAGTAAATACAACAGTCATAATCATGAGTGTAAATTCACTTTCATAACTGGCTTTTTCTTCTAGAAGGTAAGAGGGTGTATATAAATATTATAGAGAAAACATTTAAAAAACATCATTTTATTTTTCAGAAATGCTGGAAGGGGTTTCAGCTCAGTCAAAAATGAATAGGTTCGTTGGGCCAAAACTGCCCTTTCTGGTTCCTAAAGTTTCCTATGCTTGTTATGAAAAAACCCAACATTAATGATTAGGTGGTAGAAAATGGTGAAAAACATCAACTAAGGAGCTAATTCTCAACAGACAGAGGACATGGTGTTTCAAAACACAGTGCTTAACAGCATTAACCTTGAGGAAGTAATGCTAGGAAGAATTTCCACCATTTCTGCTATCTTGAAAAAAAATTAATCCCATTAGCCACAAAACCCCGGTTCATTACCAAGCAGAATAGTAAGTTCGCCATCTGCCTATGAGGATCTCTGGATGTATAATTTGGTGGGATTTAATTTAAAAAGCAGCACAGAAGAGTAGGAATTTTAAGGAAAAGAGGACTTACAGTACATTGCCTTGGGCCTCTGTCCTCATTGAAGGTGGCAACAAGTTCCTAGATTGCATAATGCTGCTATATTTAGTTTTAGTTGAAGAGAAATACAAACCTGAAAAAATAACAGCTACTCACTGGTTAAAACAGATACATTTGGCATTCCAGCCCACCATCCCTGCACTAACTTGTCATTTCCCCCTCATTGCCTCCCAGGATTATGAAACAGTGACATGCCTACAATTCAAAGTTTCCTATCCTACAACTGTAAAACTTAGACTTGCCAAAAGTATGACTACGAGCCCTAGAAATCATCCCATAATTTTATGCACATTACATTTATGGGATAGAGCTTCACATGGTACATACAGTGCTATCAGCATTTTCTTAACAATGCAACCGAAACACCATTGTCTCATTCAAACTTCTCTTCTCACTCTTACAATCAACCAGTCAGAAACACCACATTTATGATCTCACTTAATTCCCCTCTCCTAACAACTCCAGGAATTCCAAAAAGCAATCTGAAGAGCAGCATTTGATACGATCCCCAACTTAAAATCATACCATGAAAAGCCATTAAATCCGGCTCTCCTACATAAAGAGAAAAGATGCTCGGCTGACTTGAGAATACTTGATTTCCTCTCTGCTGTCAGATCTCTCATTGTCTTGTGACTCCCTGTGCGCAAACTAGCGGGTCCCTACGTGTAAGGGGCTCCCTTTCTAATCCATCTCATACCTCACTCCAACTGAACTAAAGAAAACCTGTGGAGCAGGAATACGGTATCCCAACGTCCTTGTCCAAAAAGCTTAAGGGAAACTGTGAAAAGGGAAACGTAAGGTTAAAAAAAAAAAAAAAAAAAAGCCCTACTAAAATAAATTACGTAAAGTTCTGAAATCAACATCACTTTTGAGGCAACCTTTCCAGAGACCTCTTGGGTTCCTTTCTTCTCTGAAGCACCTTTTAAGTTGTATGGTTGTAAGAATAACTTTAACTATAGAAGCTATATGCATCTTTTAAGAATCACATTTCGATGATTATAAAAATTTATCTATTATACAACATAGGTCCAGCTACACTGAAAAAATTACACCGCTTATTGAAATACATTTCATTTTAGAAACAGACTACTAAATAGGTCTATACAAAAAACTCTAAAATAATTTCTGTAGTAAAATAAAGAGTGTGTTAGGAGAGCTACACAAACAAGAAATTTTTTTGTCTTTCTTTATAATGCTCAAATATACTGTGATACGTGGCTGGCTCACTCCATAGCCGGCACCAAAAGCTGAAAAGAATCCATTACGATACACAGTGATACAATTAATGCTCTGTATTAATCTCACAGCCTTTCCGATTAGTACAAAGAAAACCAGGCCTATCTCCTCTTTGAGGAGAAGTCCAGGATATAAAAGCAAGCATACCTCATCAGCTGATATGAAATTATAAAATTCCACAAGTCTCAGTATCTGAAATTTATAAAAGTCACCAGTAAAACGCAAGCAAAATGGGTTTAAGTCCTGTTGGTTCCCAGGTTCAAATGAGCACTGCTGATCCAAAACAGGATTTCCTTGTTTGTTAACTGATTCAAAGGAAAAATTAGGACCATCTGCTGGGGCTAAGAGAAAGACAAAGATCCTCACCAACTAGCCCTCTGTAGTTCCATGAGGGCATGTTTCCATGTGCATAAAATGGGAAAATAGCTGGCAGGAAGCAAAGATGTTAGTGGTGCTGTGCTGAACTGTTTTTTTCTGCCAGGTGTCGCAGAAAGTTGTCCTCACTCTGGCCTCTGTGATTTAAAGGCTCACTCTTAAAAAGAGCTGGAGGAGGGGGTAAATGAGGAACCGGGGGGACCGGGAGATGATGTGGATGGTGAGGATGAGGATGTAGGTGAAGGTGTGAATATGGGTGGGGAATGGGGCGTGGAGGAAGTGTGCTCACTGGGTTCAGGTTGATGGGTGGAGTTGGGGTGGTGGGTGCGTTCACTACAGCGGGGATTGTGGTGGCAGAAGTCGTGGACAGTGGGATCTGGACAGCAGTTGACACATTGACGGGGCTGGTAACACGGAAGCACTTCTCCTTGTGTGCCTTGAGCATGTTGGAGAAGCGAAATCGCTGGCCACACACATCACATGGGTAGGGCTTCTCCCCTGTGTGAGTTCTGCGATGTCTCTTCATGTTTGGGCGGCTGGTGAAGCTCTTGCCACAGATTTCACAGATAAAGGGCTTCTCTCCTGCCGAACACAGATACGGCAATCAGTTAGGCACAGAACATCTGCTAATACTTACTTCAGCATACTTAACGCAAACAAACTGCATCCTACAAAAGCTATTGTGATTGCTACCTTCAGCAAATAAAGAGACAGCTGTTCCACAGAAGTCCTCAGTCTTTATGAAATCCTCTCTCACCTTTGGATTTTGACACACAAGACAATCTTTTATAAGGCTTTGGCAAGGGGTTCCTTCAGACCAAAATAACGAGTAAGCCTAACCTCTCATTTTCCCCCCCAGTGAATCACAGGACTACAGACAGTTAGGTTTAACAGTAAGTTAATGCATTAGCCTTTCCTGTCTGATTTTCTAGGCTGGATAACAGTTTTGATCCCAAATTCCAAGGAAGGGAATACAGCTGGAAGTACAGGAAAGTTTTTGTCCTGGAGGTACTTGTGCTTTTCTTTGATACGTTCTTACCAGTGTGTGTTTTCATGTGCTCATCAAAGTACTGTTTCATGTTGAAGTCTTTGCCACACCACTGGCACATGAACTGTTTGTGCCCAATGTGGATGCTCATGTGGGAACGCAGCTGGTACTTGTACTGAAACCTCTCATCACAGTTCTGCAACAGAAAAACAGCAACCCACGATATTCAGGCATCACGCATCAGAAAGAAAGGCAGTCATGGGACAGCACTCAAACGTACTATGTGAAGGAGTACAGAATACCTGAACTAGTACACACACAGACCCTCACACAAACGCAGAATTTAAATTATTTAGCGAGAGTAGAATTTGGTCTGTACTAAAAGGTCTGCTGGCACAAGAGCCCTGGCAAGGAGCGTGGAACAGTCACAACCTTTAGTTGACACAGCTGTTGGCAAAAGCCCGGCAGAGGCACGGTTATGCCAACAGAAAAGTGCTTCTGTTGGCTTAAGGTATCATTTGGAGGTTTTGCAGCTTTGCCAGCGATCTCTGCTGGACTACGGCATGCCTCCACTAGAGGACTCTGCTCACACGGCAAAACCAACAGCAGCTCTACCGCAGGCTTGTTTTTCAGCAAGCCAGTCTGTTTTCCAGCTATTATTTATTGGTATGAGGTAATTTCTTTCCCTACGAGTCTTCTCCCCAAGACTACTCTGGCTGCACTACCGCCACTACTACTACGTGTCTGGCTGGAGTTGTGCCCCACTTCGTGGACAGGGTGAGCCACCAGACCTGCCCTGGAAACAGGAAGGGCTCTGCACCCCCTCTGCCTCCATCATGTGATACCCACAAGCATCCCCATCAGATGACTGAGACATTATCTGCCCCAGACATATGACTGGGTAAGTCTGTCCCATACGGTCTCCTTCCCGAGGGCAGACATAAAATTACAATCGCAGCACGTGAATGCATCAGTGAGGTACTCCCCCCCACCCCACCCCAACACAAACACACACGGGTGCACCCTCGGTTTAGGAAATGCAAATTCAGAGCACTGTCTTAGATGTCAAGGAGGTAATAGTTTGCAGTGAGAACAATAGTTTTTCTCATAAGTGAAAATCAAGCAGTAATTTGTTTATTTTCACTGTCACCACTTCTATCTGCTTCAAGTTACTAGGCAGGACAGGGAGGATTAACGAAATTTGCATCAGGCTTTGCTATGAACACTGAGGGGAAAACCGGTATTCAAATCCTGCTGTAGTGTGTACTCAGAGAGAAAAAAAAAAAAAAAAAAAGACAGCCAGCAGTAAAAGCAAACCAAATACATCTCAGTTTGAACTGCTGCTAGATGCGCTCCTGCTGTGCTCTCCACATGGAGAATTCTTCCCAAATTTTTATGAAACTGCACCTCATTTACAAGTCAGTCAATTCAGTTTCCACCTACATGTCCTACTGACAGTGTTACTAATTTCATGCCTTATGCTACCGTATCTAAACATATTAACAGTTGCTGCCTCACCTCACATCTGAAAGGTTTCTCTCCAGAATGCTGTAGGGAATGTACTTTGAGAGACATACTGCGTTTGAATGATTTTCCACAGGTTTCACATGTAAATGGCATGTCCTTTGTGTGTGCTGCAACACAACAGTACATTGGAGAGGGTCATTCAAATGCAAACAGTTCTTGAACCAATTTTCTTCTCCAACACTGAGCAGGAAAACGATTAGTACTGAACAGCTTGTAAGTATATACACATATGCACACACATACATAATTTTGCTTGCTGCCCAGTACTACAGACGTTAACTTTTTGCGAAGGGTAAAGCTCAGACAACTGAATTTGCCTTATTATTTTTCTCCTCAAAACAGCAATTACAAGTTAAGAACCACAAAGACAAATTACAAGGCAGAACCAACAGAAGCGCCGATCAATAACTCACCAACCATATGTTTCCGCACGTGGGCCATGGTGTAGAACTTTTTTTCGCAAATCTCACAAGAGAATTTCTTTTCTGCATATCCGTGGACAATCTTGATATGTTCATGGAGGGACCAGAGCTTCTTGAATGATTTATTACAGGAAACGCACTGAATGAATGAATGGGATAAATAGAAGGAAGTTTAAATTAGAAAGATTCAGTGATTCAAGTTTGTGGAGTTAAGCCTCGTATCTTCCTCTTGCATGACAAAAAGCCCAAAACAAGTCAAAATGCTGTATACTGTCTCAGACTGCACTTCAGCTTACATTTACTGTTTCACAGATGAAACAATGACACTAGGAAAAGCCAGATCAAACAGGATTAGAGAGGATGTTAACACACTGCATTTTGGTGCCACCTGAAAAGCACCAGAGCCACTGCACTAACTTATTTCCAAAACACAACAGCATATATAGCTGGATGCAGCCCTCAAGGAGCTAACACAGAGAAGACAACTTCACAGGCACTGATGCTGCTGGTGTGGGAAGAAGCCAACAGAGGTGGAGGAGGCCAACACCACCAAGTTGCCTTAAACCCATCCGCGCGTCCAGCCCTGTCTTTCACAGGAGCACTGTGACCCCTCAAAATCCAGGTCTAACAGCCCATGAACTAGTCAAAGCGCTCTCATCCTTTTAGCTCTATACAGAAGACAGTTTCCATCTTGCAGCTCCTGACCACGCAGTCCGGTACACAGTCCATACAGCAAAGCAAGTTGTCACCTCCATCTTTCATGTTCTGACTCTTCATTTATACGTATCAGTAGCACTGTAGGTCTAAAATGACCATATGCAAGCAATGTTTTAATCTCTTCCCACAACTACTGTGAAACATCCACAAAGTCAGTGATGAGCTGGATCCACGGGCTTTCACGCACCTCTTTGTTTCCCCAATAGTTAGTTCTTGCTAAAGACTTGATAATAAAAAATCCTTGTACAATTTTGAAAAATTCCAGAATAATCTTAGTTGTGAAACTTGATAGCAGACACACATGTGAGGATAGCAAGTCATTTTCATCTTTGAAGTGAAGAGGAAGGAATTGTGGCTTGTTATTTTTTGTTAGCTGTTGGGGTGCTTGGGGTTTTTGGTACATCTCCATTTTTCTGCCTATCAATTACCCTCCTTCCCTCAAAGTAAGAAGGGCTGTATGCTGTTCTCTGCAGACCTAGCAAATACTATGCCTTCTGTCAACTTAAGTCGTTTCTTCTCTGTACAGGCAAGTTATGCTGCTTCCACAGTGCTTGAATCTCTGCAGGCTTGGAAACTCTGGTACACCGCTCACCATGCTGACTCCAAGGAGAGCCTCTGCCTCTAAAAGTACCTGCTTGGAGGCATGTCAGGAACAAACTGCAGTCTTTGGGGTAAAAAAAACAACCCTAGAGAATAAAGCAATGCTAAGAAATGATCAAAACCCCTTTGATTTAAGATTAAGCAAGCCCTTGAAGCAGTCAGTCTACAATTTAATTGACGATCAGCAGCAAGTAATTTAGATCACTAACACTGAGAGCTACTACACAGAGTCCAAGATGACAACAGAAATTCTGTGAAAGTGCTAATTTTGAAAGGATGAAAACCAGAAATTACCTGGAAAAAACAGATAGATTCCATCACTTAGATGAAAAATAGAGAGGAACCAGCACATTTATCAGTTCAATTACCACTTACATAATGAAACCACTTTTTTTCCTAGACAAAGCTCCATACCCCTTCTTGACATATTAAACCCTACATTAACGTAAAACTTTCATATCCCCTTACTCCTTTTGCCAAGCGTAATAAAAACAAATTAGCAGGCAGCTGTGAAACACATTCCAAATGTCAGGACAGACAAAAATAAGTGTAGAATATATGCTTATACTGAGAACTTGAAGACGACTAGCAGTGCTTCTGGCACTAGAAATATTTGGGAAAGTTTCTGGACCCGATTCTTCTGGTACGGGATATAAACCACAATTTCTACAATTTCTTCTTTTCCTATCACTTTTGGACATAGGAATGTAACCCCTCAGAACCATATGGGTGCACGGATTACAGGATGCTTCTCCATTCTATACCACACACAAACTATTCATGAATTCCTCTTTAAAGTCAAAAGATTTTATGCTGTGAATGAGCCACCTGGATGACAGGGCATTCCTTAAATTTACATTTAAATATTCTCTGCTACACTAAACTTTTGAAGTATTTATTTCAAAACCTGCAAGGACATACTGAAATGTTTATGCATTTTACTAACTATGCTCAGGACTCATTATCTTATATTATACTCCTTCCTTCAGTCTTCCTCCTATGAGCTGGAACATAAGGAAAAATAACAGTGTTATATAGAGCTGCATTTGAGTCTTACAGCAAAGAGAAATTGCAATAAATATTTCAACTGTCTCCCACACAGTGGGAATTGAATACCAATTCAGTTTAGCATTTAAGCAAACAAACAAACAAGAAAAATCTTAAATCTTTCTGGTAAAACTCATTGGACAGACAAAAAACTTGTTGCCCTACAAACTCTCAACATTTCAGCTCTGCAGAAACTGAACTCAAGCTGCTTCACGCTGGCAGTGGGGTTATTTCAGAAGTAGGTGGCAACACTGTGCCTAGTTTAACAAGGCAAAAAAAGCATGTTTGAATCACCAGATAAAACAGTGCCCCCAGTTACATGAGAACATAGATGCCTATGAGCAAAGTACAAACCACAGATGAATCAGAAAACTGAAACTCTTTCCACAACTTAAACTTTAAAAGGGTTCTATTACAACACAGGCTTCCATTGTTGTTTAAAATTAAGAGCTGCAAATCTTCTGGTGAGAAAGACCAGAGATCTTTATATTATCAGTGAGATTTACTGAGCTTTTTGCACTGGGAAAAGGGCAGGCTCATGAACAGATTTACTTGCTGAATTCATACACTTCCATATGCATACATGAATGCTACCGTAAATTACTGTTATATAATTCTCTCAGTAGGATTTAAAAAAGTTACATTTTAACACAAGTTCAAGTCCTGACTTCACTAGTTTCTTCCTCACCTGCTTGCCTCTCCGGTATTTTACAAATTTCTGATTCCAATACCAGCGAAGTGCCATAATTCCGTTCTCCCTTGAAACCTTACCTGGACATACTCTGTGACTGAGTTTCAGGACACTGAAACACTCTGAACTTTAAAGCTAGCGATAGCTGCAGGTGCTCAGCACCTGAAGAAGGAGGGTTTATCCTGTCAAAGTACTTCACTGCAAATGCACTTGTTTTCAGGCCAGTTACTCTTGAGTCTGACACTTGTTAAAGTAGCTTTGCGTTTTCCCCAACTCGTAGTTAAATACTAGAGTAACTCTGCTAAAGCAGATGTCAGTTGTACACTCTGTTCCCTGCAATTTACTTCTTTTGGAAGACACCAAAGTGTTGATACGTAGAGACAAGGTCTCGGTCAGAACCTGGTCTGCGCAAAAGATTTCCCCCTCTGAAGTGTCCACTAGCTGTATCCAGGGCACGACAGAAGGTATGGAAATCTGGCAAGCAGGTGAGCAAACCTACCTGGATATTTTTTTCACAGTCTGTTTGCTGGTGAAGGGACAGCTCACTTTCTAGAACAAATTTCTTCCCACATTTGTCGCAGATCTGCATGCGCCTGTGAGTGACGTTCATGTGCTTCTCCAGGTACCAGCGTGTGTTAAACACCCTGGGGCACTTCTCACAGGTTAAAGTCTCCTTCTCTTCACACTTTGATTTCTGCACAGGTGCCTTGGGCTCCTTTGCAGCTTTCTTCTTACGCTTGGGGGGCTCCACACTCTTTCTACGACCCCTTGTAGTTCTGGGTGATGGGGAAGTTGTGGCTGCTGCAGCAGATGCAGCTCTCCTTGTTCTCCTTTGTGCAACACTAACTTTTTCCACTCTTTTCTCTTTTTTCTTCTGCCTCTCATTTTCCTCATCATCATTACTGTCTTCAGTGGCCTCTTCCCCACTGTCACCCTCCTCTTCCTCACTGCTGGTCTTAAGAACAGCAGTCTCTTTGGACTGGGAGGGGACACCCTTCTCCCCTTTTGATACATTTAATGTTTGGTTGTTAAGGTTTACCTCTACTATAATCTGCTCCCTTTTGTAAGTCACTTCATCTTCCTCCTCTTCTTCCTCCTCAGAGTCGTCAGAGTTTTCTCTATCTTCTTTCACAGCCCGGACCTCTCCTACCGATCTGTTCTCCCTGAAATATGGCTGCTCCTCTCTTTCATGGAGATGTGGTTTACTCATTTTGCTGTCCACCAACACAGAGTAAGGACTTCCTGACTCTCTCTTGTATACTTTGGTGGACAGATCAAGTTCCTGGCTGGCACCATGATAAAACGTGGGTGGCACTTGACCACGGCGACTGTCCTCTTGCGCCATCCCTGCTACATGCGCGGCACAGTTTTCAACCAACTGTTGGCAAGAATTGGCTGTTTGACTCATTTGGGGGGCCCTGATTCATTGAGCACCTTTAATCCCAGAAAATCAAGTAAGCAGCTTTAAATCAGGATGGGCTCTCAAGACCGATGCCTGTTCCATCTACACAGAATGAACAAAATATGATTCTCTGCTGGTGTTTAGCACTGATGTGTAGGTCACAGAATTCTGGTATTATGGCAAGAGCAGAGCAGTAGTAATTATTCTTCTGAAGAAAGTTGCCAACGAACTGTTGAACATTTCATCTATAAAAGACAACAGAGAAGACAAAGTCAATTAAAAAAAAAAAAAATCACTAAAACCTTCAGCAAATTATTTTGTTTTGAGTTTGTACAACTGGGGTAAAGCACCGGGTATATTATCTATGAGCTGTATCTGCTGGGTGTGGACTGTCCTACAGCACCATCTCAAGCAAAACTGGCAGTTATGTACAAACGTGCACCTTTTGTGGGGATCAGAACTGGTACTAGACTCCCGAGATATGGAAATCAAGGCATGCTATCCATTTCAAAATGAATGTTCTCCACCCGCCAAAGATCACCGCCACCTGCCTCAACGCTGGGCCAAGATGCTGATCTGTGTTTCTCCTGGACTCTTGGGAACACCGATGGCCCCAAGACTCTGCTCGACTCCCATATGCCTCTCCATCAAACAAGGTGCATACCTACACAGAAATACCTCTTCTCCTTCTGTATGTCCCAAAGAGACCCTATCCTTACCCAGAAAGAGGACATACTATACCGAACAACATTCCATTAATGTCGATATGCGTGAAGAATTTCAATGGAGACATTTTCAGCTTGCAGCACTAAATCAGATTAAGAACACCGCGTCCCCTGCTTGTTTCCACCTCAGAGATCCCTCATACAGCCTCTTGATTTAAGGCACTTATTCTTTTGTCTCATTCTCCCTTCCCCCAGCTACTTATTCCACAGTGCAGTAGCCAAACAATATTACATTCGCCCATCTAAATTTCACTTGCAGTTATCCAAGTTGGAATTTGACCAGGACACTGTTACTTCCTCTTGCAAAAAACGCCACGTGATCCCTAATGAATACAAGTAATCAAGCGCTCACATCTATTTTTCACCAGGACAATTACATTTTGGTAGC
Source organism: Aptenodytes patagonicus (assembly GCF_965638725.1). NCBI lineage: Eukaryota > Metazoa > Chordata > Aves > Sphenisciformes > Spheniscidae > Aptenodytes > Aptenodytes patagonicus. The sequence continues at coordinate 2,889,620 of NC_134968.1, forward strand.
ACAGCATTGCAACATCAAGCCAAGATTTTTGGCTGCGCAGATCAAGTCAGAAATACATTGGAAATCCTGACCAAACAGCATACGCAGAACTAAACCTGCAGCTAGAGGGTGCAGAAGAGGAGAATTAAGGACAGAGCCTAAGAGACATCCCATGACTAGAGGACAGAAAAGGTCCCTCACAGAAAATGGATGGATCGAGCAGCTAAGTATGAAAAGAGCCGGATCCCCACTACCGGAGTCCGAAAATTTCCTTGAGGCTATAAGCTTGGGCTAAGTCCAGCAGACAGGTATAAACCACTGGGATTTCGCAGAATCATATGGCCATTTTTATTATTAGTATTCTTGGAGCAACAATAAAAAGCAACCAACCTAAAGCAGTATTACAGACATGGATTTTTACGACAAATTTCCTTCCACATCGTACTGAGTTAAAATACTCTCCACACTACAAATGCAGTAACTTCCATCCAAACATGTTTTGATACAATTCATATATTATAGTTTCTATTTTACTCTTCCACCAGAAATTTCCCCCTTTGAACAGAAGATGACCGTACCAATGGTCTCGGCGGTTTGAATAACAAAAAAGACTGAACCTTGCCCTACAATCTTTGTGAAGTGACACTCTGGGGAAAGTGACTGATCAATAACCAGTCGACTCATTACCAGCTTAAAGTTAATCAAACAGGTTCTTGAACGGTTCTCCAATATTTCCAAACGCACTCAAAAAGCGCCCTGAAGATGCCTGACAGAGTGACCTGCAGACAGACTCACAGCACCGCAACAGCGGGGTCTATTCCCACTGCTGCATCCTCGCTCCATCCTCAGCAGGGTCTCAGGTCCCAGCTTCCCAGCTCCAGAGGTGTGGCAGGAAGACGAGCGCCAAGACCCAGCTGGGCCAGGAAATACGGGGAGATGGGCTGTTAACGTTGGCTTGTGATCACAAGTAATATTCAGATGGAAAAACTAGTAAATAATAAAATAATTTTGGCTTGCAGTCACAACCAGCGTAACGACCCTATACCCACGAAGGGCCTTAGAAAGCAGTGGGCATGATGAAATCCACTGTTTAGCTCTTCCTTTAACAAAATGTAATGAATTATTCAGAAGCTCGGAAAATCACTATGTCATGTAGAAAATTATACCCGATTATTTCCTCAGCATATTAAGCATCTCTCACGTTGCACGAGTAAATCAGGAAGGCTATCAGAACGCTGCTGCTATCTAGCCAGAAAAAGCAAAAAACTTGTCACGAAAAGGAAGCTTTACCTCCACCCCCGCCCCCATTTACTGAACGTTGAAATATTCTCTTTCCATATCCTGCCATCATTTCACCTCTGCTCATTTAAGGAATATTCTATATAATAAACCACTTTGTATGAACACAGTACTACTTCAAATAAAAAGAACAAAGGGGCTTATTCTGAGTTATCAAAGCTATTTGGTCTTAAAACCACTTCACTCAGCAGAATCAGTAACCTACTTTCACTTTGAATACACCGCCTGCTACCCTCAAGGGACCCACAACTTTCGAACAACATTATTTAACAGTCGAACAGCTGGTAAAGCAAAGCCCTCCTTATACATTTAATACCATCAACACACTACTAGACTACTGACAGTTCTGAGAGACAGTAGTTTAAACACTGCCCAAAATATCTTAATAGAAGATTTTTTTCCTTAAGTTTCTAATCCTAAATGTAAGAAAGCAGCATTTCGGTATTTTTATTTTTGCCCCCCCCCCCCCCCCAAAGTGAATCCACTTTTTTCAAAGCTGCTAAACAGCTTGGGCTCACAGAATGAATTTCAGCCATACTACAAAAGCGAGCAATACAGGTTCTGGTTAAAATGTAAAAAGGATACACAGTTTCAAAGCAATTTTTGAAGAAGCCTATCTAGATATAAAACTGCTGAGTAACTGTATTACGAGGGTAGAATGAACCTATGAGGTGCATGCAGCACTTCACAATCAAAGATCATACAAGAAAGGTTTGCAAGCCTATGAATATTAAAAGCTCAAACCCAGAAAAAAAGTACAAACAACTTGCAGACAAACGTGTAGGTGGAAGAAGCACGTGTATGTGGGAGCAACGCTTCATACAATGCTTTCGTTACTTCTAAGGAAAAACCACATTTCTTCACATTAGCTGTACTAAAAATAGAACAATTTATAGCAGAGAGCGCTAGCACAATTACCTGCCCCAACTTTGGCTCAACAGATGCCCTGAAATCAGCACAAACCAAGTGCAATATACTCAGAGGTTAACAACTTTAAATTTAATGTCCTTAGTTTGCCCTCAGAGAGGGACCAGCTTGACAGTCTGGCTATCTCATATTTTCGTCTAACCTGTGCCAAGGACTTACGATTTGACTTCTGGCAAGCACCCACCAGAAGCAGACACGGATGTAAAGAAAGACACTGCTTCTTCCAGCTTTTGTAGTAAGTGAAGTGGCTGCACAGTCATTTCTGCACATCAAGGCTCCCTGTGAGCTACTGACCCCTGCACGGCCTACAGCTGTTTGCCTGCTATCGCAAACAGGCTGCCAGCTCCACAGATGTACACTTAACTGCTCATTCTTTCTGCCTGGATGTTTCTGGTGGCTCCCATAAAAGGACAGAAGAGACACTTCGGGGCACTCCACAACCAGCCATGACCCTGCCACTCCTGGTCAATGTGACAGTGGCCTAATTTTTTTTTTTTTTTTTTTTTAAATTTTTAACCAGTTCAATTGCTGCCCATAGAAAAGTTATCAATATTAGCTCTGAAAATCGACAGACGCTGGTCTAATTCACTTTGCTGTAGGTTGGCAAGTCTAGAAGCATTGCAGGCACAAGGGTGATTTGTCTACAGACACAAAGAGGGCACTGTATCAATTTATTACTTTGTCAACATCTGGAAGTTCCCCCCATTCTTCCCAGATAGCCATAAGGACCAGAAAATTCCTTTAAAAAAATACCCATGCCTCAATTCACAAATCAGTGGCATTTGCCACAGAAGTTTTGCACACACCATAAGGAAAAAGAGGGGGAAGGGTAAGAGCTTGGGGCTTTCCTGCAGCCCACCTACCTCTTGCATGAAAAGTGAATACTATGAAAAAAGAGGTTGCAATAGTTAATGTCCAACATTAAAAATGCATTAATTTATTAGCCATCCATTATTATCTTACTTTGTTATAACACAGCCTTTCCAAGACAGGCACAGAAGATCATTTTTTGTTTCTGTTTACAAGCCACTTGTACTAGATTTCACTTCCAACTTGGTAGAGCAGGTAGTGCTCGCAACGTTAATATAGGTCACAAGACAGCAAGACAAAATTATCTCTTCAAAGGTATACAGCACCTAACACGTGGGGGAATCTGAACCACAGCTAACACCGCAGCACCAAAATACCACACACCTTATACAAGCATCACAAATAATTTGCACACTTCCTTTACAACACAAGACCTGTAACTTCACCCGAGACAACCCCCAAAACTTCTTTTTCTTCTCCTCTTCAGTTTAAGAGCAGACAGATCTCAGTTTAGCAGCAGCTTTTTAATGGGTACAATCAAGAGGCATTACAGGGCATGAATAGGTTTTCCACTCTGCCATTTAGGTATATAGACCACTGTATATAAAACCAAGTTCAATGAGGAAGTTTGAGTATCTTGAAATTCGAAATTTTCTTTTCCATAAAACAAGACTTCTCTCAAACCATAGTTAAAGAAACTAAAAGTTAAGGAAAAAAATTATAACTGTGTTATAATTAAAGGCAATGCCGTTTTGCATATGCATTAACAATCTGAAGTTATTAAGGATCCTGAACATCTTTTGGTTGGAAGCTACAATCCAGCAGCTCCATTAAGTCCTGGGGCAACCAGATTTGCGCACAGTTTACAAGGAGCGAAACAACCATATGCATAAGTAAATAATTTACATTATTTAAGGTAACACTTTCAAACTAGTCAAGTAGTTGTTGAAAAACCTACACTCAGAACAGGACTAAGTCAGTGGCTGCAGGTTGGGGGGACTGATTAAATACAGCTCCAACATTATGCCAAACCTGGACACCACTCAAATTTCTAACCAAAACTGGAGCGCCAGCTTCCCTGCTTCCTGAAGCTGGGTCAAAGTTAACTCATCAGGTAGAAATTATGGCTAATTTCAGTACAGCTAGACTCTATGTGAATTCAGAATGCAACAGCGTAGCTCAACCCTTTCAAAAGAGCAGCATCATTATAAGTTAAGTGCTTTCACACTTATTAGTCACATTATTTGGACACAGAAGAAGTATTAGAACTATGATAAACTGGCACATGTATTTATTTTGAAAGGTTGATAAGCAAATGCATCATTCTGGCAAGTATAAACGTAGAGGTAAATAAAAGTGTGATTTTTCACTTAGCTTCTGTTAATATTAATCAGTGTTATCCATTAATCAATTTCAAGTCAGCAGACAGGACAGAAATACAAGAAAATGCCTCAGAAAAATATAATTTTCAATGCACAGATACAACTTAGCTTTAAGTATACTGCCCAGCACAAAGTTATGCAGTAAATTTCCTAAAAATAACAAAACATTAATGATTTCTTACTACAACTCTGCTCTATGAAATCCTTAGGTAATGTGAATTCTGAATAGCTTATTAGCAAAAAACGACTAGAGACTGCAAAGTGAAAATACAAAGTGTTTGACTAAAATGGTCCAGTCACCTACAGTTCAATACATCAGCAATATTTCAGAGCACATGAACAAATAAGTTTCAATATACTTGCACAGTTTGAAGAACAGGTGCATGAAACAGAATAGCGCACAGGCACAGCAATTCCCAGTTAGTGGGAAAACACATCTGGTACAAGTTACATCATGTCAGCGGATAGTAATCAGGACTATAACACAAGAGGGAATTATTTATATCATCGTACAATCACTCCTTTCTTGTGCATCTCAGCTGCTTTATATGCAAAAAACTGAAAATATGTTCTTAAGTGGTAAGTTTTATCTCAAGACAGAGCCACAGTCAGCACATCCTCTCAGTTTTTGCATTTCTATGGGTAAGTACTCAAGCCTGCCTTTGCCCATGTAAATGCAAAATAAAAAGACTGACTGTGACTAACGATCTATTCTGTCATCTGCTAGACGTCAAGGGACAGCTTGTAACACCCACCTAAGAGATGGTATCTGTAATAGGTTCAAGCTTAGTAGAGCTACAAAGGAAAGGAGAGAAGAGTAATCCTATCTTCTGTATCAGAAGGACAGTTTTGCGCAGCTGACACAGACTTTGGGAATATGGTGTAACATGGCAAGAGGATACTCAGAAACAGCATTCGCGACAATTCCTGGGACTGTTCTGTGAAAAACAGAAAAAAATCATAACTCTCTTCTTTTCACTGCGAGCTCAAAATTCACTTCAAACAGATTTTCCCATCGGGTCATATAAATGATCAGACATAAAATGATGTGTGGCACTGTGGCTTGTATTTTGGTGAAATTAAAGCTACGCCACATATTTGGGCATCTCTGTCTCGAATGGATTAGTCTTGGTACAACTAAGCAAACTGACACGCACATCATAAAAAACCAACAACGTTGGCAGTAACTGCAAGTATTGCAGGGAGTCTTGGCAGGGAAACAAAAGACTGGAGAGTGGATAAATACTGTCCAATTCTCAAAGTAAAGGTCCGGGCAGAAGTATGTTTGACAGGGTGGTATATGAAAGCCTGAAGATGCAGTACAGCATCTAGACTGTCCCATCGTCCAGTTATTTTTTCCGACCATTCCTAAAATAATCTACGATAGGTATCTTGCTAACTCAGCAGGCAACATATTTTCACTGTATGGAGCTGGCTATTTGCCTGTAAGTATTTAACAGTCTAATGGAAAATGAAGCAGGCCATATTTCCAATTCCAGAAAAATGCCTTATATAATATCCTGCAGCTAAAACATAAAAACTACGATAAAAAGCCTTCAAGCTTTTTCCATTTCTTAAGATGAATTATTTGGCTGTATCTAGAAATCTGGTTTGAGGGACAAAGGCTTTCAAACCAGTGATTTCCAGAACTGTGAATCTGGAATTTTTTCAAGCATTATCTCCACAGAAAATAGTTTAAGAGGTTGCCATTTCAGAACTCGGCAGCATTATAATCCCTCAGCTTTTGCAATAAGCTGAAGGCTTTCTATTGGCTAGGAACTAGTTTTAGATACGACAGCCACAAACCTCAACATTCTTCTTTTACTAGGCAAAACCATCTTGAAAGAAGTATTCTAGTACACCACGATATACACTCAAATTAAAAGTCTAAGCCCTTCCTGCTACCTTAAATATATAAAAATTAAACACCTGTGACTGAATTAGGAACTTCCTTGTATTCAAATCTATTGTTGTGTCTCATCTATATCTTTCAATGCAAAAAACTGAAAGCAAGCTTAAAACAAAACCAGGTAGTTACCACTCAACGGTAGTCATTCACATGTATACACTTAGCTTTCATATTTATCACTTTTCTGTAATCATTTGGTAACTTGAAGACACACACATGAAGCAAAAAAGCTTTGTATGACCACACTAACAGATTATCTGTCCCTTCAAATTTGTATACTCATCAAAATATGTGCCAGAAGTTCAAAACTACCCACTGCTATGATACTGAAGGGCAATTGTTTCATCCATTGGCCTACTCTTCGTTCCAAATCACTTTTTATTGCCTAGTTTTCTTCTTGTTCAGTGGCAAGATTCCTTTTTGCTTTAAAAACTCTTGCTTTCATCATTATCTGCTCACGTATCTTGAAGACTAGTAAAAACTGAACTAAGATTTTAAACTGTCCATTTATATTCACAGACGCCAGTGATGACACTTCTTATTAAGCATCACTAACTTATTTTAAGATTGCAAATGATTGCACTAACAATATAGGCTACACACAAAGCCATATGAAAACAAAAAGGAAATCTGCCATCAAGATCTGTACTTCTGTTTCCCAAAGTTAGCATTTTTCCTCCCAGACAGGAGGAGTGGAGAAAGAGCCATTAGATGTGTATCTGTGTCTTTGAATATGTAGATGCAGATCAGTTGAGAGAGCTCAAAAAAATGTAAATGGTCTGTCCACAAAGTAAAGCTGACAGGTATAACTTCCACCTGGACATTTATTCTGGAGGAAAGGTGTTTTTCCTTGGTTTAAGCTGACAGCACTAACTTGGCAGGAAATAATAAACTTTTATATCCAGCACAGACTTACCTCCTCTCCTAGCAAGCCCTAAAGGAGACCTTTGCAATATGCAGAATGGAGGTAACAATCAACTTTTGTATTTTTTACAGAAGGGTTCAGTTTAAGAAAACTCACAGACAGGCTCACTTATTTGCTTACAGCTTTTTGTTGACCAGCCTGTACTACACATCACAGCACGTAATGTGCTCCTGTATCATTTATCTTTTACACTGTAATAATGGAACATTTAAAATAATCTCATCTGAGCTGAGAGCATGATGTTACATACACGCTTTACAGAGTCCATCAGTCACAGTTTAATGTAGTTTTTTAAAAACATTTTGATTCATTTCCAGCCTATCAGTTTATCTTAAAAAAACCTGCTAAATATTTTGGAATGTTGCTGAGAGTGGTATGTAGCAGAAAAAAGAAGATTTAAATAGGAAAATCTTCTTTGGCTTCATGAAGTGTGAACTTGATCTCTCTAAAGTTTGTTCTTCTCACATCATTGGAATGTGCTTACGGATAGGTTTAAAATCCTCTCCATTTTTCATTTAGAGCTCTTTACATACTAGATAATTTTGACTTTGAAACCAGCAACAAGTTTGTAAAAACCTCCGTAGCAACAAAAAAGCTTGCAGCAGCTGCACAACTGCCCTCTGCACAGTGGCAGATGCACTAGCTAGGAGCATGACTCACCACTCTCTCGTACTGGTAAATGCTGTGCTGATGGAGAATTAGCACTAGGAGCTTTCCCTTCTGTTCCTTACCTGGGCTTCTCTTAGTATCTCCTCCTTTCAAACTGCCCACAAGAACACACCTGCATTTGCCTGCAGAGTTTCAGTTTTATAACTTCTAGCAGCATTTTAACTACTGAATCACCAAACGCTACTCGGCTCAAGCCCAGCTAACCTTGTGGTTAATACAAAGATGATATGTGTGTTCATGCAAGCACAAATCACCAGCGGAACTGCTGTCCTGGAATGACTGTTGAGAAGTTTAAGTAATCTAGTGTTGACAAAGTCTAAACGTGCCAATACCAAAACTATACTATTGTAAGTGTTTCTCCTTGCACAATGTCACAACGCTCCTGTAAACCCTGAATAACCATTCGGTATGGTTATCTCCCACTACCAATTACTGTCTTGTTTTGAGCTACTGAATCTTCTGAAACATTACACAGAGTTTGTTTTAGATGCACAATGTAAACTTTTGGAAAAACAGACTGTCTTGCTTTTATAATATTTACATAATTTAACAAAAGCACATTTAACAACACATAAATTTATCAGCTTCCAAGAAATGCTAACCAAGTAACAATACTTCAACAGAACTCCCACCTTTGCAAGTAGAAACTACATTCAGTGCTCTCCCTGAAGTTACCAGAGTTAGACACAGAGATATAAAGCTGTTCAGCAAGTCTATGCGTGATCAAAACAGACACCGTACCACGGCAGCAGTTCATTTCAACCTTCACATGCTATACAGTTGCAATTCTCAAGCATAAATACTCTTCCCACTGATACAGTGGATTTTATTCCCAGTCTTTCCTCTAATTCATTATGCAGCTATGGACATCTTATCTCCGCTTTGTGTTTAAATTTCCTTCTGGGCAAAGTGAGGACAATTATCAGCTAAGGCCAAAGTTACTTGTTCATTTTAATCTGATCTAAGTCTGTGTGGCTGCCAAAGGAGGCAGTACACTCTTTCCCTATTTATATGCCAACGCTGGCATTCTTATGGTTGCAAGGCGAGATGCCTTGGGAAATCAGTCTGCCTGGAAAATAACCATTCCTTGGGATAAATATTCAGCTGGATCAGTTCTCTGAACCAGCTCATTGTGCAACTTCATAAATACTACCATGCATTACCAGATTTTGCTTCCCGAAATAATCAGTTTGTTCTACAGGTGCAATCTGGCTTTCACCTTCCATAAAATACCACGGTAAGAGAACCAGAAGCACGATAACAAATTTGTGGAAAACATCTGAGGATTATCCTTAAGAACTGAGGTTGAAAAAATAATGTATTTTCAAGAACCTGTAGCAAACAGCAATTTTTCCTCAAATGACTTCAGCCTTTGCATAGCTCATGCTTTCATTTAAAAATAAGTTCCTAACGATTATGAAAATATTCTTAGATACAAGTTCTCTCTCCTTACTGACATGTTATAGTCTAAACCCACAGATTTATCGTTAAGAACAGTAGGATTGGAGTTATAGGCTTCAAGTCAAACCCACATCTTGGCAAAGGTCTGAACGGACTATCACAGAAACCACCTCAGGACCTACTCAGTGGTGCACAAATTCCAAACCTCAGCAATGAGATGCTGCCTTTACAGCAGCCAGCTAGTTTCAGGGTGAGAGAGAGAACACTTGGAAAAAAACCCCAAAACTTTTCTTTTCCTTCTAGGCAAAAAGGAACAACAGTTACTTAGCTTCCTAAGCAAGACAGGGAAGAGCATCTCAGTAAGAATCTCAGTAAGATTGGGGTTATTTGTGCGAAGGGAGGGTGAGAAAGGAAGAAGAGTGTCCACTGACAGCAGGGATAATTAACTTCATCTTATTGTCTGAATTTAAAGTGCTTGGAGTGGGATAATAGAAGTCGGTTGTGCACAGGAGAGATTATGTTAAATGATTTTATAGCACCGTAAGTGGGCTAGGTAATTTATCAAAGATAAGTAGAAGGCGGGATCCTTCATCAAGAAACCTGCAGGTTAGAGGAAAAGCTATGAAAATCTAAAAGAGGGAAAAGAAAACAGACTGGTTTAGGAAACAAGTTTAAAAAAGGCAGTAGAAAACAGTGTAAGAAAGAAAGAGTAAGGTGAGGGGACACCAAACAGGAAAATACAAGAATTGGAATCAGTTGAGAAAGGTACAAGTGGAAGAAGAAAAGTGCAACAAGGTATGTGTCAAAATAAAAATGCCTGGCAAAAAGTTGCAATTAAATTCAGGACATAATTTTTCTCAGACCTTTAAACTGCAGTCAGCATGGCATTTCACTCTGACTAATAGATTTTATCCTGCAGCTAGCAAGTGTGAAATGAATGATCCAAGACATGCACATTACAATAAAGCAAACTAGAGATTCTCAGCAGCCATTTTTACTATTACATGACATGGGCAATGAAGATTTATTAGGATATGTTTCTGTCCCTGCTAAAGACTTCTTTAGTCACATCTATATACCACAACTTGTCTTTTCATAATGTCAAGCCTACCGGTGTCACAGCGCATTAAACACCTATCCCAACATAAGTCCCTCATAAAGGGACATGCATTTAAAACACGGGAAATCTAAGCACGCTGCATGTCACTTAACAGGGAACTTGGAGAATTTACTACAGTGAGAAAGCATACAAAATATACTGAGGAATGGCAATGCATCTGACCCCATCATTTATGGGAGAAACACCTCAAATTTGCTAGCCTGAAAAAGAAAAGTAAAAAAGGGGAAGTTACTGGAATTAAGGATAGAGCTCCCATCATTGTACGAAACAGTGTAATTTGTTAGAAAGGACAGAACCAGGAAACCTACAGAAGTATAAGCAGGAAGGAGAGCTGCTTCTTTAAAACATATGTGGCAAAAAATATCTGCATCAATTAGAAAACATAAATACTCCTGTTAAGCAAATGTCCAAAAATATTACAGTGACACAACTAGTTGACAGTACTGGCCACGTGTTAGGATACTGGACACTAACAGCAATCAGGCTTTTCGTTAGAAATAATCTGCCTTCTACTATTAAAATTCACAGTTGTCACTGTATGTAATTTGTCTTCAGACAGCACTATTAAGACACATTCCATAATTCCCTTTTCATCACATAAGCACTAAAAAGGCTTAAATAAGCATGACCTGCGAGCAACTGTGGAGTTCAGAACAGATTTTTACTGTCTTCCACGAGACTAGTCAGCCATAGGAAAAGCAAAGTTCTAGTAAGCTTTCTGCACCTGCAAGATTCAGCTATGCTTCAACTCAAATATTTGCAACTTTTTGTGTACAACATTCCCATAAAAGAAGGTATGTAGATCAATGGATGCTTGTCTGTAAATTTTCAACTATAAAAGTTTCTGCTTGTAAAAAAAAAAAAAGCTCTACTACCTTATCCTACCAGGCCATCTGTCTTTGCAGTGGTACCACAAATATTCCTCCAAAATTCCAGCTGAAAAACTTTCTGTTCACTTGTATTTAGTACCTGGGACAGAATTAAATTGGCTTAACAGGTTTTGTCTCAAATGTTAATAAGGAATCTAATTCCAGTAACCTATCTTCAAGCAGGCCCACTTGCTTTTCGTATTACATTCCTAAAATCACTTTTCCACTGAAAGAATCAAGTTTCAAAACTTAAAAATACACAAACAAGAGAGCAGTACAGCATTAAAGTGCTGGTAGTTGCTTAGCATGGCTAAATGTTTCTCTTGAGTGAAAACTACTAGTCTGAAACCTCCTCAGGGAAGGGTGTCTGAAAGTGTCAAGGAAACTAATGCAAGCTGCTTGTGTTAATGAGTTTAAGCTGCTGGCACCAGAGCTACAGCCAGAGTTTCACTCCCTATGCAATTGTTTTTCAGGAGGGAGGAGCAACCTAAAAATCACCAATTTAAGATCACTTGGAAAACTAAGCATTTGCGAAGGTAATTTGGAAATTAGATACAGAAGTTTAGGTTCTAATGAATGTTTCAACTGAACTAGGAAAGTCTGTCTGTTATGCTTTTACTAGTTACGAGACCTACATGAATTCTACTTAAGTTATAAGCAAACCCCACCCACTTTTCAAAATACTGAAAATGAAGATCCTGCAAAGACCCAAAATGGTATATAATTTTACTCACACTTACTCACTTATAAGAGTATGTGTTTAAACAGAGTTTGCAACTTCAAGGACAAGTCGTATATTTATTAAAATGTTCTTAAAGGCATAAAATTTGTCACTTCTAGACAAAACATCCTTTTATGTTAACAGAGATTAGTTATTTAGACTTTTGATACAATAGAGGAGTTATTGCAAAGTTTTTAAAATATGTAAGCCTAGTATTTACAGTGGAAACAGTTGGAAGTTAGGCATTTAGATCCACAGAAAGAACAGATTAAAAACTACAGACTCTTATTGGAAAACACTGCCTGAAATAATTCAGCCATGCTTCCTCAGCTTGAGGAAGCTCAAGACATTACAGGGTGATGTCAACTGTAGACAGTATCTGCTCATTGACTGCATTAATATTTAAAGTGTGTAACTTCATGATAATAAAATGACCTCCACATAAAAAGCCACATTTTTTCTAACTATTGTGGGGGAAAACCCCCAAACTTTGGTATCATAAGATTCTGAAAAGACAAATAGCACATATTTAGCAAAATATAAACTAATATTGTTTTAAAAAACAAAACTATGTTCTTTAAAATTTACTTCATCTCCCATTTAGAAGCCAAGATCTGGATCTTGTAGGGAGAGAGCTGTTTCACAGCAGAATACATTAAGAGATCAGCTGCTATGTGCTATAGGAATTTAACCAAGAGAATGGTTATAAAATATTTTAATACAATAATAATTCACAGAATCAGATCGCTAGAGAACATATCAATCTTCTCAATTGGTTGGTACTTCCTTCCAATTATGTCTCTCTTTTTTGTGGGGTTCGAAAGAAGTTTATTCTTTGATAAGGCATATTATAGTGTGCCACAGAAATAGGTCACTGATGACACATAGTTTTGTAATCATCTTAAATATACCTATCTCAGATATGCTGTTGGTACACCACTCTCCCATTAGGCACTGATACGGCACACGATACCAAGACTGGAAGATGGGATCTTGTTTACTGAAAATATCTATTTAATGCAGTTGTACGAACTCAAAGGACTCTTCCCAAGTCGTTCTTACATGGACATCTCATGCTCTAGGTGGTTTGACACCAGACAAAGCACGTTCGATCTATAAGCAATTTCTTGTACGTATAAAGACTTTCTGTCTTTAGATGAACTTGCACCTCTCAGTCTGAAATTTCCACGTTCTACGATTCTCGCAATGCGAATAAAACCAGAACATCCCAATACCTTGCACTTGCAACAGAACCTGACAAATTGCTTTTATAATTTAGCTCCTATATATACCTAACCATTCATACAAAACTGCTGAAGAATTTACTCTCCAGAAAACATCAAAGTTCCTGTATCAGTATTAGATGAGAAGAAATAATAATCAATTAAGTCCTTTAAAACAAATGAACAATAGCCTATAATGCCAAAGTCTCTTTCGATCAGGTAAAGATTTGAAAGGTGTTTTTACAAATATTACAAATGTTTTGTGGCTTAGCATTTACTGATCTTCTCAAATACAACTGATCTCAATTACTGCAAATAAATGCTGAAGTAGCTATAAATACTAGTTGCCAAATACTAGATAAAATTATAAATAAAATCTTAAGTCTCTGACATCCTATTACAGGCAATTGCTTAGTCAGAAAAATAAAAAGCGTTCATGATTTTGCACTTCTCTTTAAACAAATACTCTCTGAAAAAGCTTTCAAAATTTCTATCCCTTAACTACACATTCACACTGTGAGTCTACTCTATATCTCAACTTCATTATCAACATCTAAATTTAAGCGTTGGCTGCCTGGGGCAGGGATGGGGCTCTTCATCCTTTCAGCACAACAACCATATTGCAAGCGCTTGATTAATCTCTATAAAGCAGGAAAAAAATGCATCTTACATGCAGGTAGAAAGACAGATAAAGGGGTTTCAAATAGGTACCGATGAGAACACTAGACCCATGTAAAGGGTGTAAAATATCTGTTACCATAAAATATTAGATGCTTTTAATATGAGATTTTCCTACTCCACCGCCTTTTTAACCCCACCAGCATCCGTAGTCCTGCATCTGTAATATGCATTTTGTTAACAGACACCAGTCACCTCAAGAGAAAGAGCGCCCAACTTCCACATGCAAACAATCAAGCTGCAGTCAATCAGCACGGTGGCAAATCAAGGTGCACCACACCATCCTTCACAAATCAATGCTCGCACATTACATCTCCTTTATTCAGCGCGCACACACATACCCCACCATCATTCTCTTGATTCACCGCGCATACACCACTGTCAACAAAGCATGTGCCAGTTGCCATTCCCAGAACAATACAGCTAAGGTCATCCCCTGAAAAGATAAAAATGCACATTCCTCACATCCTTTATGTCTACAGTACTTCCCTCGCTTTGACTTAAATCACTTCTACTGCACAAGATGCCACAACTCAGTTGTGATTAAAGATACTTACATAATGCTACTAAGACCAAAGAGATACATTATCTTGAAGCGTATCTTTTCATTCTAACAATACCTGTACCAAGACATCCACAGGACTGAAAGTTGCACACAAGGCAGTTAAAAATCAAAACAAAACCCCCCAAAAATGCACCCTGGGATACACATACCACAACACATGTCCTGAGAGCAAAGAGAAGGGAAAGATACCTAAGCAAAAGACTGAGGAAGAGAGAAAACATCTGATTTTTTCCCTTAACACACCTAGACCCAGAACCAGCTACTGGAGAAGGTAACATTTCATTTCCTCACCTACCCAATGACAACTCCAGTCCCAGAAGCGAGTGCATTTAAGAACCACGTTCCCTCCTAACAATCGCGGACCGTGCACCGCCGTGGCTGCACAATTAGCAAGTGACAAGGAGGAAGGAGAGGGCTGCCAGTGACCCCCACACCTCCATGCCACCACTCCGCGGGAGGAGGCTGGAAAGCAAAGGCAGAAAGCGAAGAGAGGTGTGGAAAGGCAGTCCAGCACAGGCAAATACAGCAAGATTTTTTTTTTTTTTCCCCCCACTTGCTTCGTGCAACTCACCTTCCCTCCCCTCCCCCCAGGCAGGTGGCACAGCCCCCTCCCAGCGGGGTGCAGCAGCCAGGGCAGATCCCCTGGCCCTCCGGCAGCATTCCTCCCTCGCCCGCTCCCCTCCTCCCCCGGGGGGCTCCCCCGGCTGCACCCCCTCCGCCCGGGGGGTGCCCTGCTCGCACCCTGCTCCGCCGGGGGGCTGCGGGCCGGGCACGGCGCGGCCCCCCCCCCCAGCCCCGCTCCCTTCCAGGCCGGGAGGCGGCTCTACCCCGCTCCCTCCGTCACCCACTCCCGGGCTGGGCCTAGCGCTGCTCAGCGGCTGCCGCCAGGCCCGAGGAGAAGGGGGAAGGGGATCCCCAGCCGAGCGGGCGGCCCACACTCACCCAGGCCGATCCCCTCAGGGCCGCCCCCGCCGCCTTCCATGCCGGGCGGCGAGGGGAGGGGGGCACAGGCGAGGCGGCGGAGGGCGGGTGGAGGAGGCGAGGCGGGAGGGCGGAGGGCAGGGCGGCCGGGGCCCTCCCTCTCTCCCTCCGCTCGGCCCCCTCAGCCGCCGCCGCGGCGCTCGAGTAGCCGCTGCCTCGGCCTCGGGCTCAGGCCCAGGCCCCGCCGCCGCCGGCGGACGCGCCTCCCGCTCCCCTCAGCCACCGCCGCCGCAGCGCTACGTGGCCGCCGCAGCCAGTCTCGCGACTCCGCCGCGCGCACGCGCGCGCGCGCGCCGGTGCGGGCGCGCGCCGAGGAGGTGGTTGCCGCGCGGGGGGGGGGGGGGGGAGGCGGGGGGGGGGGGAGTGCGCGTGTGCGCGAGCGGGGGAGCGCGCGCGGGGCGGGGGGGACGGGACACCCATAGGCTGAGGGGAGCGGGGCCGGCGCGCGGCGTCCAGGGGCGCATGCGCCGTCGGGCGGTTGCCTCGCTTCTCTCCCCCCCCCCCCCCCGCTCCCGCCCTTCGCTGTTCACCTCAGGCTGCGGCGGGGCCGGAGGGGAGCGCGGAGCGCAGGTGAGGCGGGGGGGGGCTGCGCATGCGCGGGGGCCGGCGCCCCGCGGAGCTCAGGTGAGGCGGCGCGCGCGGAGCCCGGTGCGCGGCGCGAAGGCGGGGGAGGGCGCCGGCTCCCCTCAGCGGAGCCGACCGTTACTCCGCTGAGGTAATTAGAGAGGACGCCCTAATTGCAGTCAGCTGAGCCGGGCAAGCTGTGGCGAGCGCTCCGCCGCGCTGCGGCTAACGCCGGCCCACGCCTCGCCTCGCTCTGCGGGCATCTCCGTCGCTCCGGTGAAGGCCCCTGGTCGCAGCCCTGTCGCCGGCAGCCGGGGGAATAACGGCCGTAATGGGAGCCGGGTCGGCGCCAGGCCTCGGGGCCGCGCTCCTCACGGATAAGTGGGGATAATGCTTCATACAGCGGCTGCCGTGAGGGAGCGGCTGCGGCCTCGGGATGGGAGGCGCCTTGAAAAGGGCCGTGTGTCGTGTAGGGTGACAGAGCTGCCCCTCAGGAGCCAGGTAAGACCTTAAAAAAGGCTTCATCAGTGAGGCCCTGTCTGATTTACAGTAGCCAGAGGAGTCGGTCGCTTCTGTTACTATGCCAAACCCCAGCTCCCACTTGTTCAAACCTTCCTCTCCCCCTAAAATACTAATAACTACTTAACTCTGGCCTGTGGTTTCTCGATTACACCCACCTGCAGGGCCCAGGCCTGATGGATGAGGGAGATGCGACAAGAAGTAAAAAAATATTTTTTGCCGGTAGAGCTCCCTGTTGGTGGCAGGTATGGGGCTCATAAAAGGATGCGGGGAGTGTCGGGGCTGCTGCTTTCCAGGCTGGCACAGCATTTCGCAGTGGTACCACCTCTCCCAGGAAGCTGCGAAGCTGACTCCATGGCTCTGAAAACCACTGCTGAGCGCTGTGTAGGAGGGAAGAGCACTGCTGTGGTTTAGGTTTGGTGGTGGTAAAAGAATTAGCGAGAGTAGCAGAAACAGGAAAAGGGGGAAGGGCAGCAGCCCTTTTGGTCGTGTTAGCTGCTTCCCAGGGACTTCAGGAATCTCTTGTGCCATCTAGCTTTGGCTCCCTCCTGCCCACTCTCAGGCTCGTGTTCCTGCTGTAGTCCCCTTTTTTTAAATCCTTTAGTCCGCAATCCCTTCTCTACCTGTGATTTGTTTCTTCATCTGCTTTGTTTGCGGCAAATGTCCCCCCCTAACAATGTAGGGCACTTGATTTGAGGTTCTGCAAAAAATCTATACGCCTTCACCCCCCTGAAATGTAATGTTACATGCCAGTGTCTTTGACCTGCTCTTGATTATTGAACATACAACCCAGATTTGAGCTCCCTGTGCAGAGCAGGGATTGGGGCTTTCAGAGTTAAAGTTCACAATCAAATAAAACGGGCAGCATAGGCTGGGGAAGCCCCATGGTGGGATCAGAACAATGTTGCCACTTTTCTTCCTTGCCCCAGCAACCCCTGCTGTGGGGGCATGGGAAAGGAGCAGAGCATGGCACGCTTTGCTCTGACCAGCCCCGTGGGAGCTGTTACTAGCTGGCCCAGTTCAGAACAGGCTCCAGGCTGTCCTAATCTCTGCTGGGACTAGAGGGCAAAGGGGGGATAGCCAGGGGAGACCCTGGGCTTTGAGGGCGTGAGCGCTGCTCCGTCTCGGCCCAAGACCTTTGTGCAATGCAGCTTCTTGAGAAAAATAGAGAGAGGATGTCAAGGGATGTGGTGCTGCTGTTGGTTAACTGTGCAGATGTGAAGGATACCATGTAGTAGTATTTCCTGCCTTGAAAAGGGCAGGAAGAAAAATGCTGGGGACCTTTTTCTTGGAAGGTGAATGAACAAGACAGCAGTGACAGAGCCCCTCTTCCAAATGTGGGATTTCAGCAGAGGGACAACTGAGGGACATTGGAAAACAGTGGGCCCTCTTGTCCAAAAGATCACAGATGAGGAGTAAAGCCATCAACTATTTCAACACCCACAAAGGCAAAGCCACTGCTGGTGGCCGTCCATGGGACAAGAGTAGGCCAGGGCCTTGATGATCTCTCCAGCATACGAGGAGAGCATTGGTCTCCCAGGCTGTTTTGCTCTTCCCTCTTCTCTGATGCAGTCTGGTTTTCTAACCTGGCTTCCTTGCCCTGAGCCTGCAGCATGGGGTCCCCTCGTGTTGAAATGGCTACCGGAGGATTGCAGGGGCCTTTCCTAACAAAGGTGCTCTGCGCCCTCAACTTCAGATGATGTCAGTGAGGGTTATTTCACTCCCCCCCGAATAAGAGCTGTGCAGAGATTAAAAGGAAGTGTTAAGTCCCTCTTTCTCAGTGGACACCATGACTCTGCAGAGGGAGAGTTTAAAAAAGAGAAAGATTGGGGACCAAGTGCAGCTATTGTTGGACTCTGCGGGGCTTCTGACACGATGAAGCCAAAGCACTTGTTCTCACGGCCCTGGTGTGTCCCATCAGCGTTGGCAGTGGCCTAGGGAAGAGATGGTTGCAGGGGAGAGTTACTCTTCCTATCCTTGCTGTGTGGTTTGGCTCCTGAATGCCCAGGGCACCCTCCAGCCCACGCTTTCTTCCCTGGCTGTTTGGCTAATGGAGGGTGACAGCTCCTCATGCTGCTCCCAGGGAGGGATCCAGCTGAGAGGCTGACTGTGGCACTCAGCCCTGTTCCCACAAGGAAGCCTGTTTCAGCTATTTACATCCCTCTCTTTGATCTAGCTTTTGACATGAAAAGACATGTCAGCCAGGTAAAGGGAAACAAACAAAATGCAGCAACAGCCCTGCATCTCTGCTTGTGCATGATCTGCTCCCTAGCACACACCTGCCTCACAGCCACAGATCCTTATCAGCCCTCTGATTTCCTTGCTGTCCTCTCTGCTTTCCCTTCACACTGGTGTAGAACTTCTAGGGGCAACTTTCTGCATCTTGTTCCCTGCTCAGTAAGATGCTGTGGCTCCTGTGCCCCCCTCTCTCTGGCATTTCCCTTCTCTCTAGAGTATAACCAGTGTGGGAAATGCCCTCACGTGTCCTCCTCATTGCATGCAGTGCCAGGGACAGGTGATACAGATCTTCATTTCCTCCCTAAACTGCTGCAGTGTTTCAGCAAGCAGCTGTTTGCAGCTCACTCCAGAAGTAGGTGACATTGTCCCTCCCTGGAAACCAGATCATTTTTCTGCTAAGCAGCTTAGGACCTTTCAGGGAGAAAAGTACAATAAAAGTATGAGAATTTGCTGGGCCAGGGGCTGCAGACACAGCAGAACACAGTGTTACCCACCTGTGTTTTTTCTGGAGGACTAGATGTTCTAGACTTGCTGAGAAAGCAAACTTAATGAGTAAGAGTATTGTTGAGGTGCAGCAAGCTCTGTGGTGGGGGTAACAACTAGTACCAGCTGCAGAACAGTGTGGGAAGGAAAAAAAAATCAAACAGAGGTGAACTCCTACTTTTATCAGCGGTTAATTTTCCTGTGGTGTGGGCAGGCTTCTTGGGTTTGCAAAGCTGGGTGTTCCTGGGCAATCCCTGAGCCGTCTGCTCTGGTTATTTTATATGGCTTTCAGGCAGCAAACCAGGGCTGGAATCCTCTAGTACGAGAGATGTCTGCCCAGTCTGGGGCCTGCAGTCCCACGTGAGCTGTGCTGCTCTGAGATGGGGCCCAGTTTACAAGAGTTCTTGGCTTTACCCAGGCAGAGATGGCTCTCTGCTTCATCCGGACTCCTGCTGCGATGATTTCTTGGGAAACTCGGCAGCTAGCAAACCAGTCCCTCTAGCCCTCTTTCTTCCCACAGCCAACAGGGAGATGGGCTGCCTTCCTGCTGTCCTCCTACCTGCCTCCTCCCATGGTGAGAGGTGACTTTTGGTGGCTTGTTGGTGCTGGTGACAGGGCTGGCACTAAGCAGGGCCAAGTGGAACAGCACTAGCCCTTCTCCACATGCTTGGTGTTTTGCTGAGGCCTCCACATCATAACAGTTCTGTTTTGGGAACAGCCTGAACTGGGCATGACTTGACACTTGTGAGAGTTACAGTTGCAATTGGGATTCTTTCTCCTTCCCCAAGGGAGAAGGGCCCTTAAAGCTAGGTGCTGCTCAAGGACCCTGCAAAGAACAGGTCCTGCCCCACTAGGAAAACAAGCCAAGGGTGAGAAGAGAAACTGAGGCACGGCCAGGGCACTGACACCTTGCTGACTGGATCTGCAACCCAACCAGTTGACTCTCAGATTAATGCTTTATCATTTAGGTATCCTGCTATGTCCTGCAGGATCCAGGATCCTCTCAAGCAATGGGAAAGGAAGCAAAAGGAAAACAAAGGGTTTTTCCTGCTAGCTGTTGTCACAGGAAGCCCTGCACTCTCCGAGGGAACCATCACCACTGACTGCAGGGGCGCTGGGCTTTGAGACTATGCAGAGCGAAGTAGAAGTTCAAGCAGAGGAAATTCCCGTTCCCATTCTCCCTTCTCCTTTACTGGTTCACTGTAAGGCCATAATTAAAGATTAACTGCCTCCAAATAATATAGCAGAGCTAACACCCACCAGCATCTCCTTGCGCCCAAGGTTAGACCTTCAGAGCAGCAGGGTACAGGCAGAGTTGGCATGCAATAAACACCTGAGAAGCAGAATTCCCGACTGAGGTACTGACTGGTGGTACCAGTGGCTTTAACTCTGCCCTTCTGAGAAGACACTCAGCCCTCCCTGACAAGTATTTTAATGCTGCAAGCACCTGGGTGCTGAGGGGCAGCTCTTCAGGGACCCAGCATGGCCAGCTGGTTTCAGCATGGTTTTACAGGGCCTTGTGCATTAAGGGCTTGAACTCAGCCTGGGCAGGGCAGCAGTAACAGCCTTGTATAACACAGAAAAGCCTGGCAGATCCACGTGTGGGTTATTAACTTTCTTTGGGGTACTGGGGGCAGGGTGGTAACATAACTGTATTATCAGAGCCATCAGCCTCTGCATAAAAATCATGCCACAAAAAAATAAAAAAGTTCTCTTTGGGGAGCCTTGGTTTTGTGCTTTTTTTTTTTTTAAATAAAGTAAAATACTGATTCTGGGGTATGGCAGTTGGACAAGAGCAGGATGTGGGAGTGAGGGAAACCCACAGAATTTGGCTTTTACTCTTTGCTGTCTGTTTAATCAGCTTTGGTGTTATGCTGTAATCTCAGGTGGTCTCCCCAGCAGACTGCCTGCATAAGGGAAGCTCTAACAGTTGTGCTGGGGTAATTGTTAAACAGAAATGTCACCATAGCAGGCTGTTGGAGACGTTACTGTTCCTGCGTTAAAGAGCACCTCTGCTCAGACCAGCATCAACCCCTACCAAAGCAGGGCAAGTAGGGTCCACGTACCTTGGCTGGTGAGGAACAAACTGGTTTAACTAGAGTCCTTTCCATTCACACCCAATCTTCCAGCATAGCTTTTTGTGTAGAAACTTCCCGCTGGGTTTGAAAAGCACCCATGAAAAGCTGTGCTTGGGAGGAAGATGCTGTAAGTGACAGAGGAAACTGAGCTGTGTTTACCAGCTTTGCAGAAGGGGCACTGCAAGACTTACACCCAAGAAAGTCATGTTTGAATTAATGTCTCTGGGATAGACTCACCTTGTTCAGGCTTAACCCCTGCTTCCTTCCTGTTCTTGCCTCTGTTGAATATTTTTAACCTACCGCTTCAGAGGCATCCTGCGCGCACTCTTTCCTAGCCTCCTCCTGCCTTTCCTGCCTTGCTGCCCCTACCAGCATGGGGGACGCGAACATATCTTGCAACTGGCATCTTCCACTGACTCCACCTTCCGCACTCCCCTCCTGCAGCTCAGTCTGGGACACGATTCCCCATGCTCGTGCACAGCTTTGGCTTGTCGGAGATCAAGGATAACTCACTGCAGGTTTCTGACTCAGTCTGGATCAGCATCGTGTGCAGATCCAGTGTGGGGAACCTCAAATGCTGTTTTTACAGCAGCAGTTGAGCTCAGCCTCCCATAGGAGTTTCCTAGCCTCTCTAGTTCCTCTCCTTTCTGGGGATGTGTTCGGCAAGAACTGGATGCCTGCTCCACCAGGTCCTTTCCGCATAGATTTGGTTTTTTATTGCTTTCTATGGGTGGGGAGAGTGAACCCAGCATGGCTGTGGGTGAGCATGTGGTTAAAAGAAGTATCCACCGTATTTTTCTACAGACATCAGATGCTTCACTTTCTCTGGAAGTTTGTTCTGCATCCCCTAGCTAGAGTACGCTTTATGTCCTTCATCACTTACCCTGGTACCTCTCTACCTGTGAGAGTCCTCTCCTGCTTCACCAAGTAGAAAACCAAAGCACAAAAAGTCAAGTCATCCCTAAGTAAACCTGACCCTACCTCTGAGAGTTACACAAGTGTAAGTCAGGACTTGCTGGACTGAAGTCAGCTCAGTTCTGCTGATGGAAAACAGGCATATGAGGAACGTCTCAGCCCCCAGCGCTGACTAGTGCCAGGAAAGGAATAATTAAACCAAATTTGGCCCTAAGAATTGCTCCCCATCTCCCAGCCAAGCTGAGCTCCAGCCTGGCTTAGGATATTATTTCCTACCCACTTCCACAAGTGCTTTCTCCCCCCCACACCCCCTGCCACATCCTCTGTGTTTCAGGACAGAGGCATTTTCTGCTAGATCCACTTGGATATAAACAGCACAAAGGAAGCAATAAGGAAACTCCTCCCCATCCCTTGCTCTAACCACTTCAGACATGCTGCCAGCTTGCTGCAGGGTACAAATTATCACAAACTCGGGGAGCTCCCTTACCTGGAGAATCTTCAGCTCTGGTGCATCAGCGGCTGTCAGGGAGCAGATGCCCATTTCAATGCAACAGCCATGCTGCAAATTACAACTGCTCCAGCGTGCCTGTCCATGTGGTTGCTTTCGGTCTCCTCTTTACAAGTCAGGTAGGCTGGTTATCTATTAAATAGGGAAAGAGCGTGCACACAAGAGAGAGGGTGAACACACAGAGGAAATCAGGCAGTTTCCTGTTTGTTTATCATGAACAAAAGCTTGTTTGGCTGGTCTGGATGTTGCTAGCAGGCTGGCCCAGCTGCTGCAGGTGGTGCAGAGCTAAGCTCTTCCACTAGCATGAAAGGAAGGAGAAGCAAGGCAAAGTCTCCCAGGAAGAAAAAACCAAAACCAGACCCAAACCTCTGGTGGTTTGCAGCCAAGGCAGAGTGGTGGGCAGGGAGATTTCACCTTGGCTTGTAGGGCTCTGATGTGTGAAGGTGGCAACCAACTGCTGCTCTTTGGTCTCAACTGGGAGATGCGTTCTGGCAGCAGAGGGGGCTGCAGTCCCCCTCGTAACAGGGCCCTTTAGTGGCCCCAGCAGGTCTTATGTTGCCTATTACCAGCAGAGTTTGCCCAAAACCTGGTCCCTGTAGTTTAGTTTTTGGGCTGTATTCAGAGAAATGCAAGTGATGAGTCCATGCTGCCATTATTCTAATTGCTCTGGGGCCACAAAACTACAGGGCTTCAGATTAAAAAACTGCCAAGCTTTTACCAACAGGGTAACTGTTACTGGGCCCTCCAGTATGAATTCATCATACTAACCGTCTGGACCCAAAGACTCAATGCTGTTTTCTAGTGTCAAGCTAAACCAGCCTGCACCTCTGAAGTCATGCCTAGCCATTTCTGTTGTTCCTGTCCTAGTGATAAACTAGGGACCGCCTTTGGTGGGTGGGAAAGGGATAGGAGGAATGTTCAAAGGGCTGCAAGGAGACTGGCTGCAAAGCCAAGCCGCCCTGGGACCAGGGTTAGAAAGGGAGACAGGCATTTGCACCTTTCAGTGTGCTACCTCAGGCTAGAGGAGTTAAAACCTGGAGCTGGGACCAGAGGTGCTCAACACAGAGTGAAATGGGCATCAGAGGTTTACCAGGACAGCCTGGAACAGGGACTAAACCCTCGTACCCGCCTGCCCAAGAGGTACTGCCTGTCAGACAGCTCTCGTGCCAGCTTGTGCTTTTTCTTCCTCACCCAGAGACTGTGCTATTGTGTTTGCCCTTGTCCACGTCCACTGCTTGCGTCCTCTGCCCAGGGCAGGGTGACCTCCCGGCTCACCTGTCCCCACGGGAGGCTGAGGGACACCCTTTGGTCCCCTCTATCCTCCCCGTGCAGAGAGCAGAATTGCTGCTGCCATCTGGTGGGAGAGCTGCCTGGCTGCCAGCCTCCGCCGCTCCTCCGTTTGTATTCATCTTGCCTCTGAAAAAGGTGACCTCTTTGCAAGCATCCTTCCTGGCTAACGCGGTCTGTCACGGTTAGCAGCAAAGCTACAGCCTCCATCACTCACCCGCAAAACGCCCCCGGCCCCAAGACTTTGGTGCTAAGTGTAACGATTTGTTGGAAAATTGAAAGATCCAGGAGTACCTGGTGTTGTGCTGGTGTGAGTCAGCTCTGGGGAGGGAGGGCGGGCCTGACAGAAGGGCATTTATTTCTGACTAGTGAACACCCAGGCAGAGGTCTGGGGCAGAGCCTTTCTCTCAGTAAATTTTTGGGCCACTTTAGCTGGGTTGCTTAAGGAAGTGCATGCTTTCTCCAGCCCGGTAACACATCCAACCTTGCTGGGGAAGCACTGGCTTTATGCAATCATGCTGTCTTTCCTCTGGAGAAAACCAATTTCAAACTAATTTGATGGGGGATTAAAAGTTGTCAAATATACTAAATTCAAAGTGTTTTGTGCAAATAGGTGGCAAAAATGAAGAAAAACTGACCACAGAAAGCATTCCCCCCCCCCCAGATCAAAAGTTTTAGCATGGCTGCAGTCCCTAATAAGCAGCAGAAAGCCCACACAACACAGAACTGGTGTAACTGCCCAATGCAGGAAATTCTTCAATCAGACTTGTGCCATTCATTTCAGACAGTGGGAATCCAGGCGTGACAGCCAGACCACGGCCCCCCCTTGGCTTTTCTGTTCACAGAAACAAACCTGAAGTTTCTTCACCTCCCTTCAAGTGGCGTCATCCAGCTGCTTCCCACCCATGATCACGGCTTACCTTGGGCTGAAGTGTCCTACCCAAAAGACGTGGCGGTCATGGAGTACTATGTCAAACACAGCGGTTGCTCCTCCAGGTCACAAGGCAGCCCCTCTCTTGCTCTCTCTTAAGGATGAGGTGAAAGGGGAAGATCTGTTTCTGGAGCATCTCCAGCACCTTCGTACACATGGGAGTTGCAAAGAGCAGGCATCCCTTGCAATAGCTCTGCCCTGCAGCTGGGAGCCAGCCCCCCTTAGGCCCGCAGAGCAGCAGGTGACAGTCGCAGGACGCCAGGCTGATCGAATGATTTATGCAGGCTCTCTGGGAGGGCAGACCAGGACCTGCACAACAAAACTCCTCTCTCTGGCCTCAGTACAAAGCTACATGCCTTGACCCTCGCTCTTGTTTCTCCACCCAAGGTTGCGCTCCACTTTCACGAGCAAGTTTTTGTTACTGGATTATTAAGAGCAACAAGGTTAGAAATGCCAAACAGAGAGGGTGGGTCGCCTTGTTTGTTCGAGCAGCGAGGGCGGCCTGCCTTCATGTTACCCAAGCCCAAAGCTCTTTCTATTGCCCTGACAAGTAGAGCACTGAGAGGGAGTGCTCACACCCTGCTAACACCTCCCGAACGCTGCGAGGGAAGGGCCAGCGTCCTGGGAAGCAGAGTTCAGCCTTTGACTGTCTTCAGTCCAGCCTTGGCCAGGAATGCCAGACAGGTCAGCCCTTGACTACACAATCTCGACTTTTTGTTTTGTTTTTACGTCAAGGAGCCTACCAGCACCTGAGCAGTGTGGCAGAGGATGCCAGGCAGTGCTCGCACGCTGCTGCACAGCTCTCAGAGCAGCATCCCTCCAGCAGGCGGAAGGCTGTTTCCTCACCCAGTATCCCTGTGCAGCCCACACAAAACCATGTCCTGATTTTAGGGTCACTGTTCCCATCTGGAACCAGATAGCTCGATGGTCAACATCATCTACAAGGCTGAAGGGCAGCTATAAACACAATATAAACAAGGGGTTCAGCTAGCCCACACCGAGACAGCTACAGGTTCAAGAGGAGCTTTGAAGTCTGATGAGTTCATGGCAGCTTTAGGCATTAAGTGAGGCAGAGCGAGGGTAAAGGAGCAGTTAACAGCTAGGGAACATTTACAAAACGAATTACACCCAAAAGCAAAGGAAATGGTGATTAATCAAACCCGGGGGCCACCATTAGAGCCTCAGACACCTCCTCCAGAGAGGCTAACAGCAAAAGCAGCAGGGAACAGTCCACACTCCACTGAAAATGCGGAACTGGAGGAGAAGTAATGCAGAGCCACAGAAGCTGAGAAGGGATTTCAGACACACTGTTTTGAGCCCAACACCTGGTGCATGAAACTAAGGGAGAGAAATGCAGGAAACACTAAAGGGGCTTTAAAAGGAGCCTTGGGAAAAAAGTGGAAGCTTCCTCACAAGTGTCTGAAGCGGTAAACCAGAAGAATAAAGAACAAGAGCACTGGAGAGGGAAGAGGTCTGGAAGTTATTTGGGAGTTATGGACCCGACTGCTCGGCTGCTTAAAATATTTTTGCAAGCTCAGGCACCTCATCACTGCAAGAGCATACCCTGGCAATGCAGAAAAAAAAGCAGGCAAGTCTTTCCATTTCGCCAGAGGCGAGGGCAACAACCCAAAGCGGCTGTACGATGACGAAATGAACCCACCATTCACAGAAGCTTTCCCGAGGGCTCAACACCCTCAGGGTAGCCATGACACCCACCTAAGACCGTATTGTTCAGGGATAACAGACATCGTACGAACACCCTATTTGCAGGATGGGGTAATGGTGTGCCAGGCTAGTACCATGCCTTCTGACAGCTGCTGACAGGTTTGAAGTTCACTGTACCTGGTACAATACACCCCCATTCTTTCCAACAGCATTGTGTTGCATCAAAAGAGCACCCTGGAAAATGTATGTACATGCAGTAAACGACAGCCTGAACTGTGCATGGAAAGCAATTAAAAGCCCTCACAATAACCTCAAGATACTCTCAGCCTTACCTTGTTGCAGGAATTCAGCCTAAGAATCATATTTCAAGCTTTTAAGTTGTCAGGAGCAAGACTTACTTGCCTGTGCTAAGTGACTTTTATCCAAATAATCTAGCACAAGCATGAGGTGTCTTGCTCCGCTGACCCAACCTTCATTCTTCTGAGGTATTAAAAAAAAACCACAAACCCCACACTACTACGCTTGGGACCATGACATTTATTGAAGGCTGGTTATACAATCTCACCCATCACATCCTCCTCACAATTCAGTTTCCCTAAATAAAAAGAGCATTGATGTAACAGAGAATTCTGCCCACCTCCGACTGCCTGAGCCACGGAGCACCGAGTCATCCCCTCTTTGTCCCAGGTGCCATCTGGAATAGGCCAACTGCCACTTTTACTGATGTTGATGAAAGAACCAACGCTGCACAACAGGGCAAGCGGCAGCAAGCAGATCAGTGTGCAGCGGTGGGGGGAGAAGTGGAGATGCCCCATTCCCGGCATGTACGTGAGAAGTATTTCCTGCAGAGGAAGTATCTTCTCCATGCCTGAAATCCATCTACTACGTAAAGTGAATCTCTGCTATTCTCACCCCCAGCCACAATCCACTCGATCTGTGCCTCCAGCTATCAGTGCTATGGTTCACACAGGCACAGCAGAGCCACTGTCCTAACAGCTGAGATGTCCTCTTTCTCTCAGCTGACACCTGAAAAAAGACTGGCTTGACTGAAGAGTGAGCCCTGAGCGTCCCTGTTCCATAGTCCAGGACCTGCAAGTCTGTAACGACCCTGGCTCAGTCAGCCTAAAGGCACTGAAGCATCGCTGTGGAACCGGACTGATACAGCACTCTTGTGGTCAGGGAGTCACCTGGGCTACCTGTTCGTCCCAGGAGTGAACAGATGAAAACTCTGCTCCTGTTGCTCAAACTGCCTGGAAAGGGGCAATTCTCAAACCTAGCTTAATGGTCAGTGGAGCCACTGCTCTGACCGTACATGGGAGGAATGCAGGTTTGTTGTCAAGAGCGTTCAGTTTTATTTGATTAAGAATTCAAAATGGGTTGAATTTTAATTTCCTCTGCTTTTACCAATGAGGAAATTGCAAAGATTCTTTTGGAAAGGGATGATCTGGTAGGTGGAGGTGACCAGGCCAGCTATGGCTGCAGAGCCAGGTTCACTGCGGCAGCTGGAGGAGCACAGACTGTCCAGAGGGCAGATAGGTGATGTTGCGGGACCGTGAGAGCTGGTACGCGATGTCTTCAGCTGCCTCCAGCTTGCGCAGCTCAATCAAGCCATCACCTGCAGTGGCCAGCGAGTTGGCAATCAGCTCAGCTGCTTTCGAGTCTCCCTCAGCAGAGATGACTGCTGCTTTCTTCTGCTGTTCAGCCTGAAAGTAAACATGAGAAGGGGAATAACCAACAGAGAAAACAAGAGCAAAAGAGAAGGAAGATGCTATTGTCATGTTTAAAATATAAATTCCCACTTCACCACCCTACTGTTCTTTTCCCCAGTAGGAGAGCTAAGGTAGAAGGTGATTTTATTTTAAAGCTGCACACTGTTAGACTGTTTTTCTCCCTACTGTGGAAGAAAGGTGGAAAAATCATCTTGACATTGCCTTATCAGTCAACCTCATGAAACATTAACCCACCTAAGGACACTCCTCGTGGAAAATTGTCTATGAAAGATTCGAGAACTTCAGTGGAGTTAAAACCAGGTCGGATAAACACTTCTGCTGTTTAATCATCCTGGATGATTACATGCATCTTACTGCACCCACTGGATTAATTTTGGGTGTAGTTGCAGGTTCTTGCAATCTCAACAGGCATGTGTTCTCAGCTGTACTGGGGTACTTTAACACAAAATTGTTTCTGTGGATGCTCACTGAGATCCTGGGTTGATCCGAGATTATGTGGTCTTGTATGCAGTCAGTAACGCTCCTAGGACACAGACCTCCATGCCCATGATCTCAAACACCATGGCAAGCTTCGACCACCCTCTCAAAATTCACAGACAGCAGGACCACTTGGGTTGCAAATCTCAACCTCGAGCCCCATTTCTAACTGACACTTCCTCCTGAGTGCTGTTTCCTCCCTCCTCCTCCATGCAGACGCTTCTGTTCAGCACTCCAGTAAGACTGTGACATGGTATTAAAAGAAAAAAAGACCCACAAAACCAACCTTAGGCTTTACCTACCCAACAATCATATGCCAGAGCTGAGAACCATGTCAGCATTATGACTCTAAGTGACTTCATCATTCAACCTGCCCGGTCTCGTGGACAGGTGAGTGAGATGTTCACTGCAAGCTAGAGTGGGAAGGAGATACCAGAAACCATTTCCAAGTTTCTCAGAAGGACAAGGTACCTTTTCCACAATGAATCTGGCTCTCTCTGCTTCTTGCTGGGCCACTTGCTTCATTTCGACTGCCTCCGTGAACTCCTTGCCAAAGGTCAGGTGGGTCTGCAGGGCAGAAATCAAGCAAAGTCCACAACGCTGACAGTTTACAGCAGCACTGCTGTGACCCACGCAGCTCCCGGGGAGGGAGGCAGCCTGCCTGTATCAGTGAAACTGGAATGGAGATGGAAAGCCAGTATCCCTAAAAGAACAGAAACTGGGACAAGTGGGCCTCCCTGTCCAGTTTTGAAGTCTCAAGGGAGACACCACAAGCGCAACTCCAGTCCAGCAGACCAGTAACACCAGTACCTTCAGAGACACACCACGCTCCCTGGCCACCACCGCTTGCTCGAGCACCCGGCAGAGGCAGCCCGCCCCCCCAGCACTCCCCTCCCGAGGCAGGGAAGCTCATTGCCTGCCAAGCCATCCCACACCTTTCATACTCCGTTATGCACCGGTGTGCTCGGCCTGGGCTGCTTGGACAGCTGCAGGCTCCTGGGATGGGACAGGGGAAAGGTGAATTTCCTTCAGTAGTGTGCTCAGTGGAAAGCGCCAGAAACAGAGAGTCAAAAACTCACATTTTGCAGAAACAAAGTCACCTTCCTGCAAAGACTTCCTATATGTTCAAAGCCAAATGAAAGAGCTCGTTTCCCTTTCCTCTAAGCAGGCTTTTGAGGGAAGTCCCGAAAGAGAGAGGGAGAGGTGCACGTAACAAGCCAGACTACAAGAGATTTAATTTACAAAGCTTATAGGGAGGTAGGAGGGAAGAGCTCCCTCCTTGAATAGTCTTAGAAGACTACACAGCCAGGAGAATAACTAATACTTCATAGAAAAAAAGAAGCTATGGAAAGCGTACATTTGCCCTACCTCGTCATGCCTAAGCACTTTCTCCCCGTGTCTCGGGGTGCTTGTGGAACAGCTGCCTTCTCTAAAGCAACGTGCAGCCTTATCCATCATCACCCACAGAAGCATTTGCTCTTCATTTTAACGATAAAAGCCCTGCAACAGTGAAGCCTGTCGATAAGCCAGTGCAGCGGAGCCTTCAAGGGCTTACTCAAGGTCACCGAAGGCCAGCGACAAAACCAGAGGTACTGACTTGAGCTGTAATCACTACATCCCATGCAACTGCAGACAGACAAATGTAGTCCACATGTCTAAACTTCCAGCCCACCCTTCTCTGGCCATCCACGGATTCTCCTCTTCACTGCTTTTATTTGGGCACGCTCCAAAGAGAAGAACTGAAAAAGGGAGGACTCTTACCAAGGACACATCATCCAGAATGAGCCCGAAGGTCGCCGCTCTCTCCGTGAGGTCTTCGCTCACTTGCCTTGAGACCAGCTCTCTCTGAGTGATCAGTTCTCCAGCATCAAAGCGAGCCTGAAATCAGGAGGGACAACAGTGAGAAGAAAGCTCCAAGAAGTGATAGATTCTGCATCTATCTAAGAGAAGCTTTATTCTGGAGTGCGACATATTCCACACTCCAGCAGGTCCCTCGCTACTAAAAAGAGGAAAGAAAGATGACTGGCAGAGCCCAGCAGCTCTCACGCTGTCCTTACCACAACAGACTTGAGGATTTCGGTTGTGATTGAGGGCAGGACACGCTCATCGTAGTCCTCTCCAATACTGGTAAAAATCCGCGGTAGCTGGGCAGTCACTGGTCTAAACAGGATGCGCAACGTGATGTTCACGTTCTGTAGATCTGTAGGAAGAGAGTCACGAGTTCAGCGGCAAACCACAGGGACAGGAGATACCCTGAAGTTGTCCTCTCCAGGATAACTGAGTGAG
The DNA here is from genome assembly GCF_965638725.1 of Aptenodytes patagonicus. NCBI lineage: Eukaryota > Metazoa > Chordata > Aves > Sphenisciformes > Spheniscidae > Aptenodytes > Aptenodytes patagonicus. Next base: position 2,920,759 of record NC_134968.1, read on the forward strand.
AAAGAATAAACATTCAGACTTTTTCGCCAGCAAAGACGAGTTATTTTTACTACCCCTTTCACCTTGGGATCCAAATCCTCCTTACAGATAAGATTTAAGCTTCAGTTTGTTTGCGATGCAGGGAATTACTCGCCCTACTGTAAAGACAGAGACTTTATGTTTAAAGGGACGACTTACAGGACTGAAGGAAGGGTCCCTTAATCCGTTCCGTAACTAAAAAGACGGATCAAACCATTCCTGACCCTGTGCCAAACTGGACTCAGCACACGTGGGATCTCCATGTCCAGAAGGGGAAACTCCCACCCAAATATTCATTTTGTGGAAGTTAAAGATCATAAAAGTCTTGACGGCGGTAAAGCTTTTTCTCCTGTCCACCCAGCTGCTAACTGAGCAGCATCCGCATAAGCCACGGCACATCATCGCCTGGTTCTCTTACAGTCGCTGGGTCCAAACACTCACCTTTGCTGCCGGTGATCACAGGAATGTTACGGGGGCGAGAGCGGCAGTCAAAAATGATGGGTTTCTGTACCCAGGGGATGAGGAAGTGGGTACCTTCTCCTACCACTGTGTCCTGGACCCCGCGGAATCGGTCAAAGATGACAGCTCTGTGGCCCGCATCAACTAGAGAAGAAAACAGCGCGTCAGGCGCGGTTTCACTATTGCCACTGTTGTACCTGCGCACCGTCAAAGCCTTCTCCATGGAAACGCTCTGTCGGGGCCAGTTAAAGCCTTTTGCTACAGGAGACGGGTGAAATTAATTGGGTTGTTGGGAGCAACAAAGCAAAGAGAAGATGCAGCCAGGACTCCTGCGCCCCCCCAGCCTGCTCACAAGGGCAGCAGCTGATCGACAGCTTTCTAGAGAAAGGACCTTGCAATCCTCTTGCTTGTGCAATGCACGAGGTGTAAAACGGCCCAGCAGGGCTTCACGTCTATTTTCCCCTGATGCCGTTAGCAATAAAAACCACAGAGCAGCCAAGGCGCTGACAAAACAAAAAGAGATAAAGTGAACAGGGAGCGCTCGGCTTCTCCCACTCACCATTGTAAAGTGCAGAATTGACAACTCCACCTACGACTGCCAGCCCCAGGCCAAGCTTCCCAAGGCCTTCAAACACCTTCGCAGCCATTTCGCACGTCCAGCTCCAGCCCCTTTAAGAAGTCCCTCCTGCGAAAAAACACGAGCTTGTTAAAACCGTACCAAGCAAGAAGGGCAGGGGGTCCTGCCTGCAGGTACCTACGGAGCCGGGGATTAACCCCTCCTCCAAAAAACCCAACCTGCGGTGGCGGTGTTCCCCCCAGCAACTCTTTCCCTGCCCCTCAACAGCCACCTCAGCCCCGCGGGCCTCCTCCACCCGCCCACCTCACGCGTCTCCTCCCTGGGCTCAGAGCCTCAGGCCCCGCCGCACCCCCACCCCAGCACCCCCACCCCGCCTCCCCCGGATCACGGCGCCCCCCAGCCCCCTCTGCACTACCCCGGCTCCCCGCTACAGGCCCTCCGTACCCCGAACCAGGCCCAGCCGCAGCTCGGATCCCCCCCGCCAGGCCTCCCTCCCCCCGCTCCCTCTTAGGCCTCTGGCCCCCAGGACAGGCGTCCCGTGAGCCAAGGCCTCGCTCGCTCGCTCGCGCCCGCCCGCAGCCCGGGCCCGAGGCCCGAGGCCCGAGCCCCGGGACCTACCGCGCCCTCCCGCCCCGCTCCCCTCCCGCAGCGCCCCTGACCTCCACATGAATCCGCGGCCGCCCAGCCCAGCGCGCCTGCGCGCCGCGCCAAGACGCCCTCTCCTCATTGGCCCCGCGCCTCTCCGTGGCATTCTGGGACGTGTAGTTCTACTTGTCCCCTCCCGCTGCCGGGCGGCTTACAACTCCCGGCGAGCCCCGCGGCGGCCCCGTCGCTGAGCAAGGCCGCTTTCCATTGGCTTGCGGCTTCCCGCTGCCCGCAGGGCCTCTTGGGAGCTGTAGTCCTGACGGAGGGAAGCCACGTGGGGGCGGCACCGGGGCGCCCTGGGCCGGGGGCGGTGCAGGGGCTTGCGAGGGGCCCGAGGTGCTGCCTGAACACCCAGGGAGGGTGGGCCAGCGTGCGCCCACTCCTCGCTTGTCACGGGAGAAAACGGGCCTGGAACTGGCCTTTCCCAGTACTGCCCGGGCAGAGGGGCAGCGGGTCCGGGAAGGGCGGGGGGGAACGACACAGCGGCGGATACGGGTTTTTGGAGAAGCGGTGGCAATGCCAAGGAGGGACCCCAGGCGTCCGGCCACATCCCCCGCCTGCCTGCGACACTGCCCCCGGACCAGGCAGACACCCGCCATGCGCTTCGTCCCCTTTGGCGTGAGAAACCAGGCAGCCCCCACGGCAGCCCCCCGCGCAGCCCCCGTCCCGCGGCGGGGCTCCGGTGCCTGGCAGAGGACAAAGGCCCCTTAGTCCCTCACCGTGAGCCTCCCCTTTGGCCCAGCAACCCCACAACCAGGAGGACCGATGCCGCTAGAGGGAAGCAGCGCTCTCCCGTCAATTCCAGGAATCCTGATTGAAAAGGAAAAAAGGGGTGAACCCCCCCCTCAAACCAAACCCACTGCTCAGGGGGTTTCCCTGGCTCCCAGAGGAGCCGCCTTCTCCCGAGGCAGCCCCGTCCTGTCCCCACCATGCACCCTCCCTGGTCCCTCTGATGTGACGCCGCTGGGCACAGGAGACTTCATTACCCCCCAAGCCACATCCTCCCCGACAGCATCTCAGGATGAAAATGGTGCTGAACCCCCCTCCTTTAAGGCCCAGCAGATCCCAGGAGCAATCACGGAGCATCGCGTCCCCTCCGCGAGCTTGGAGGGTCCCCCTCCCCCCCCCGCTCTGCTCCAGATGGGGAAACTGAGGCACAGAGCTGCTCAGCAGCCCAGCGATGGAGACTCCTGTGCCACAGCGTCCCGGCTGCCTGTGCTGCCCTTTGAGTGCGGTGATAGACGGGGGGCCTAAAAGTGAGGGCACGTCCCAGCGTGCCCGGGGTGGCCATGCTGGAGCAGCTCCTGCCTGGGAAGGTCCCCCCCTCCTGGGTCCCCTGTGGCATCCTGGGGTCCCCGGCACAGCTGTGCGGACAGATGTGCTGTAGAAGCCCTGTCCTGTGTCTGGCAACACTCCTTCCGAGGCCACAAAAGCTCTTTTGTGCCTCGGCAGCGCTGGGAAGCGGATGCCGAAGAGGACCAGGATGAGGTGAAGGTGTTCAGCGTCGGCCAGACTTGCCGGGGACCCCCTGAAGCCCAGCTGAAATGGGGGTGCCCCAGGGAGCCACGGCCAAGCCCTAAAAGCTGCCCTGAGCAGGACCTGGCCCTCCTTGCGATCATTGTTCCCAAAACCCTGAGTCACCGCAAACTGATTTGGGGGCCAGATATCCTGGCAACCCTCAACTGCAGCAATTGGGAAGTGTAAAGCTGAATTTTGGGTGCTCCTGCGCCCACCCTCGGCCACGTGCCTCCCTCCAGGGATAAACCCCGGGAGCATCTGCCTCCGCCTCCGGCCCAGCCGGCCGGATCAGCCCCCATCCCCGACACTGTCCCGGTGCGTCCCCCCACCAGCCACTGGGCTTTCCCCCAAGGATGACTTTGTCCCGGGAGGCTTCTATCTACTTGCATCTAATCCAATAACATCCTAATTGGTGACAAAGCCGCGGCTATAAACACTGAGAGATTTATTCCCTTTTGATGTGAGATTCACGCAGGGCACAATTCAATCATTAAGCTCGGGATTTATGGAGCCGGGGGTCGGGGCTTTGCACCCCCCTGCCCAGGATTGCCCCGCGCTTTGCATTTCATAGCGACCGTTGCGGGCGTGTTTGCTGCTGGGTTTGTGCAGCCCCCTTCCCTTTTCCTCGCCGTGTAAAATGAGAGTTTCCCATTCATGCAAAAAAGGGAAAAAGGCTCGTGGCAATGGGGATTTTTGGTCCAGGGCCCAGGTTTTAGGGTGGGAGCCCCAGGAGCCGCCGGCTTGGAGTCGGTGACACCCGCATGGCAAAACCAGAGGAAAATGGGTCCTTTGTGTGGGGAATATCTGGTGGGTGATTCAGCCAGGGCTGACGCCGGTGGTATGGGCTGACACGCTGCTTGGTGGCATGGGGGGACCTGACACGTCTCCCCACCGCCCGCCGAGACCGTCCCTGGCTTCGTGGGCTGGGGGATGCGGCACAATGCCTTGGTGGCTGGTGACTCGACGGGTTCGGGATGGAGGCGAGGGGCTGAGCAGACCCGAAGCAGCCAGGAGCATCCTGTGCCCCGGGGAACAGGGCGAAGGCAGCCTGGAGATGCACCCCGAAAGGAGATGCACCCCAAAACAGCACCGGGCTGAGACCCCGCTGTCGGGCGATGGCAACGAGCTGCGCCCCTTGCTTGAGTCTTTTAACGAGGCTGCTGCCATCCATCATGTTTCAGGGGGACATTCCTCCACAGGGCAAAGAAACGGCGGCTTCAAGAAGCGGCTCATTGTCCTCGGGCGGCACGGCCGGGGCCGAGCAGCCTGGCACCACGGCACAGGAACAAAAAGCCTCCTCTTCTCCAGCCCTCCGCAACCGGGCGTCCCTGGACGGCGCTGCCCCCGAAAAATTTATGGCATGAAGTTTGCAAACTGCGGAGAATCCGAGCACTCGGCGGCTGGTGACCCCAGGGACACGGGGCCGTGAAGGCAGGCGTTGATCTGCAGGGATGAAGCGGCAGAGCCACCCGAGAGGAGAATGGCTTTTGGCAGAAATGGGGTTTTCCAACCCAAATCATAGGTTTGGTTCACACACGGCGGGACTGGGCTGATGCTGCCGCCCCGTTCCCACCCACCTGGCCCCGCACGGGGGTCCCAGCCTGAGCCCCGGCGGCTCCAGCCCCACGCCTGGCACATAACCCAGTTAGTCTCAATAAGCGTTTAAATTAAATTAGTTAAACTACATTAAACCCCTGCGAGGACACGGTTCAGAGTGGAAACGGCCTTAATGTGATTTCAGCTGACTTCCCTGCCACGATTTGCAAGTCAGAGAAATCGAATTAAGGCTGTTTTCGTTCTGAACTCTGTCCACACAGGCCCGTAATGCAGTTTAATTAATCTGCTTTAAAATTGAGCCTGTCTTTCAGTTGGGCAACTTCACCTGACTCATCCCGGAGAAGCAAAAACCCCCCGGGCGGGTGGTAGGGACGGGCTGTGACCCCCGGGCAGGCACGGGGCTCGGCCGTGGGTTTGAGGATGAAAAATCCTGGAGGGTTTAGAGAAAACTGGGATTATCCCTAATCCCATCAGGGAATAATCTGGGGGTCGAGCTCCGTGCAGCAGCGAGCTGCAGCCACCCGCGCTGGGCTCCCCAACGCCCGGTTAGCCGGAGCACCCCGGCTCTCTGCTGCCCGGGGTCCCAGCAGCGCTGCGGGCGCTGGGACCAGGGTTTCTCGGCTCTCCTCGATGGTTATCGCCGCTTAACAAAGTTTCCTCCTCGGTGGAAGTGAGCAGCCAGCTGAAACCGGCTGCATTAAGCCCTGCGCCGCTCCCGGGAAGGCTGTAATGGCTGGTAATTGCCGGCCAGCAGCTCCGAGGAGGCTGGGGCTGGGCCGGGGAAGACCTCAGCCCCCCCAAAACCCACAGCCCCTTTAACTTCACCGCATCCTCCAGCTGCTCCCCATCCCCTTCCCCTGGCTTCCACCAAATTTGCAAAGTAAACGGGCTGCTCCGGTCTCCAGCACCAAAACGTGACCCCGGGGGGATCTGAAGACTACCCCGGCGTGTCGGGGATATCTCATGTGCTGTAAGGGGGGTCTCTCCCATCCTCCCCTCACTCCCAACTCCCATTTTCTCTGCAAAGGTAAAATGGCATCTCCATAAAGGAGCTCCAATTAAAAAGGAGTTAATGACTTAATGAATCATAACAAAATCTGCTTGCATTAGCACGTGAACCGCTGACCCTCTCTGGTTGTGGCTACCAGCTTTTTAATTGCATACCTTTTTATTTCCTTCCCAGCAAATTGGCTGCTCGTTAAGTGTGTTGGGGGGGAGCGAGTGGGGCTCTGGAGGGTGGGGGGCGGGTAAAGCCCAGCCTGGAGGGGGTGAGCCCCCCTGCACCCCATCCCGCACCAGCACTGACCTGAAGCCTGAGCCCCAGCACACCAAGGAGCCGCGCTGTTGGCGCCCGCTCCTTTCCTCTGATGATGAGGATTTGCAGTACTGCAGAAAATTAAGACTTAAATTAAGACTTAAGTTAAGATTTTTGGGGTGCTAGGAGCTGTACAAACCCCCAAAGTTTGCGTGCTGCTGCAGCATCTCCCCCCACACCTTATAGCCCCCCAGAGCAACCAGGAGGGCTAATGGGGCTCCTCATTAACTGCTAATTAATTCCCCATCACACGATGGGGAGCAGCTCCAGGATGGGCTTTCCCCTCCCCGCAGCCCGGCTGTGCCCACCCAGGCACCCACACGGCTGCTCGTGTCCTGAGCCACAAGAGCATCCTCTAACGAGCACCTTCTCACACCCCCCCCCCCCGGCTTTATGGGGGGACAGGGGGTCCCACAGACACCAGAATAACACTCAGCCCACCCTGGGCTCTGTCTGACATTCTTCCCCCCCCACACACTCCCCTTTCTGGCATAGTCATCACTTCCCTTGCTCATTCATGGCTGCCCCGACACCAACCCGCTGCACCCACCCAAAAGGCAGCACCGGCCGTGGGTGCTCCATGGGGGGTGGCTGAGCCCACCTGTGCGGGGCCGGGTGACCAATGGCTCCGTGCTGCCGTTGACGTTGGATTTATGGCCAGCCCTGCTCCCCTCCGCCCAGGGGCTCTGAAAGCCTTTTCATCTGAGCTGGTGCGTTACAGAAAGCGCTGGAAGGAGCTGGCACGGCGGCACGGGAGGGCGAAGCCGTGGCGTGACCCTGAGACGGGGTGTTCACCCTGGGCTGGTGGAGGCTGGGGGCCTGGGGAGCCCTGGGACCCCCGTGAGGCCAGTGGGAGCTGCTTTGCTGCGGGGAGACGGCATTTGTGTGCTGCTGCCTGAGTCTTCTGGAAGGGCAGGAATAGTCACCGGCTCATTTGCAGGAAAAAAAAAAAAAAGAGCAAAATTGACAGTTTTGGGGGTGACGTGGCCAGGATTCGGTGGGCGTCTCCGCTGCCGGGGTGCCCACAGGGAGGAAAAACCCTCCTGGTGGTTTTTGCATGGCTCGGCGGAGCAAGGTGGGGGTCGGGTCTGAGGGATGCGGTTGGTGCATCCCGATGGTCCCGGACTGAGACCGCCATGTCCTGCCAGCCCCATCGCTGTCCCCGTCTCGGGGCTCCCCAGCCCTGAGCCGAAATCCTCCCAGGGAGACGGGCTGGGCTCGGTGCATGCCGCATCCCGTGCCGGGACAAATCCTGCCCTCTCCTGCTGCAGCCCATCCGCCCCTGGGACAATAGCACTTCAGTCTCGCCTCGCCGCCAGCAGCTGCCCACAGGGCCGTGCCCCGCGGCCCTGCGCCCCTTCCGCCCCCGGGGGGGGGGGGGGCTGCGATGCCCCCATCCCACTGGGAACAGTCGGGCTGAGCATCCTGGACCTGCTGGCCGGGCGGCTGTTTCCAGGGGAACTACGAGGGGGTCAGGGGAAGGTCTGGGATGTTTTAGTCTTCCTGTAATGTCCTTAATTGCTCATTTATTTAGTGCAATTAGTCCCAGGTGCTTGCTCTTGTCTGCGTGACCCCGGCGGATGCCTCTCCAGCCCAGCCCGGCTATTCCGAGCTGCCGGATCGATCGGCTCCTGGTGAAGGTTGCTGAATCCCCTCTCACCGCTGAGCCAGGCTGCGGTGATCTGTGTGCACGTGCGCATCCCTTGCCTGTGACCTTGTCCCTGGCACGGTCCTCCCGTCCCTGCCAAGGGTCAGCTCATCCCCAGCATCCCCCTGTGCCCGTGCAGGAGGGATGGGATGGGGGGATGCTGCGCTGCAGCCCCCCAAGACGTGCACCCGGTGAGTGCAGCTCCCCGGAGAAGCGATACCAGCCAGAGCATCCTCACCACAGCCAAAACTGCACTGAGCACCCGGAGCTGTGCCATGCCGCGTCAACGTGGTAGAGCCAGCAGCCGGACGGGCAATGCCGGGTGCAGGAGCCATCTCTGGAGCAGCTCCCCGGAAAAAAAGCCTCCCCCCGCTCCCCCCGTCTCAGAGGAGGCAGGAACGCTGCCGGAGCTGGCGGCTGCCGCGGGGAAACAATCTGGCGCTTTGTGGAAGCTGCGGTGAAAAGAAACCACCCCGAAACGCCGGCGAGGTCAGGCAGCCCCAGGCTGCCTTTTGTCCCGCAGGCAGAACAGGGTGGGGGACACAAAATGCAGGGCCCCTTCGCTGTGAGTCAGGGCAGGAATCACCAGTGCTGGCAGCGAGAGCCGAGCAGCGGGCTGGCAGGCACTGGGGGGGTTCGCAGGCATCGGGGGGTTACCCAGCCTCTGCCCTTTGCCCACCAGCACAACCTGCCCCACCGCTGGCTTTAGCAGCCCGGACGGGCAGCCGTGGGGGAGTTTGGCAGCCGTTCCCCCCGGCTGAGCGCCCCGTCGCCTCCAGCCCTTCCCTTTAACTCCTCCAGCTTCTAAAAGGCCGGGGGCTTTCTCTGCCAAATGCATCTCCATCGCTCCCCAGGTATTACTTCCCCCATGGCTCTCTCCCAGCGTTTTCATTCTCTGGCACCGTTAGCAACCAGGAGCTCTCTGAGATTAAACCTTTTTGCTGCCTATTTCTCCATACACCCAAATTTCAATGCACTTTAACTGTCTGCCAATTGATTCCCTAAATTCCCCGCTGACACACATAATGTTTAATTCGCAGATACAGGGAAAGAGGCAGCTTGGGGGCCGTACAAATCTGTCCTTAACTCAGCTGTGCTCAGCCAGATCACAGAGCATCGGGGAAAAGATGCTGAGAAAGCCAGTTCTTTGTGGGTCGGGCGCTGGGGACTGGCCGGGGTGGAGGGGGGGTCTGCTGGGGCAGCCCCCGGGGCTCAGCTCCGCAGCCGGGCTCCCAGACCCGGCAGCAGAGTTCATGTTGACCGAAAGCTGCTACTGAAACATCCCCAAAGCTTGGAAGGCAAAGGCATGGCCTGATCCTGCCCCGTGGGGAATCTGCTGAGCTCGGATGGACCTGGGTGGCTCTGAGGAAGGCATCCCCCCCCCCCGGCTCCGCTTCCCACCTCCCCCCGATGCTCTCATCCATGGGATAACTCCTTGCTGCCCCTGGCTCTGGCCGTGCACAGCGAGGCCACATGCTGCTCTGTCCCCCCCCTTTTGCTTTGCAATGGGCAGAGCTGCGAAGCTGCCCAAGGCGAGGCAGGGGGTACCCCCAGCCCCCCCGGCATCCCTGCCCCACGCGATCTGGGGAAGCCTCGGCAGCAGCAAGCAGAAATAATGATTCTGGCCATGAAACGGAGATGAAAAAACACTTCAGCTAATGGCTGCCCGTGGAGGAAGCTTTGAAGTTTATTGGAGCCAGACCTTCAGGGGCTGCATGGGTCCCAGGGAGGGAGCGGGGGGGCTCAGCCCTGGGGGAAGTCTGGATTCATCTGCTCCTCTGGAGACACCGGCTGGACATCACATCTCTGCCAGGGTCAGCCCTCGCCTCCATGGCACGGCATGAGGAGGTTGTGGCAGTGGAGACGCGCTGGGGACATGCTGCCTGCTTGCACCGGTGCGGGACGGGAGCTGGGTCCCCCGGGCTGGGGGGGGCTCAGCCCAGCGCTGGGGAAAAGCCCCCCAGGACAGACACCACAGGCGCGTCCTGGAGGAAACCTTCCCCACCAGAGAAGTGACACACGGCCCCCGCACCGCCCCATCGCTGCCGAGGAGGGGTCCCTGCAGCACCGGGCAGGGTGGGTGCTCCGGGCAGGGAGGGGACCCCAGCTTGGAGCACAGCTGTGCAACCTCCAGCAGAGACATTTTGGGGGGCAGCTCCCCCAGACCCCTGCCAGGGGGGTGGCGCGGCGTGGGTCACGCAGGAGCCAGAAGCGCTGGTCCCGGCTGGGGTTTGTTGCCGGGCTCTGCTCCGGCTCTGCATTAGGGATGGAGCTCAGTTTTCAAACTGCTGCTGATTGAGCAATGGGGCAGGCTGGTGGCAGAGCTAACGAGAGGGGCTGGGGGCAGCTCGGGGGGTGTGGAGCCCTTCACAGGCAGCCCTGGGCAGAGCCCTCGCCTTGCAAAGCCAAATCCATGGGACCGGGCAGCCGCTCCCAGCGCCCACTGTCGATTTCATAGAATCATAGAATCATTAAGGTTGGAAAAGACCTCTAAGATCATCGAGTCCAACCACCAACCCAACACCACCATGTCCACTAAACCATGTCCCTAAGTGCCTCATCTACACGTCTTTTAAATACCTCCAGGGATGGGGACTCCACCACTTCCCTGGGCAGCCTGTTCCAATGTTTAACCACTCTTTCAGTAAAGACATTTTTTTGCAGGGGCGGAAGCAAAAGAGAAAGTCTCTTTTTACTGCTGGGATGAAGGATGAATGGTCCATGAAGGTGCTGCAGCACGGGGTGGGAGCAGAAACCCCCACCCCAAGCAGCCTGCACGAAGCCGGGACACGGCTGCAGCCCGCCGCTCCCAGCCACCAGCTCTTCCCCACCTCCCCTGCAGCGAAGGGGAAATCCTTAAATCATTTAATTCAATTAAACCTTGTGGTCGCTGCCAGTTAAACAGACGGATTGCAAGGACCTCTGCTCTCCCCTCTCCCAAAGCTGATCCTTCATTAAAGCGTTTCCCCAGGTCTGGCAGGAGGGAGGCTGAGGCTGCAGGAGAGGGGCTGGGGGGGGATGTTGAACACCCAGAAAGGTGGGTCCTGGGGGGCTGGATCCTGCCAGGGGGGGGTCAGGTGCTGGGCAGCATTAGGGGTCAGCATCACAGGCACAAGTAGACCCCGGGGGGGACCTTCCCCCATCTCGAACCCCCCTCACTCTTCCCCAGCCCATCGCTCGCAGGGACGTGGCTCGGGAGCAGCAGGGTTTCATGAACGCTACCGGGTCCGGGACCTCCACCCTCCACGCGTGGGGTTTTGGGCGAGGAGAGACGGAGGCTGAGCCCTCGCTGCTCAAATTGCCTTTGTGCCTCCGGGAGCAGACGCTCCGGGAGCTGATCTGCCTGGCCATCAAAGCAGAGCGATGCTCCCAGCCTCTTTATACAGACAGTGAAAAGGTTTAAACAAAAGCTGCTAAGTAAATAATAAAAGCCAAAAAAGACTGGAGGGAATTTTTGCTCTGAGAGGAACTGCCCCCCCTTCCCCCCCAGCTTCGCCCAAACCTCCCCGCCGGGGGGTTATTTCCCCAGGCGATGTCTTGGAAGTCTGCACTGCACCAGATTTGCTCCCCGGGGCCTTTGAATGGAGGTTTTATGAGGGCTAATAAGTATCGAGAGTGTAGCTGTTCAAAATGCCACTTGCCAGCGCCTCGCAGGGGGAGCGGGGCTGCGGGGAGGGGCGCGGGATTTGGGGGTTCTCACTCTGAGGGGTTGGCAGCGTCTCCCCTGGCCACATCGTGGGTCCGGCTTGGCCACGGAGCATTACGGAGGTTTGCCTCGGTAGATACACGTAACCCCTCCGGACGCGACCCTCCTCGCTGCTGCCAGCTCTGCCTTCGCCCAGGCGTCGGGGTGGGCTCATCTTCCTCCCTCCTGCACGCCCCCCCATCCTTCCCCACTGCCCTGCTGCTGCTGTGACAGTGACCCCAGAGCTTGGTGACATGAATACAGCCGGCAGTAGCTCCTTTCCAACCCACCTTGCCACCAGGCGGAGGGGATGGGGATGGTCAGGATGAACCAAAGCTTCCTGAGCCCAATGATGCTCAGCCCCCCGCCCCGGGGGCTGGCCAAGGTTGGGGGAGACACGCTTCATCCAAGCTGTCACCCCTGCCTGGCCCTGGAGGGGACCCCGCACCCTCCTTTTTATAGCTTTTCTTGGGGAAAGCATCCCTGCCGCGGGCAGCTGCTGGGTGGGGGGAGATGCTCTTTCCAGAGGAGCCAGGAGCAAAGCTGCTGCTTTTCCCAAAATCCCCCCCCAGGCTTTAAAATCTTTGGGAACTCACAGCAGATTGCCCGAACCCCTGCTCTGCGCGGCTCCCCGGGGAGCACGGGTTAACTGCCCGTGATGGAGGTGCCCTTCCCCAGTGTGTGCACGGCCGAGCCCTCTTGGGTTCCTCCGCTTTCAGCCCGGGGACACGTTCATGGGAGTTTTTCCCCAAGGTTTCCTGTTTTACTGCAACCCCCCCAGCCACCTCCCGTGGGCCCCGACGGCTGCGGAGAAAGCGGGACCTTGCAAATCTGGGAGGGGGGGAAGGTGGGTCCCCACATGGCATTGCAGGAGGGAAGGGGTGATCGTGTCCTTGGAGGAGCCCCGGCAAGGACAGCGACCGGAGGAGACACCCAGGGGAGGTTTCCCTCGAGGGGAATGTGCCTGAGCCGCTTTCTGCCCAACAGACGTGGTTAGAGCAGGAGCAATTCGCCGCTCAAAGCGCTTTGGGCTCAAGGGTTTCCGTGCAGAGCGAGCAAAGCTTTCACCAAAGCTCCGTACAGATGGAAGTATTGCACTGATTCCTTTTTTTTTTTTTTTTTTAATTAAATGCAATTGTAGGGGTGAAAAGCACGCAGGGTAGTTTGTTTTAATTTTAATATCCTTTGGAGGTGCTGGAAATGGGATTTCCAGGAGGGCGTAGCAAGGCTGGGTGCTGAGCCAGGCAGCGTGGCTCTTGCCCCCAGCACCTCGCCCTGCTTACTGCAGCCTCCCCGTCTGAACCGGGAGCAGGTCCCTGCTCACGAGGGCTCCCGGCTCCTTTGCAGCAGTCGCCGGGGCGAGCAGAGCCAGACGAAGTGGCAGCAGGAGCTGCACAGGTACCGTGGGGGGAACGACCTGTGGTGCAGAGCCCCAAAGATGAAGCATCGCGGGAGCAGACAGACTAACAGCCGTGCCGCCAGCTCCCCCACCTGCACCCTTCGGCCTCGGCACCGTTTCCTTACCCCGGGTGTCCCAAGGAAACCTCCCACGAGCAGAAGCAGCAGGAGAGCAACCCACAGCCCAGCAGCTGCCTTTGACCCAGGGTAACCTGCAGAAAGCATCTTTACAAGCTTCCCGAGAGCTGGCTGCCTAAACAGCAGCGGCAGACAGAAAACCAGCCGAGGGGGGATATCAGAAAACCAGAGCAGGGAAGAGCCGCCACGTTTTGGGCAAGTTGTTTATGCGGAATAATCAAGCCAAGCGCTCAAGCTGCAGAGACAGGACCTGACACAGTGGATCACATTCCCATCCTCAGCAAAGACCTCTAGTCAAAACCGACTGAAAGCTCCGAATCTGTGGGTTCGGGTAGAGGGCAATGGTTTTTTTTTTTTTGTTTTTAAATACATCTCTTCGAAAGAGAAAGGATGTCACGGGAAAAGTTGTTTTCCAGCAGAGTCCCCCATTATCCCACCCGTGCAGCCTCAGGGACCTGGCTTAGATGAGGGATGCCACGAGCCCGGAGGAGCCCGTACCCACTCAAGGATGGGGCTGGGATCTGCTTCTTGCCCACGGGGCACCAGTCGCCCCAACAGCACGAGGCTGCAGCCTGCACCACATCGCTCAGGTTACGGTGGGGCCGGTGCCGGAGGCCCCTCTGCCGAGGTCTCCTGCTCCCCGAGAGCCTTCGGGGCTGCAACGCAAGGCTGCGCCGGAGTGGGTAGGAGGAAGGGAGCGGGATGCTCTGTAATTAGATCCCTGGGATGCTGGTGTTTCAAATGCACCATCCATCTATTTTTTTATTCTGCCCATTGTGAGCGAAGCGGGCAGGCACCCTGCTTGCCCTGGTCCCGAGAGGGCTCGACTGAAGAAGCCATTAATGCTCTGTGGTTTCTTTTCAAGCTCAGTGACAGCAACCAGGGACCTCCAGAGCAAAGCCACCGCCGGGGCCCGAGCCAGAGAGCTGATCCCCCTGGGACCACCACAGCCTGCAGCCTCCAAGGGCCAGGAACACCCTGCACCATCACCAGGGATGTTCTGGCAGGACACACAAGCACCTTCCTGGCTAAAACAAGTGTGGAAGGAGCAAGTCTTCCCCAGGAGCCTCCCAGGCCACCCTTTGCTCCAGGGAAACCACTTGTGGAGAAGTCTGGGTCCAGGGCTCAACTGCCCCGAGCTGGCCAGTGGCTTTTCCAAGGGCTTTCCTGTTGGCTCTACAGCAAAGGGCAGGCTTTTGGCATCCTACGTGCTCTGGAAAACCCTGTCTCAGGAATGTAAGTGAAGTTGCGTGCATTCACAAAGATAAATCCTCCTTCCAAGCTGCCCTGAGCGGTTGGCTGCCTTAAGATCCCTCAAGCAAGGGATGGATATGCCTCTTTCTTCCCAGGCGATGATTCAGCCCAACTAAGACACAAATTGCCCCCGGAAGATTCCTGTCCCTCTCCATTGACTGGAAGGAGACCACAGCAGCTACATTATTCATAGAAGCATCTCAGTCTGATGCCTGAGGTGGAGATGCAGCTTCCAGAGCACACACCAAGCACCCAGCAACCTCGCTGCATAGAATATCTCAAGTTGGAAGGGACCCATAAGGATCATCAAGTCCAACGCCCTGCTCCTCGTAGGACTACCTAAAACTAAACCATATGGCTAAGAGCATTGTTGAGACGCTCCTTGCAGGTTCAAGGCTTGAAAGATCGGTCAGAGAAACCAAACCCAGGTTCATCTCCCCACTCCTGGAGCTCTGCCTCCATCAGTGGGCGCTCAGGGAGAGCACCAAGCAGCACCTCTGCTGCTAACGGGGATGCGATCACCCAACAAGCACCCCTGAGATTGCAAGCAGGATGTGGCCCAAGGAGCTCATCACCTATATATGGATTTAACAGGGCAAAGCCTCCAGCATCCAGGAGGGAAGCTCCAGCCCAGATTTCCTGGAAGGCCACAGCATTCTTCCAAGCATCCCTTTGCAGGAAACCTGCGATGGATGAATAAGCAAGTGCATGAATGAGGCTCCCTGTGAGGAAAGCTGCTCCGCTTCTCCGGATCTGGGTCATCTGGTCAAGGCGAGGTCTGAGCTGGTTGAATAACTCCAGTGCATCTTCCACGGCGGGGAAAGATAACAGCGATCCCACCCTGCTTCTCGGCTTGCTCTGGAGCAGGTTGCATATGGGGAGAGAAGGGAGACAGCCAGAGCTGCTCGAGGCCATAAATTAACCTCAGGGTTTCCTAATGGGACCCTGATTTATCTCCTGCCTCTGTCTGAACTAATTGAGTTCATTCCACTTGGTGATTCATGCCATGGAAATGGGTTCCAGAGAAAATGGGACCTCAAGCGGCTTCAGCAAATCCCTCGCTTTATTAGCCAGGGAGCTGTAATGCTTTTAAAACAAGGAGATTTTCAAAAGCAGCAGCCAGCCCCCAAGCCGATCAGTCACTGCCAGTGGCCGCGGCTCAGGTTTCAGCCGGGGCTGCCACATCCATCCCTTCCCCAGCCGGGGCTGCCAGCAGAACCCAGAGGGCAAAATAAGGGAGTCTGTGGCCCCCAGCCCTGCTGGGGGTGGGCAGGAGGTGGCTTGGGGGCTCAGCCAGCCACCAGCACCCCCAGAGCGGTGGCAAATGTGTCCCCTGCTCCTTCCCATGCGAGGGGACGGGAAGGGAGGGAGGTGAAGGAAGCCACCCTGAGCTGCTCTTACCACCCTCTGATCAGCACGAGAGGTGAAATAGGCGGCTTGGTTTAATTCCTTGCATTTACATGCTGGGATGCTCGTCCCCAGCTCTGAACTACATCTCAGCCGAAAACCCAGCCCCCAAGCTCACCCCCTGCCCCGCACGTTGAGCATTGCACCCTCCTCCTCCTCCTCCTCTCCATCCTGCCGGCTTGGAGAGTGTTCCCCCAAACCGCCCGGCTTTCCCGCGCTCAGCTCAGCCGATTCCAGCAGAAATTCAGCCAGAACCCCAAACCAAGGCAGTCGCGGGGACGGCGGGTCCCTCAGCCCTCGGCTCCCTCCCCGCACACACATGCTTGTTTGTTGTGCTGTGGTGCACGGCTGAGCGAACACAGGGGAAGGCTTTTGGCGACAGCAACGGCAGATAATGGTTTGTTTGCTTTCAGCATGTCTCGCGTGTCCCCGGGGAGTCTGAAGGCTCGGCCTTGCAGCCCAGGCATCCCATCCCTGCTCCTCCGAAGTGGCGAGGATGGGGCTGTGCAGCTCTTGGAGACCTTGGAGCAAACCACCCACGGTTTATAAAGATGTTAAAGCCTCCCGCACCCGCATTTCCCCATCCCATGGTTCTGGCAGAGCCCCTGCAAGCCCAGCACGGGACCTCGCCAGGTCACCAAATCTGGGTGCAGACCCTGAGGGGTTGGAGGGATCCACCTCCACGTGCATCCCGAGATGCAGCCCCATTTAAAGCATCCCGGGGCTGGTTGCCTTGGCCTCGCCACATCCACCAAGCACACCCAGGAGATGCTCGCCCCAAAACAGGCACTGCTTCTCCCAGGTGGATTTTCTGCTCCCCCGCTTGCCCAGCCCACTGTTGCAAACGCCAGCTGCATTTCCGTATCACTGTCGTGTAATGGACCTCATTAAAACCCTTCTAGAAGCCAGAATAAAATTGCCTTTACCAATTTCCTCCTTGTCCTTGGCATCGTTTACTTACTTGGAGAATTCCAGCAGGTCTGAAAGGCCCGCTTCCCTGCAGAGACAGCGCTGCTCATCCCAATCAGATTACCCTTATCCAATTGATCTTCATTTATCTGACCTTTATAAAGCTCTCACCTGATTTCCAGAGCACAAGACGTTTGCAACGTACGATTTCCTTCCTTTCCCTCCTTGGCTCTGCTCTATACGGGCAGCTGACTCGCCAGCAAACGGCCACTAAACCTGCCATAACCCACTGGGAAACGGTTCATTTCAAAAAAACCGAACACTCTAATTGAGTTGATTGAGCTGAGGGGGCAGGAGCTGGGCTGGGTACGGGCAGGGCAAGGTCTTGGGGCGGGGGAGAACAGAGCTGTAGGCACCATGCACAGGGGGCATGTATGGATGCTATGCGTGCAGCGGTGCTGGGTTAGCAGAAGTCAGTGCATGAAGCTCAGCAGCTCCCACCCGAAATGGGGGAGCCAGGAAGCTCCCAGCCCCGCTTTCAGCCCGCTCCTGCAGATGCTCTGGGCTTTGTTGCAAGGGCCGGTGGCTGGCTGATTTGCATAGGGAATGAAGGCAGCAATTAGTTTACCTCATCATCTCAGCAGACTGGGAAATTAGCTCCCTTCTGATTCAATCACAGTTGCTGGGAAGAGGCTCCGGGGACACAGGGAGGGGGGAGCGGCTGCCACGCTGAGCACCCGCTCCAGAGCCACGCTGGGCTCAGCCTCATGGGGACAAGAGCCGCCATCCCAGTCAGCCCAGTCTCACACCAGCACGCTGCGCTCACCCGTGGCAGCTCAGCCTTCAGCACTTGCCCTCCTCATCTCCAGGCTCGTTTCTGCCAGATCCCATATGGATTTAAATACGGGAAGCCTCAAGCCCCCGCTTTGCTTGTGGAAGAAGTCAGACCTGGCCCCAGTTCAGCATTTCCCCAAGGACGACAGCTCCTGCTTCACCCTCCTGCCCCAGGGGGGATTCCCCGGGGGAGAGCAGATGCGTTTGCCCACATCTTTCACCCCCAGCCCACTCCCTCCCTCCCTCTCTCAGCATGGAGCAGTAATTCTCCTTGAAGATTTATTCCCCACAGGAATATTAACGAGCCTGGAAGGCACCGAGAAGCCCCCCTCCCCATTACGCGCCCACACGCTTCACCTTGATGAGCACTTCACTGTCAGGCGCTGATCAGAGCCGCTCTCCTGCGGGGAGATGGATGGAAATGCATTTCTCCCAACCACATCGCTGCTGGTTAATGCAGCCAACCGAGCCCCGGGAAGGACTCGCCACAGCCCTGAGGCTCCAACCTTCCACACTTTCAAAAGGTTAGAGCAAGGAGCTTGCAGATTTTCTGGAACAACAGCCCGATAACAGTGAGAAAAGTTTTGCTTTTATATCAGGTGCAATGCCTTTGCCCTCCCAGCATCATCTCCTGTCTCCCATCTGCCTTAAATGTCCTTAATTCAATCCAGCTGGGCTCAAACCCTGCAGGGCTTCCCACCTCTGGGCTTGCCTGACTCAGCTCGGGCTGTGAAGGTCCCCAGCATCCTCCAAAATGGGACGTTTTGGAGAAATGGGAAATTTGGGGGAAAAGTAAGGGGAGGGGGTCTCTATTCAGTGATGCAAAGGCTTAAACCCCAGGTTGTCCCCAAACCAGCCTCCTGGGGATGGCAGAGGAGAGGTGGAAGGAAGGGTTTGGGGTCTGGACATCCAATATCTCCCGGAGCAGCACGTGGGGCTGCAGCTGGGGGGGTCATGGCTCTGCTGGCCCCCCAGACTGGCTCCCCCACGGCTCTCGGGGCAGAAACCCTCCGGTTTCCCACCTCTCCTTGCAGCCCTGCGATGGCACCCGATCTTCAGCCCCGCGCCAGCCCCCTCCACCCTCCCCAGGAGGTTTTCTGCCCCGCTTTTATGCACAGATGCGCAGAGGAGGAGATGAAAAGGAGAGGATGCTGCAGCCAGGGCGCTGGAAGCAGTTGCCATAGGGACAGTATCTCTGAGCGGCAGCTCGGGCTTCATTTGCAATCCTGGCCTCCTCTCCTTCCCTTTTCTCCCTTTCAGTATCTCTGCGAGGAGCCTGATTCGGCAGCTCTGCCAGGGCCGAATCCCCCTGCACCGGGGGAGCATTGGGTGGGTGCGGGAGGAAAGCTCTGGATGCTGGAAAGCATTGCACCCGCCGCGCTGGATGGGTGGATGGATGGATGGATTGATGGATGGATGGACGGACAGATGGGGTCCGCCGGGGCGAGCGTGGACTGGAGCACGGAGGAGGCAGCGAAGGGAAATGTGGCCAGACAGCTCCCAAAAAGCCGTATCCCTTGATGAAAGCGAAGGTTTGGGCTGCAGAGACCCAGCAGTCAGAGCCGCGCTGGCCCCCTCCTTGCCCCGCGGGGTGGAAGAGCATCCTCCGACCCAGCCCAGGCAGGGAAAGCCCAAAGTCACCCCAAATCCCGGGGGGAGGCGCAGGCAGCACCTTTTGCCCTCGCTAAAGGCGATGGGAAAGGGCCATCCATCAGGGAGACGGAGCTGGCGGAACCACATAGTGATCTGAGGAATGGGGCCGTCGGGGGTCACTCGAGACCCCCCTGTTAGCTGACATCGTCGATGACATCATTATCCCGGGGAAACTAAGGCGGCTTTCTAGATCTCTTTGTTTCCCCCTAAGTGCTCCAAAATGTTTTTCATTTTAATCAAAAGCAGAGGAGGCAGGAGCCCTCTGACACCGTGGTACCCTGCTCTCTCCTTCCACTCTCGCGGGCTGTGTGATTTGGATGTACAAAAGGAGAAGATGGGATTATATTTGAGCTCCCTCTTGCTCAGGTTTGCCCTGCATCCATGAGAGCAGGGTACCATCCAGCGCCGAACGGCTTCAGCTGCTGGGATGGACAGTCACTGCGAGGAGAGGCCTGAGTTTGTTAGGACGCTGTAATCTGGTCAAGTTTATTACCCCGTTTATTACCTGGCTTCGAGGAAATCTCAGAGAAAAGGCTTCATTCGGCCCCAGGAGGAGGGATTCATCATTTCCCTTCTCCGAGCAGGGAAGGGGTGCTGGGTTGGGCTGGGCTGGATGGTGTCGGGGGGTACCGGGGTCTTCGTGGGGACAGGATGGAGCATTTCATCCCCTCCTGCCCCGCTCAGCAGCCGATGAAGATTTCACCAGCGACTTCAGCGAGAGCAAAACCGAACGGGGCACTCAGGGGACCCCCGGGGAGAAGGAAAATAAATGGGGCTGGAGCGTTGCAGCTGTTCTGCACATCCCCGGCCGATTACAACCATCAGGCTAGCTCAGCCCCTCACCCCGGCGCTGCTGGAGCTGCTCTTCCCTGGGCCAGCCTCGTAGAAACCTCGTCACGCTCCAGGAAGGGGCTCGGACCCCCCATCCCCATCCCCTGCCCCTTTCTTCCTGCCCCAAACCAGCCGCCCCCCCTTCGCTCGCTGCCAGGAATGCCTGGAGGGGGGGAAATGAGGGTGATTTAAAGACCCGCAACCTTTAGGGTCAGTGCCCTGGGGAGGCAGGATGAGCGATGGGCAGCGGGGCGGTCGCAGCAATGGATCTTGCTGTCGGAAGAGGGCCGGGATGGGGCCGAGCCACGGGAAGTGGCCGGTGCAAACGTGCAGGTGGCCACGGCGGGACGGCAGCCGATGCGTTCATGACTCTGGTAGCAAAGGTTTTGGGGAGCAGAGAGGGGAATCTCATCCCCAGATAGGAGCCTTGGCTGTTTCTTGACAGCCAGGAGCAGGGGCAAAGCTTTGCTGCCTGGATGCCCTCCGGGTTTTCTGAAGTTTGGCTGGGGAGGAGAACAGACGCCCTGCAGATGGTCGTCTAGCTCCAGCAAAGCTCCAGCAAAGCTGAGCGACCTCCCGGGGCTGCGTTAGTTGGCCGGGATGGCTGGATGTCCCCGTCCTCACGGCCGACGCGCCCGTACAGAGCCTGAAAACAGCCCTGGGACCAGCAGAGCAGAAAACACCCTGATCTGCAAACCGACATTTCCAGTTTCACCAATTAATAAATAGAGCCCCAGTATCTCTGAGCACTTGGCAAATAAACAGCTTTTCTTTCCAGATATCGGTGAGAGAGGCAGGGATCAGCTTCCCTGCTTTACACATGGGGAAATGGAGTCATGGCAGAGTTAGCAGGAGATATTTCTAGCACAACCACTAATATCATCCCTGCTTGGTGTGGGCCAGATGCTGGGAGAAGGGAAGAGGGAGGCAAAAAAACCCGCTGGATCTTGTCTGGGCTATGCGCACTCTGAAAGCCGGTTGGAAAAGCATCCCACAGTTGGACTAGATGATCATTAGGTCCCTTCCAACTGAAATATTCTATTCTATTCTATTCTATTCTATTCTATTCTATTCTATTCTATTCTATTCTATTCTATTCTATTCTATTCTATTCTATTCTATTCTACAACTGGCTAAGCATTGAAGCAATTAAGATAAATGTCCACTCCCAAAATAAAAATAAAACCAGCAAAAAGCCCGGCTACGAGTCAAGGAAAAAAATACCCCCCCCAGTCCTGCTTCAGCCTGCACTGCCTGCCTTGCTCCATCCTTATCGATGCCACGACGGATTTGACATTCATTTCCTCCTAACAGCAGAATTCTTGATCCATCAGCAACAAAACTGAATCAATCAGTTCCCAAAAGCCAGGCCGGTGAGAAGAAAGCCAGCCCTGCCCCTGGCATGTGGAATCAATCAATACCTTAAGCAGAAAAATATTGATAATGTTGCTGCCGCGGACATATTTATGTCCTTTATTATATGTGCCACGAGAAGCGATTTTCTCCCCCCTGCCTGGCCCTGCCAGTGTTATTTTAAATTGTATAAAATCTTGCTTCTTTCTCAGGGAGGGAAACCACGGTCTATTTTTACTGTCTCACGATTTTGCCGTGGCTCCATCCCGAGGAGGGATTGAGTTTCCCGGACATTGTGGTCTCCGCTTGCCGGAGATTCCTTCGGTCGGTCCTTATAAGGAACCAGAGATTCATCTCAGCCGCTACGATGAATCCCCCCTGCTGCAGTCAGGGTGATGGATCACGCTGGAAAGACGGTTTAAGAAAGAAAAAAAGGAAGGGAGGGAGGCTGGGAGCCGTCAGGCTGGGGATTAGCAAGTGAAAAAGGGGGGGGGGGTGGATGGAGAGAGGCATTAAGAGAAATTACAGGCATGGAAATCAAGGGGTGTAATGGAAACCAGATTGGGACACTTCGATAGTAATGGAAGTCAGGGGTTTTTGTGAGTTTGGGGAATGCTGGATCCCTCCTCCCCCGGAGCTGTGCTTTTGGGGTGCTTTGAGTCTTCCCCCAGGTAGGTGCTCAGCAGTGATTTCGGGCCACATCCACACCTCGAGGGTATCTGGGGGCCAAAACCCAAGTGAAATCTCTGCTCAGGAGCTCCCAAACAGCACGGGGGTGGCCCCGCGGCCCCAATCCACGTAGCGCCCGGCCACGTGCCCCACGTGTGCCCAAGCCCTTCAGTTCGCCCCACTGCCGTGCACATCCCCAGCGCCAACGGATGAATCGTCAGCTCATCCTTCCCTGATCCACCTGCACCGGCGTCGCTGACACCAGCGGGCTGCGTCCCTCCTGGTACGTACAAAGGGCCGGGGCTGCGGTTTGATCCTGGCCCAGCCGGCGCTGGAACGGTGTCGTCTCCCACCCCGAGCCAGGAGGGCGACATCTGAACTGCCTGGTTTGGATGCCGTGGTCCGGCCGAGCCCCGTCCCCACGGGAATAACTCCCTGCAGAGCACAGACTGATTTTACAGAGCACTCCCCGTGTTTCGCAGGCTGCGTGCATCCGAAGCACAGCGCAGATAGGATGAGCAGGCACAAGGCTCGAGCAAGGGAAAAGGGGGAGGTATTAACGGCGGTCCCTCCCCGGCTGTCTAAATCAAGAGAGCAGTTTTCCCCTGAATGGTAAAACTCTGCCGTGGGCGTACGAGCCCGGAGCCGCCCGGCGTTTACTACGCTTCAGCCGGGAAAGATGCTCGGCAGTTTTTAAATTGCGGTTCGAGATGGAGCTGATCTTCCCATCCCTCTGTCACGGAGAACAAATGGGTGGTTTTGGAGCTGGCAGGGACGCCGAGCAGAGGATGGGAGCGAAGAGCACGCCCGTGTGCCCGCTGCACGAGAGCTGACCTTGGCCTCCATCCTTAAAAGCTCTTAAGTGCCTAAATCCCATCGATCGCAAGGAGAACCAGGGGCCCAAGGACCGCGGGAGCCCTCGGCTTCCTGCTCTCTAGACGTGGGCCTGGCCCTTGCCGAGTGGCCCAAGGTGCAAATTTCTCAGCAAAGCTGGCCTAGAGAGTTCAAACGAAATGATTTTTTTCTCTTCTTTTTCCTTTTTCCATTGAAAAAAATATAAAGAGTTTTCTAAACGGTGCCTTATTGCCACAAATTCCTCTCCACCCTGCAGAGACTCTCCGTCAAGGAAAGCTCCGATGGCTCCCGGTGAAGTGAAGCCCCTCGCTGAAGTCAGCAGCAATAACCCCAGAGCCTGATTTCCACCCCAAATTTTCTCCCTTTCCCCCACAAAACGGACTTTTCCCAGTACAACACGGGCAGTGCAGGGTCCCCCTCGCCTCCACCCGGAGCAGCCGGGCTCTGCCACGCACCAGGACCCATCCCCTGCTCCGAAAACGGTCCCAGCCTACGGTCACCGGGGCCCTTTCGCTCCCCCCGGGCTTTTCCTTGCAGCCCTTTATTTATGCTCTCAGCTCTGGCTGTGAACAGCCGGGATGATATTGTCCTAATGTGTATTATTTATTCATCGTTATTTATAACTTACCATTACTGTGTTACTGTCTTTGTCGGGAAAGTAATTACCTATGCTTTTTAGTAAAATCAATAA
The DNA here is from genome assembly GCF_965638725.1 of Aptenodytes patagonicus. Lineage (NCBI taxonomy): Eukaryota > Metazoa > Chordata > Aves > Sphenisciformes > Spheniscidae > Aptenodytes > Aptenodytes patagonicus. Next base: position 2,944,173 of record NC_134968.1, read on the forward strand.
AAAGTTTGAAGGCAGGAGCTCGCACCGAGTGTTTAACTTGTGCCGTTTCTGGGGGCTCTGGTGAGCCCTTGAGGGTGGTAGGGGAGGGGGGAAGCGTCACCCGGGTTTGCTCGGACACCTCTGGCCTTTGGAAGTGGTTGGGGGAAGACCTGGACGAACCTGAAAAAAGATAACGAGGGAGAGAGACGGTCGCTCCAAGGATGCGGCGTGCTCTGTCCTTGAGAGGGACTTAACGCAATATTTCACCAAGCTGTAATTGGGCTTTTGCTAATTAAACCTTCCCTTTTCGGGGGGGAGGGAGGCACGCCGGTGCACAGCTGTCTCTCTCCCGGGCAGCGATGCCGCCTGGGTGCTGGCAGCCAAGCAGCCGGGAGCCCCACACTGCCCCTCTGGCGGGGAAAACCCCCCCTGTGTGACCCCCCTCGGCCTGAAGGAAGGTCAGGAGCCAAGAAAAATACCCGAAACCCTTTTTCTTATTACAAACCGGCAGCTTGCAGCCAAACGACTCCCCAGCCTGCTCTCAGCAAGGCAAACCCAGCTCTGCCGGCGGCCAGCGCCGTGCCAGCCCCTGTGGCATTGTCCCACTGTGGCAGAGCGGGACCAGCGGCATCGCTGAGACGCAATTTTGGGCCCCTTCGATGGCCACGAGCCGCCCCGGGAGCGTGACAGGCCGTACTCTGGCACCCAGAGCCGATTGCGGGTGGATGTAGCTTTCGGTTGACCTTAGGGGTTGCAATACAGCAGAGAGTGCCGCCTTCCACTGGCAGCCTAAAGGATGCTCCCCCAGCAAATAAACCCCTGGAGCCTTTGGTTTTAATTCTGAGAGGCGACAGCAGACTGTTAAGAGGCTCTTTGTCATCTCATGGAGCCAGGAAAGGGCCGCAACCTTTTTGGGACAGGGGGGGGAAAAAAAGCGTGCGGGGGATTTAATGAAAAGCGCTAGCAAGTCCCTTCACCAAAGGAGCCGCGGAGGGTTAGGATGGGAGCAGAAGTTTTCACTTACCTTCGCTGGCCGCCGGCCCAGCCTCGCGCAGATGCAGCCCAGCTGAGCGGCCGTCTCTGTCTGCCGGGCTCGGCTTTACATCGCTGGTACCGGGCTTTTCCCGGGGTGACTCCTGTGGTGGCATCAGGCCGTCGTGCAGCACCCGCGCTCGGTGTGGTGGCAGGGAGGGAGGCTCGGGGACTGCTTTGCCCCAAGCCCTGCGTCCCCGGCAAGCGCATCCCGTGGCGGGAGGCCACAGCCCAAAACCCTGTGGGGTGGGAGGATTTATCAAAGAGGCCAAGGAAAGCAGCTGGGTTCGCCACTCACTGCGGCAGAGCGGCAAAGGCAAATTAACTGCAGGAGACCCGGGCTGCTCCCCCCCGCTGTGCCCAGCCCCACCATATGTCTGCAGGCAGCTTTGCCCCGTTTCCATTCATCGGTGCTTTAAAAAGAGAGGAGGATGCTTGGCTTATCGCTTCCCTCCCTGCCCAGCCGACCTGCGGGTGGGCATCCCGCACCCCACGGCCCCAGGGCGCATCCTGCCCCGTCCCCACCTGGCCCCGGCACAGCTTTCTGGCCAGCAAAGCCATCGCCATGTGGTTTGCACATGTGTTCCCGTGTCTCCGTGCCAGAGAACAAACGGCAGCTTTGGCTTCGGTTTAATCTTATTGAAAGGCAAGGCTACGAATGAGGGACTTGCCTTAAAGCCCTTCCCGGCTGCCCATCGGAGCAGCGCGAGGCGGCTGGGAGCAGCCGACCTCGTGCGCTTCAGGAGGTCGATAATTTGCTTTTCAAGAGGAAATCCAGCTGAGCTGCGCTCAGCCTCGGGCGCTTTGCTGCCCAGAGGGGAAGATGTGACCCGAGGGAGGAGCCCGTGGGGCCGTCGGGAGCTGGCGGGGCTCAAACGGCTGCGGTGGTGGGAAAGGCTGGACCGAGCATCGCTATGAAGGACCCCAAAACCACCTGCAGAGCCCGGAGGGGCGAGGAAACGCCTGGCATTGGCAGGACATGAGGTCGAATCCACGGTGCGGGGAACAAAGTCGGAGAGGGAAGGCATCTCTCCTCCGTCCCGGCCTCAGGAGCCACCCTGGGGGCCAGCAACGTGTCTGGGCCGTTTACAGCTACCCTGCCTTACCAACGCCACCAGAAAACCCACTTCATTTTTCCAGTGAGCCCCACAAAGAGCGTTTCTGGCGCTGACGCACCAGGGCGGGGGCCTCGCCGGGGCAGGGACAGGCCGTGACATTTCCAGCTGCCCCCCTGCTCACGCACAGCTTAATCCATCACCGTGGGGTCTAGGCCGGGCAGGACGCCAGGCAGCGTCGTCCTGCGAGAAGCTGGAAGCGCAGGGGCAGAGGAGAGTGGCACGCAGGGAGCAGGGAGCTTTTTAGGAACCGAAGGACGTCAATATGGGGCTTTTTTTTTTGCTGCCAAGGGTGGATTGACAAAGAGGAGCGGGCAGCTGCCACTCCGGGCACCGCAGCATCACCTGCCTGCTCCCCGCTGGGGGCTTCTCCGTGTCGCCCGGATGGCAGTGACAGACCTTAGGGTCTGGGTCCTGGGGGTGTCACCAATCCAGGCACCCGTGGGATGTTGTCCCTTGTCCCATGCAGCCGGAGGAGGTCCTGTTACCTCCTCCCAGCCCCATCCCTCCAGCCACGGCCGCTGACCTGCCCGGAGCCTCTCGCCAGGGTTGCAATATCATTAATGAACCTGTCACGGGGACGGTGGCCGGAGGAGGGCTGGAGCAAGGTGTGCAGGGACAGACAGATGGATGGACGTGGGTATTTGAGGGGATGGAGAGAGATGGATGGATGGACGGATAGACGGACAGCAGAGGAGGGTGGATGGAGATGGATGGATGGATGGATGGGCGTGAATAATTGAGGGGCTGGAGAGAGCTGGCTGGCTGGAGACTGAGCGCACCCTGAAAGTGCTTCGTGGGAGGGGGGCGGGGTCCGGGGGGGGGGTCCTGGGGGGGTCTGGGCTTTGTGTGCCGGCGGAGGAGGGTGCTGGCTCGGCCGCTCGCCGTGATGCTCCGGGGGCGGAGAGGAGGAGGAGGAGGAGGAGGAGGAGGGACTTGCAGCCCTTTTCTGGCTGCCGCCGAGGCGGCGGGCGGCAGAGGGAGGGCAGCCCGGCCGCGCACCGGCTCTCGGGGGGGTGACGGGCCCCGCCGCCCCCGCGCACCATGGCCGGGCTCCTGCCGCTGCTGCTGCTGCTGCTCCTGCTCCCGGCGGTGAGTGCGGGCCCGGCCGGGGCGTGCGGAGGGAGCGGGGGTGCAGGATCCCGGGGGGAGCGGGCGAGGAGCGCAGAGGGTCCCCGGGGTACCGGGTCTCGGAGGCACCAAGCAGGGGTGGGATGGAGGGTCCCGGCGGTACCGGGATGGAGAATCCCGGCGGCACCACGCAGGGGTATTTGGAGGGTCCCGGGGGTACCAGGCTGGCAGATGCGGGGCTCTCTGCCGTGCGGGGCTGGAGCGTCCCGGAGGCACCGGGCAGCAGGGCTGGGGGGGGGGGGGGGGAGCCGGGCGGGGGGCCCGGGGGTGCCAGGCAGAGCACTTCTGGGGGCAGAGGGAGGGAGCCCGGGGAGGTGGGTGGTGATGGGGGACCCACAGGGATGGCTTGTGCAGCCCCTCTGATCCCACTGCACCGAGCTCTGTCATCCCTTTTACCCAGGAAAAATCGGATGACAGCCCTCACTCAATAGGTGGTGGGAGAGAGAAGCTGCCAACAACCCCAGTGCCCTCATCTCCTCCCATCCCACATCCCCAAAATCTCCCTTAGACCTCCCCAGCTCCAAACTCGCTGTCCAGAGTGAAGGGCGAGACCCTCTTCCCCCCCGGTGTGAGCCCCCGGGACGGGCACAGCCTCAGCGTGTGCCCGAGACAAAACTTCGGGGCATGGGGGGCCAGGGAAGAGGGAAACACCGGGAGCAGGGCACCCGGGTGGGCACCTGGGGATGGACCCACCTACCTGGGGCAGAAACAGGGCTTTTGTCGGGGGAGGATTTGATGGGGGTCCCAGAGGTTTTGTTAAGCAGCAGGACACCTTTCGGGCAGGATATTAAAGCTGGTGCTTTAGTGGTTTCATGCAGAGACCGAGGAGGAGAGCTGTGTTTGCGGCTCTGTGCCGGAGGATCTGCTTCCCCCGTACACCCGCTGTGCCGGGCACGGGATCAGGCTGGCCAAGCTCCCCGGGGATGCTCGAGGTGGCGGGCAGGTGACAGAAAAGGCAAGAGCTGTCCCAGCCATATGGATTTAAATGATTTCACCCCAGGGAATTACCCGCCTCGGGCAGCCCCCCGCCTACTGTTGCGGGGCTGGGCTTTGGTGTCCCCCGAATCTCCGCAGCCGCCTCCCCAGGTCAGGGCTGAGCCCAGCCGCTGCCAGCCGGGGCACCCGCTGCCTTGGGGCTGGATCTGACCCCCAGGATTACACCTGCCGAGTCGGGGGTCTGGGGGGTGTGCACAGGGGCAGCCTGGCTGCTCCGCTGAGCCCTTGCCCAGGCAGGTCCAGATGTGCACCCACAGCTGTGGCCGCAGCCCCGGGGCCACCCCAAACCCCGGGCACCCCATGTTCGTTGTTCTTTACCTGTGCCGCTTGGCTGGTAGCTACGTGTGGGAAAAGGGAGAGCCCTCCCAGTCCTGCCGTGCCGAGGGTTGGCTGGACCTGCAGACCTCAGACGTGGCTTTCTCTGCTGCCCAAAGTTTGGGGATTGCTCGGGGCCAGGGGTTTGGCCTTTCCTAGACAGGGTGCTTCGCCAAGAAAGGCAGAGCCCGTCTGTCAGGCTCGCGGGTGGTTCGGATCCAGGCTTGCCGCTGGGCCCATCTCCAGCTGTAGCATCCCCTCCCTTCCCCAGTCCGATGAGAAGCGATTTTCTGTGCCAGGGCTCCGGAGCTAATGGTGCTGCGCCGAACTCCCGCTCCGCGTAGCTCCCTCCAAGGCCATCTCCTCAACCGGCGGCATCTGCTAGGACACAAAAATCCACTGACACAACTCCGAAAGCAATGAAAAGCTTACAGAGGTGTTGCTCGCACCCTCCGTCCGTGCCCCACTGCTTGGTCCAGCTGTCAAAATGCTTTATGGTGTTAATACCTGTGGCTTTGTCAACAGGAGTTGTGTTAATAACATGCACATTTCAGCGGGCTAATGCAGACCATGTGCCCCTCTTAGAAGCGTGTTAATCTTTACGGGGGTTTCAGTGCTCGAGACGGAGAACTGAAAGGGAAACGCAGGCAGAGCAGGGAGCGTGCAGCACCTGGGACTGGAAGTTGCATTTTCTACAGCATTTAGGAGTGCGGAGGGGGGGACCTGGCAGGGGGGGAGGCATCGGCCGCTCCTGGCAGCCCTATGGGGAGGGGACATGCGGCCAGAGAGGGTCCCTGGGGTCAGCTGCCGGGGGTCCGGGTTTCGCACGGAGGAAGCGGTGCGGCTGGGTCCCATCCCCGCGGGCGCACGGAGCCGCTCGCAGCTGCCTGCGGCGTGGGAGAGCTGGCCGCTGCCGGCCCCAGCTGCGCTGCCCCAGCCTTCCCAGCACTATTTATAGCCAGGCACGTTTGGCTGCTCCCCCAGCCCTGCTCATGGCTGCTGCTGCCACAACCATGGGGAGGTGGGAGGGGGGCAAACCCCTGCCCAAGCAGGGGAGACGCACTGCAAGTCGGGCCTGCAGGGGATGGAGCAGCGGGGTGAGCTCCAACCAGGTTTGCTGCAAAGCCCCACGAGCTGGATCTGTCCCCCAGGAGAGGCAAAAGCAAGCCCCTTCCTCACCCCCAAACCCATTTCCCAGCTGTCGTTTGGGGGTGCTGGGAAGTGCCCCCCCACCCCGGCCAAGCCCTTCTGCCTGCGCAGCTGAGGCCCAGCGCCGGAGCGGGCTGCCAGCCTGGGCTGGCGAAGCAGCGCCAGGGAGGAGAGCACATGGTTTCAAGCGCAGGGTAATTGGAGCACTTTGTCATTCAGATGCCTATAATTGGCGCTCCATTGTCTCAGCCGGGCCGGATGCTGCCGGATGATGCACAGCGAGTTCATAACGCCGCATTGTGCAAGGAGGCGGCCAACTGGCTGACGAGGCATCCAGATGCATGGGGAGGGGGAGCTCTGCCAAATGTTAGCTGAGCTTCTTCCCCGAAAATCAGGCTTAGTTGGATGGCAAAGGTATGGTCCAGCCCTGGAACACACCTGCCTGCGAGCAGAGGGAGCAAAAGGAGCCCTGGCAGAGCTCAGATCACCGTGAGCATCTCAGCAGCCCTGCACCCAGGCAGAGACGCTTCCCGCACCGCACAGCCCTGGCCAAGAGGTGTTTTAGGGAGCAGCCACCCTGCAAATGCTCCCAGCTCCCCAGGCTGCAAAGTGCATGTGCAGGGTGGCTCTGACCCCACCGCTCGTGGCATGTTTATTGCTTCCATATGTGACGACAGGTTTTATAAGCAGATACGTTTACTTCCATTAGACAGTAATGTTGCTGAAGCTCTCAGTGCTCCCTTTAAAGTCTTAATTTCCATCGTGGGGTCTGATTTCAGATCCCCATGTGCAGCAAGAGCGCCGTGCAGAGCTGCCACCCAAGCTCTCCAAACCCCTCCATCGGGGCAGGCAGGTCACCCCACCGCCAGCCCGTAGGCAATGCCCTGCCTTCCCCCAGGGTAGGAAGGGTTGAACCCTTCAGGATGGCAAAGCATGCTTAGAAGAGACAACTCAGATGACAGGCAAGGGCAAACAATGCTGTAACCCCACAGAAAAGCCCACGTCCCCCCCCAAAATACCCACCAGCCCAGACTGTGGAGACATGGGCTTTCCTGACCTCCCTCCAGTAGCAGCACTCGGCAGGGGATTTCTTGATGAGCGAGTTTTGCATAGGAAAGTAATTTCTCCCAAGACCTGTATTTAATCTGTGACCCCCCTTTAGTCCCGACGTGGGATGTCCACCCCAGAGCGGGACCCTACCTGGATGCAACACACTTCTCCTTGCAAGGAGGGCCCCATAACGAGGGTCATTCTCCCCCCCCCCCCCCCCCCCCCGGCTCTGTTTTCTCTCCCAGGGACCTGCCTGGGGCTCCAAGGACAAGTGCCCCACCAAGATGTACACGACTGGCGGGGAGTGCTGCAAAGCCTGCAACCTGGGAGAGGGGGTGGTGCAGCCCTGCGGGGTCAACCAGACGGTCTGCGAGCCCTGCCTGGACAGTGAGTACTCGCTCCCCTCCGCAAAGCGCCGCAAAGGGGCTGGCACGGGGTACGGGGGGGGGGGGGCTTGGGGGACCATGAGCATTAGCAGGCACTTGGGTCTCTCCACGTGCGTCCTCTTTCCCTCCTGAAGCGTTGCCTGGGCAAAATTTGTGCTGTTTGCTTCGATCTGTCCGTGCACAGCCCAAGGGTCTCGGGCACAGCCTTTGCACAGATGAGCTCCACCCCGCACGAAGCCTTCCCAGGCCACCCATCTCTGCACTGACACCAGGGTTACTTCCAGCATTTCACCAAAGCATCTGCCCTGCAAATCCCAGCCGCGGATGCAGCAGCTCCCCCCGTTTTGGGACCCGTTGGTGCCAGGCACCTTTGCAGATCCCACTTCCAGCACTGTTCCCCTCTTGATGGCTCCCTGGCTACTGGCTCGTGGCCAACATTTGCCTTCCAAAAAATTCCCCTCCCCACGCTGCTTGCACATCGATCTCCAATCCAACCACAGGGATGTCTCCCAGTGAGCCACCTGTATTTTTTTTTTTTTTTTTAAAACCTTGTAAAGACTGCAAAATTTGAGAGGGGAGAAGCAAATCACGTCGGGCCCTGAGAGAGAGGGGAACAGTTTTCTTCTGGCCAGCTCCAGGCACATTGCCTATGTCAAATGCTTCATAAATGTCGGTTGGAGATGTGTGCTGGAGACCTGCTTAAATGCTTACAGATGAAGTGGTTCAACTATTACTGTTTAAACAATGCCATGATAGGCATAAGCAATCTGCCCTTCAGATTTACTGCTGCAAACCCTTTGAAGGCCTAAGGACAAGCATTTGTAAGAAAAGCTGTGCCAGCCAAGCCCAGATTGCTCCAGGGATGTGATTTGAGAGGGGGAAGGGACAGACTATGGCTGCGGGGGAGCAAAGAGGAGGCAAAGTCCGGGGCGGGGGAGAAGCAGTCTAAGCAGAGCAGCGGCAGCACGGAGCAGGGGACAGAACAGCATCAGGGCAGTGCTAAAAATACCTCTTGCTTTCCTGCAAAATCGATGAACAGTGCTTACCCTCGCAGCGCCTGGCTGCAGGGGCTGAACCCCACCGGCTGCAACCTCGGGGCCGCTGTGCAGGATAACCCCGCCGGGCACGGCAGGCTCCCTCCCTCCCGGGCTGCGACGGGCTCAGACCCATCTTGCTGCAAGGTGCCAGGGCATCCACTGCGCCGTCCATCCCAGTGAGCCCTTCCTGCAGGGAACCTGGCTGGGGCGTCAGGCTCCAGCTCCCGGGCGTGCAGGGCTGTAAATTCAGAGGGTTGCTTTGCGTTCCTGGGGATGCTCAGATAAGCCAGTCTCCTGTAACCCCCTGCACTTTCGGGCTGGCAGATGGCTTGTCTCCCTGGTTTCTTTCTGGGAACTGAGAGGATAAAGGGAATTTCCACCATCCCTGGAGGACGTAGGGTGTGGAGTTTACGGACAGACCAGGGCCATGACCTGGGTGCAGTGCTGGAAGACATGTGCATCAGCTGGGGCGCGGGTGCAAGTGCCACTGCTCTGGTTTGCATCCCAGCTCCTCCTGCCCAGCCCCATGTTGCCCCAGGACAGGCATTTGCATTTTTGCAGGTGATTAACATCAAGCAGCAGCTCTGTTAGGTCAGGGAGCTGAGCTGGAAAGTACCAGGACAAAAGGGTTTGGGCCCTTCCTCCATCCCTGCGGGGATGAGAGCAGCCAGGAGCAAACACTGCAGCCCCAAGGCCTCTCAGCATCACACAGAGGCCAAGAACAAAACCCCAGGGCAGCGCTTTGTACCTCGCTTGGCTTTGCTGCTGATGGGCCAGCACAGCTGAGCGCTCCTGGCCTCCAGGCAACTGCTCTGGGACTGCCAGTCCCTCTCTCCATGCCTCAGTTTCCCCCACAGCCCTTCACCTGCCTCCCAGTCCAGAAGCTCACAGCCCTGCTACCCCTTGCTTGGGAATATCTACCGTGGGAGATCCCACTCACTCACCTAACTGCACAGCAGCGCGGTGCACGCCCCAGGGCAGGATCAGGCAGCTATCATAAGAAGCAGCACCAAGAGGGCAACCCACCTCCCTCACCGCCTCAAAGACAGAAGCAGCAGACAAGCTGGAGAACCACAACCAGGGCAAAGCTTCTGCAAACCCTCCTGCTTTATACGCCCAGCCCTGCCCCAGCTGTAGCCTTTCATTCATTCATTAATGGCAGCATGGACTAATCCCCAGAAGCTCATCAGCTGGGAGCTGCTGGGTAGGGGTGACCATGGGGTGACTCACGGGTGCAGGTGCTGCAAGGGGGGCAAATGTTTCCCCCAGCTCTTCTCTGAGCCCAGAGTGGGATTTCGGGGTGGGGAGAGAAGGAGACCTGCAAACCCCATTGTCAGCCCTTGCCGGGATGGGGAGAGGGTCCTTTTGGATCTGGGCTCGCACCGGATCCCGCTGCCGCAGGCGCTGGGCAGGTGCAGGCAGCCCTGGTCCCGGCAAAGCGCTCTGCCTGCCAAGCGTGAGCCGGCGGGGAGGAATGCGGGCACGGCCCTGGGCTGCCGAGATCCCCACCTCCACCCCGGGCTGCCTCCGAGCTCTTGCCTTGGATGTCTTCCCGATTCACCAGCCAAATTGTTTTGCAAAAATTTGCTACAACAAAAGCACCACCCCTGCCAAAGCCCACGGGGGCTGAGGGGCCAGAGGAGATGGTCCCTGCATTAGCCCAGATGGCCACTTGCCTTTTTTATTAGAATTTTCCTTCTCCCCCCCCCCCCTTGCCAGCCACCCCTGATTGCTGTCTCATGATTTATTTATCCTCCTCGCCAGCCTCCATCGCTGCGGGCGGGAAGGAGGGGGCCCCGTTTGAATCTCAGCTGTAATTGCTCAGCTCAGATACCTTGCTGCCACTGAAAATGTGCCCACTCAGCCGTATGCCTTTCCTGGCCACTTCCCCGCTCTAATGGTGCCTATCAATAATTCAGAATAATGCAAAGGATGAGCCCAGGTTAATGGGAACTGCGCACGCTGGCGGCCGACCCGGTGCTGCTCCGGCTCTGCTCGCTCGGCCGGGCAGCGGGGCAGGGACTGCTCACCCAGCCCGGGGCAGAGCCAAGGCAGCGGCTTGGGGCCGGCAGCAGCAGAGCAGGTTCGTCCCTGGGGTCCTGCAGTTCCAGGGAGGGCATGGGGACGGCCCCGAGAGAGGAGCAGGACACCCAAGGGGGTGCCTGCCCACCCACAGGCATGGGGCAGGGGGAGATGGTTGGGGGGCTGGAAATGTCATGGCTGTCGCTGCTCAGGGTTCGCCCTGAGCCACGGTGGGAAAGCAGCTGCTGAGGCTGGGATGGCACTTCCATCCCTCTAACCCTGTCCATCACCAGGGACTCGGGGCTCTTCATTCCCCTTTATCTTGAAAGCAGCCAAAAATTAAGCACCAGAACAGCTCTGCCCTGAGCCTGTCCATGGCTCAGTCTCCTCTTGGCCACCCAGGGAAGCTGGAGGCCACTGAGGGTGGGAATTACCGTCTCCCACAATCATCCTCGGAGACAGGCAGGTAATTAAAGGTTAGCACGTGGCTGGATTGACTTCCCAAGGAGCAGGGCTAGCAGAGAGATTGTGCTTGATCTCCCCAACACCTTCTCCATCAAGGAGGCTGGACTTTCCCCTGGTGTTTCGGACGAGGGAAGACAGGGCATTGCAGCAGCGCGGGCTCTGGGGAGATCGATGGGAGGCAGCCGACGTAGGGACAGCAGCTGTGCCCTCCAGGATGGGAGCTGACCCGTTTTCCCGGGCTAAAAATATCTTCAAACACCTTTGGGAGCGGGCAGGGGGAGGGAGGGGGCACGGGGGCGGCTTGCCTGGCTGCACGAGGAGGATTGATTTCCCCCGCAGAGTCAGTCCTGCAGGATGAAACCGGAGAGCAAGCCCTGGGGATCAGAGGAGAGTCAGCAATTAGTGTTGTAACCTCCTGTTCACATCACGCCCCGCATCTCCCGGCCTCCCCGAGCCCAGCGGGGACACGCGGCCGAGGAGGGGGGCACAGGGCGGCGATGCCCTGAGGGACCCCCTGGGCAGGATGCAGAGGAGAAAGTGTTTGGGATGCTGGGGAGCAGCGATGGCTGTAGGATGCCCACGGGGACCATCTAGAGGTTGAAAATGTGGACGGTGCTCCAGCTGGGGACAAGGATGCTCGCCCAGGGACACGAGCACCAAGCGCTGGGATGGGCACGTTGAGGGCGGGATCCAGCCCTGCCCAGGCTGCAGGAGCTCAAAGGCTGGATCCCTGCTGAGCTGGGGAATTGCTGCAGAAAGGGTGCAGCCGTTAACGGGGAGCGGAGCCTGCAGGCTGGGGGATGCTCGATGGTGTTGGGCGGCTGCAGGGGGAGACGCCTCCACCTCTGGCCCGGAGGTGGGGGAAAATGGTGAAAGGGGAGACGGTCCCAGCCAGCAGCTGCTGCACAAGCCCATCTCCCCAGCCCGGCACCATTTGGTGATGGGACGAAGCCAGCGCCGGGGAGCAAGGTGGCCACGGGGATGGGGACGCCATGCTGGGACCCAGCTCACCTCACCCTCTGTCCCCTGCCAGGCATCACCTACTCGGACACGGTGAGCGCCACGGAGCCGTGCAAGCCCTGCACACAGTGCGTGGGGTTGCAGAGCATGTCTGCGCCCTGCGTGGAGTCAGACGACGCCGTGTGCCGCTGTGCCTACGGCTACTACCAGGACGAGCCGAGCGGGAGCTGCAGGGAGTGCCGGGTGTGCGAGGTGGGCTTCGGCCTCATGTTCCCCTGCCAGGACTCGCAGGACACGGTCTGCGAGGAGTGTCCCGAGGGCACCTTCTCCAGCGAAGCCAACTTCGTGGACCCCTGCCTGCCCTGCACCACCTGCGAGGAGAACGAGGTGATGGTGAAGGAGTGCACGGCCATCTCAGATGCCGAATGCAGAGGTAACGCTGCCTTTTCCAGGGCGAGACGTTGCAGAGGGGAGAGCTGGGTTCACCAGGTCTTCTGTAGTGCTCCCTGCCTCAGTTTCCCATTGCACCACAGCAATGGGGAGGCAGGGGCGTGTCCCTGGGCTTGGAGGAGAGGACCCTGGTGTCCAGCTGAGACCCCCAGCCCTTGGGCATTGCAGCGTGTAGCTTCCTACCACATAGCACTTGCTGTGAGCCCTCGTCTCCCTTGCAAATGCCCAGCCCCAGGGTCTGCCCAGCCCTTTCCAGGGGCTTCCTTAGTCGAGCTTCTGGCAGGACACTTCCATGGGTGCAGGCACTCTGCTGGGTGGCTTTTGGTGTCCAGGAACAGCGAGCGGAGCCAAGAGGTTCACCAGTCTTGGATGCTATGCTCGCTGCCACCCGAGCCTTTATCAGGAGGGAACTTGGCAGCCAATGGGTTTCTGATGGGAATTAACTGCCCTGAAGAGCCGGGGAACAGCCGGCCCCGCAGCCCAGGAGGGTTCGGTGCCCAGGGGAAGGGGGAGAGCATCATTCACCGGCAGCAGCCCGCCGCCGTGCCAGCCTGCACCCCGCTGCTGTGCAGAGCCCCGGGAAGGAGCAATAGAGCTGCTTCGGCTGGGGACGCCCCGGTTGCTCCTTGGCAGTAGCAGCGTGGTTCCCTGCCCTGAGCCCGGCCGGGGAGAAAAGAGCTTTGTCCCGGCCGCCACTGATTCACAGCGCGGGGGCAGCCGGCGCAGCTCCCTTGAAAGGGTCGAGTAAATGGAGCCATAAGTCAAGGAGCACAGGGCCAGCTTTGTTAGCCGGCAGCGGGGCCCTGCCGGAAACAGCCCTGATGGCCACCGAAGCGCCGCTCCAAAAGGGCAGCGAGGTCTGGCCGGGGGCCACGGTCGGGAGGGCCGGCAGGGCGAGATGCCAGCTCCCCGCCGTGGCACCCGCTCCATCCTCGCCGGGCTGGCAGACGTGGCACAGCCCCACGGGGCTCGCTGCCAGCAGGCACAGGACAAGCCCCTGGAGAGGGGGGGGGGGGGGGGGCTTGGGAGGGAGCCAGCACCCAGGGGAGGGGATGGGGCAGCCGCAGGTGAGAGCGTTTCCCTGGGGCAAGACAAGACATATCCACTTGCTCTGCGGGACACGCCTGGGTGTGGTGGGAACAGGGTCACTCCCAAACGGGGCCGGGCTGGTGGGGTGCACGGCTGCAGGCAGGGGCCGGGAAAGGGGCAAATCCGGGCTCTGGTGCTGCTGGCAGCAGATGACCCCGGCTCTGTGCGAGCTGCGGAGGCAGCTGGGTTGCCTTACATGGGTCCCGGTACAGATGTGCGGTGGATGGGAGGCAGCTGGGGCCGCGTCCCTGGGCTTCGGTACCAGCGATGGGAGCCCAGGGCTCAGTCTGCAGCTTGCACATCGGGGGAAGAGCTGCAGGATTCGAGCAAACCCAGTGCTGGGAAAGAAGAGCTTACAAAGCCATGTCCGTGTCCAGCCATGAGCCGGCACCATCAGCCATTTGGGGCAGGGGATGGCTTCAGCTTGTCCTGGGGACCAGGGAGGCCGGTGCTGACTGGGGCCAGGGGACAAGGTGGTTTGCAAGGACAAGCCTGAGAACAAGGGGATGGGGCAGAGCTGTCACCTCTGCAAGCCCCACAGCCTTTGGAAGAAGATCCCTGCAGAGATCGTTGTCCCTTCACCAGTTCACCTGCCACAGCCCGTTACAAGGCATGGCTGGAGGCATGGCTAATTATTCTCATTTCTTTTCCCCTGTCTGCCTGGCAGACCTCCACCCTCGCTGGACAACACACACGCCGTCTCTGGTGGTCTCTGACAGCCCCGAGCCCATCACCAGGGACCCCTTCAACACCGAAGTGATGCCCAGCACCGTGGCAGACACTGTCACCACCGTCATGGGCAGCTCGCAGCCCGTTGTGAGCCGCGGCACCGCCGACAACCTCATCCCCGTCTACTGCTCCATCCTGGCAGCCGTGGTGGTGGGGCTGGTGGCCTACATCGCTTTCAAAAGGTGGGGGACCAAGGCAGCACCGTGGGATCATGGCAGAGGATTTGGGTAGTGGGAAACAGGCTGTGACCTACCCCTTGGAGGTCCCGCAGCTGGAGCTGTCACCAACAAGGGAGGGAAGGGACCAGGCTGGGTGGATAGGAGGTGGATTTCCAAAAATGCATGAGAAATCAGGCAGTTGAGGGGTGAAAGAGGGAGATGGCAGCAGGGTGGGGGTGCAGGGTGGGGGAGCCCTCATTGCAACCCCCCCCACCCGGCCCCTGCTCGTTCTGGCACGCCGCGGGCGGCCGTCGTGGCCGATCACGCTCAGCGGCTCATCCCTGGCGTGCTGGGTTTGCACCTGGCCGCGGGCAGGCCAGGGCTGGCTCGGTGGCTCCCCGGGCACCCCAGGCTGGAGGTACCCCGAGGGTGGTGGGGGACCCACAGGCAGCCCCGGGACCCCTGCGTGCTCCAGCAGCACAGCTGCATTTTTGCAGCAGATCCATGCAGAAGGGAGCCCTGCCCTGGTCCCTTGCAAAGCTCGGGTGCTCAGCACCCACTCAGCACCTGCAAATGACGATTTAAACCGATCCAGCCACTGTGCTGGAGAGGTTGAGCCAGAGGCTGTAGGAGAAACGCTTCTCCCTGGGAAAAGTGGTCCCAAGAAAGGGGGGCAAAGCAACAAACCTGCTTCCAGCCTGGGGGACGTTGCCACTGGCTGTCACCTCCCCGCTCCTCTCCCTGCAGGTGGAACAACTGCAAACAGAACAAGCAAGGGGCCAACAACCGCCCGGTGAACCAGACGCCTTCGCCGGAGGGGGAGAAGCTGCACAGCGACAGCGGCATCTCGGTGGACAGCCAGAGCCTGCACGACCAGCAGCCACCCAGCCAGAGCACCCAGGGGCCAGGTAGGGCGAACCCGGTGCTGCAGGGTGGGCAAGGGCACCCCGGGGATGGACTTAACGCTGCTTCGTCCTTCCCAGCGCCCAAGGGAGATGGGAACCTCTACGCCAACCTGCCGCCCAGCAAGCAGGAGGAGGTGGAGAAGCTGCTGGGCAGCTCCACGGAGGAAACGTGGAGGCAGCTGGCTGGGGAGCTGGGCTACAAAGAGGACCTCATAGACTCCTTCACCCGGGAGGAATCGCCCGCCCGGGCTCTCCTGGCTGACTGGTCCTCCAAGGAGACGGCCACCCTCGACGCCCTGCTTGCCGCCCTGCGCAAGATCCAGCGCGGGGACATCGCCGAGAGCTTGTACAGCGAGTCCACCGCCACCTCTCCCGTCTGAAGGGTGGCCCGGGGCAGCCCCGCGGGGTCCCCTTCCCCTTTCGCCCCCTCGCCCCTCCCCTCCCCGGCACCGAGAGCCCTGGAGAGGAGGGTGGGAAGGAAGCGGGGGCTCCCCGGGCCCCCCCAATTTACTGTCCTGTATGCACTGAGCTCCTGTTTTCGGTATCGCCCCCTCCCAACGCCGCCTCCCCCAGGCAGCCCGTAAGCGGGTCGGGTGCGGGCCTCAGTCCCGCCCGACGCCCAAAGCCCGTCTGCCGCCAGAGCATCCTCTGCAGCCCCGTGAGGCTGGACGGACGGACGCAGGAATGAGCACCACGCTCTCAGCCCTCTCCTCTCTCCCCTTCCAGCCCCTTCTCCTTCCTCCCTGGGGCTCCAGTTCTCCCCTTCCTCCTGCCCTTCCTCCTTGGCCCACCCTGCCGCTATCTCCTGCTCCCCTCCAATGCCCTGAAATCCAGCTGCTTTCCCCAAACCGCAGGCGAAGGGCAGGGCTGGGACGGGCATGGAGAGATCTGGAGCTGCTGTACCAGGATTTGGGAAGGGGTCTGGTCCTATGGCCGGGCTGTGCTACGGGGGGGTGGGCTGGGGGAAAGGACTTGGCTTCCAGCAGCCCAACCTACACTGTGAAATTTGGGGGGCACAGCCCCCACGCATGCTCTGCAGGGCTGCCAGTGTTTGGTCTCGGTGAGGAGCGGCGGGGACCACCCCAACGTCGGGGACCAGGGGTCTGGGTGCCACTGCCTCCCCGGTGCTGGAGCTCCGCGAGGGGATACACCGAAGGTCTAAAGGGCTAAAAAAGTGCCTGCCTGTGGTGGGGACGTGACGAAAGGGCTCTGCTCATCCTTCCCCTGGCACCAGCCCCGGCGTCCCCGCGCTGCACCGACCCAGGAGCAAAGCCACCCTGCCGCAATTGCACTGTCCCCCCTCACCCGCAGACCCGGCCGGGGCTGGCGGTCCCGACCCCCTGCTTGTAAGGGCTCCTTCTCCTCCAGCGCTGTGAAGGGGGCTCAGAAACGCCCCTGCCCACTCCCCTGCAGGCCCTTTGCCTCCGTCCGGGCGCGCAGCGGGTGCTGCCCACCCTTGGTGCAGCGACTGCCTCCCCGGGGCGTCCTCGGGTGGCCCCAGCACCTCCCTCTGCCGGGACCCCACCGCAGCCCCCGGGAGGGGACATCACTCACCACCTCCACGTCTCCAGAGCTATAAGTGCATTTTCTTGGCATATCAGCTCCCCACCCAGCACCCAGCTCACTCATGGGTGATGCTGGAGAGCAGCCGCCGGGTGGGCGAGCACCCCGTTCCCCCTGCGAGCTGCCACCGAGCAGCCAGTGCGGTCCTGGGGGATGTCCCCAGCACAGCTATGGCTTTGGCGTCTTGCTTGCCTGGAGCGTCAGGGGCTTTTTGCAGAGAAATGACTGCAAAGCGAGCTAGTGCACAGCACCGGTGCTGAGTATGTCTGCGCCTACGGACTCTCCCTTATCCTCCGGATTCAGCCAGAAACTCTTTCCTGAAGGCAGAAGGTGATTTTCCTCCCTTCTTCAAGGAGATAAGCAAGACTTGTAAATAATACCATGTCATTTTATTAACTCTTTGATGTTTCTACGTGTGACAGGGGATGATGGTGCCCACGCCAGCTCCTCTGCTCTTCCTCACAGCCTTTCTGCCTGCAAGGCGAGCTTTCGTTTTGCAGGCCGAGCCTTCGGTCCCACCTCATTTCTGGCCTTAAAGACTCGATGGGGAGGCAGGGAAACACGCACGCCCCAGAAATCGCTGCAGCAGGTCCGTGAGAAACTTGGGAACATGGAGGGATTTGGCTGTCCCAGCAGAGCTGCCGGGCGTCAGCAGGGAGAGCTCAGCGCTTTCCAAGGGATTGGAGCCTGCGTCAATAGGATTCAAGCACCCAGGTCCTTCAGAAACACTTGGGAGTTTTGCCCCCTGTGCTTTGGATGATAAAGCAGCACGGGCTGAATCTGGATCTCCAGGATGGGACATTTGATGCCTCCTGCCCTCATGCAATGAAAGAGCAAAGATCTCTTTGGAGGAACAACTTTAGCCACTGGCTGCCCATGCCAAACCCGTTGGTTAGAAACACTTGGCCTCGACAGGGTTGCGAGTCCCACGTCTGAGTCCCGACCCTCTCCCATCACTAAAATCCAAGGAAACTGCCCCAAATTTGCAACCCCACTTGCAGTGGGCGACTCCAGCTTGCGAGCCCCCAGCTGGGGCGCCGGCTCCTTGCAGACCGAGCCATCCACAGGGATGCTTTTGGATGAATTTAAATGTTGGTTATCGTCAGGTTGTTTCCATCGATCCCTTTTTTTGGTGAAGTGACTCAAATACGAACTAAGGGCGACTGGAATAAAGTGCCCAGATCAAAAGCAAAACAAACTGCCCCATTCAGTCTGACAAGCCAACTTGGCCATACCTTGCCAGCTGGAAATTGCTTTTCTTCAGGATAATATTGCCATGGTCTCAGGTTTCAATTGCCATAGTAAAGGGATTTCCTCAGGGCTGAGGAAACGGAGACAAACTCAGCATCCAAAGAGAAGCCGGGGGATGCCTCAAATCCCTGGTTGCAGGAAATAAATAAAAATAAAATTAAAAAAAAAACAAACAACAAAAAAAGGAGAGAAAACCAAGCCAAAGTTAGTGCTCGTTGTATGTTTTGTGTCCTTTTCTAATGTTTCTGTTGTACAAAGAACATGTGTTTCTCCACTCACCCCTGTGTAATGCCAGTGCCGATTTATTAGGAAGTTTTACGGTGAAGAAGTAGCCGTCGTAGAAGGAGTTGGGGGGTTTGCGGGTGGGGTGTGAGCAGCATGAGGTGGGGGGGGGGGTGATGCACGGGGGGTGGCGGGCCGCTGCGTCGGCCGGGTGGGTAGCTGTCTTTGTGTATCCATTGGATGCCAATAAAGAGCATCACTACGTTGGCGTGTCGCTTGGTTTTTTCCCCCGCCCAAGAACTGAGGTTTGTGAATCCATGGTAGGAAAGACGGCCTCAAAGCCTTCAAGGGTGGGGTTTTTTTCTTCTTTCTCCCCCATCTTCCTATTTTAACTGTATAAATGGCAGGAATGTAAAGTCTGATCTTATCTGGTCGAGGAGGATTTCTTGGGAGCACGTGGCGGAGACTCGGACCTCGGCCAGGAATGCAGCGTTGGGAGCTTCACACGACTTACCCAGCTTTGTACAACAGTTACACAAGCGGCTGCGGTGCCGGGCAGCATCCCGAGCATCCCCCCAGCGCTGCCCACCATGCTCCCACCCAGCTCCCCGGGACAGCACAGCCGGTGCACTCCAGGAGAGACCTTCGATGTTGGGAAAAAACCCAGAAAGAGAGGGTAGCTTCCTCCTCCTGCCCCTCTGAGTTACTTCAGCTGCTGTAAAAGAGCATTAAAAGGCTCAAGTCCTCTTATTTTGAAGCATTTGCTGCTTTGGGCACAAGGCGCCTATTTCTGCACCCCGGTGCTGTTAGCAATGCTGGCCTCGGAACCCCAAGGTGCAGGATCAGCCTCCCGGGATCCTACACAAAACCCCCAGACCCACGGAAGATTTATTTAGGTGGGGGAAAGTTTTTGCAATGAGTCCAGGAAGGGCTTGGAGGGCTCAGCTGCCGCGTAGGCAAAGGGATACAGGGCACATTTCGGATGCTAAATACTCACACAGCCCTTGGGCAGCCAAATTAGGGGGGGGGGGAAACCCCCAGGCACAGTGACAGGTAAAACTTCCCCCAAACAAGAAGTTGGCTCTTGTCTCAAAGAGCTTCTGATGGCTCCTAGGAGGGTACGTGTCCCCCCAGTGAACGTGGGGCAGGTGGGCGAGGGCAGCTGGGACCTCACGAGGCTGGTGTTGGAGTTGCTTCGCCCAGGATTGCGTGTGGGTTTGCACACAGAAGTATTTACATGTTGCAGTTTATAAGAGCTTGAAATAAGATGCTCAAATGTAGCTGGTTTTATTTTTGGTTGGCCTGGGTCGCTCTCTAGCAGGAAATGTAATGAGGACCAGGACTGCACACACATAAAGAACGCTCCCTTTCCTTTTTTCAGGCTCCCACATGGTACTGCAAATAAACAAGGGAAAATAATTGCAATCAATCCATTAGGTTTAATCTGCTTCCTCTTAATCCCCATCCTCCCCTGGGAAAGAAGCTGGAATGGAGAAGAGGAGCAGAGCCGGGCTGCGAGCGTGAGCTGAAGGGTTTCTGCCTGCAATGCCTGGGAAGGGAGCCTGGAGCCAGCAGGCAGGACCCGGGGGCGGGAGGGGGGGGAGACAACGAGCATCCTCTCCCCCCGCCACTCTCCCTGCATCCCAGGCTGAAGCCATGCTGGGGGGCGAGGGAGGGAAGGAGCTTTGCGAGGTGGTCTTCATGTGTGGGATCAGCTGCACTAGATGGTCCTTGGGGAGAGCAACCTGATTTATGGTTAGTGCAGGAGGGAAGAAAAAAAAAAAACAACCCACCACCAAACAAAAAAACTCCCCCCAAACCCCCCCCAGACAGTAAGAGCTGGAAAGGAGCCTGATGTTTGCATCGGCTGGTGAGCATGGCTGGGGAAAGGGCCCTAGGAAACTTCCTTCCCCTTCTTTATGGGTGCCTGGGGAGGGAGAGAGCGGCCCCCTGTTTAATCTCGCATCTGCCGTAAGGAGCTCTGGAGGGGCTCCCCCAGGCTGGGGGCTGGTTTGGGGGGGCGGGAGGTAGAGGAGGACAGCCACCGGCATGGGAGCACAGGGACAGACCGCGCTGGACCCACACGCCCGCTCCGGCCACCGTCACCCCCAGCAAGGAATCACCGCTTTGCTAAACCACTCGCCATCCCCAGCATGAGGTCTCGGATTAAAAAAAAAAAAAACAAAACAAAACCCAAACCAAAAAAACCCCAGGATGCACGGAGATGCTTTTCATTCACCTCCTGGCTCCTATGGGGAGCCGGGACATTCCCTTCGCGGAGGGACAAAGATGGGAAAAGAAAGCTGAGCTTCCAGAATAGCAGCAGGGCTTTTGCAAGTGAAACAACAGCTCACGGCACCCAGCTGCAGCTGACAAACACTAATCTCACCTATATTTCTTCCCTGTCCATCTGTCTGCCTCCAGAAGCGAGCCGAGCACGCGTTCTTGCAGGTTCCGCCGGCAATTTAGCCTGGATTTGGGGGTGCAGCTGACCACAGGGAGGGGGGATTTGGAGATGCTTCATTTCCAGACCCCAGAGAAAACCCTGACCTGCAAACAGGCCCACGGTACCTGCCCCGAGCGGGACACGAGGGTCAGCGCCAGCATCAGCAACCCCCATCTCCCTCCTTTGCAACCCCGGGCAAAATCTGCCTCCCATATGCCGGCGAGAGCCACATTCCCAAATAATGGGAAGCAGGTCGGCGGCAAAGCCGGGAGCGCCAGGGCGATGGCCGCATGCCAGCGCCGGGCACAGCCCGTCCCCGAGGCTGCCTCGTGCCCTGTGAGCGCGAGTGCTGCTCGGAGGCCGGCAGGATCGAGGTGGGAGATAACAGCCCTCAGGAGAGCTGTGTGGCAGCCTTCCTCTTTTTACCTGCTCTTAGCTCCTCGCCCGAGGCTTTTCCAGCCCCGCAGCCCTGATGGGGAGAGATGGGGCTGAGCCGGCGTCACAAGGCACAGGTTTAACCCATCACCGCATCTCTATCGACCAGGCTCGGGGAAACACGTGCACGGTCCAAAACTCGAGTAATTGTGGATGCCGTTGCAGCATCCAGAAGCTCCAGCAGAAACCAGGGCTGTGCCTGGAGCAGGATAAACCTGGCCCAGGATAAACTTGGCCCAAAAGGCAAGGGGACAAGCCAGCGGGTAAGGAAAGGGTAAAAGCAACACGCTCAGGTGCCTGGTAAGGCAGGGCAGAGGTGGGAAGAGTCCCTGCGTCTCAGGGTGTCCCCACAACCTCATATGGGGCAGGGGACACAAGGGAGTGGGGCACGGGTGTCCTGGCACAGGTTGTCACAAGATAAGGACATCTGAGCAGTGGCAGAGCCAAGACCAACCCCTGCAGCCACCTTGCTCGAAACCAGCCCTAATTCAATGCATCTTGATATCGCATCTCCCTCCCTCACCTGGGAAGGAGGGACAGCACTACCACCACCAGCGGGGACAGGCGGGAAAGGGAAAGGAGAGGGAAGGGAAAACCCTGCCCTGCCCTTCTTCTTCTTCCCCAAATTTCCCCCAGGTGACCCTGCTTTGCTGCAGCTGGGTGCAAACCAAGAGAGGTGGTGATGGGGCTTTACTTTAATCGATGTGGCCTTCCTGGAGGGAGCAGGGAAAGGTTAAACAGCCCCAGATGGATGCGTTTGGGGGGAGTTAGCAAGGGAGACAACGTGAGAGGGGATACAGCAGCCAGGGCAAGGCAGTGGTTCCCCCCGAGCACATGCAATTCCTGTTGCTGCTGTTGAATCACGTCAGCAAGACCCAGCGCAGAGGATCTGGCACAGAGGGTGTGAGACGTTGCCCAAAATATGCTGAGAAAACCCATCTCCAGCCCAGCAACACAAAAAATGAGGGTACAATGGAGCCGCCCAGGGAACCCCAAAGTAACCCTCCAGCCAGGCGAGCCGTGGGATAAATGGGGGAAACGCTCTGGTTTCCCTCAAAGCATCACTCTGAGATGCAAATTGCTGCTGGCTGGTAACTCCACTGACATTGCAGGCTCCTGTGCGAAGGCTGGCTGCATCTGGAGCTGAAAAGAAGCCACCTGGGTATTGAGCAGTGCTTTTGTTCTGGCAAAAGAGACAGCAAACTGCCATCTCGGAGCACAGGGAAGGGAGCAGAGAGCCACGGAAGCGGCCAAATCCCTCCGATGGAGACGTTGCAGCAGCTCCCTGAAAGTCTACCCTGCTCCCGCGAAGGGCTTCAAGCTCTGCACAGCACCGTAGCGCTGAGCAATTTTGTAGGAAACTTGCCAACAGCTCATTTTCCTGGTCTTTTAATTATTTCCTTTATTTGAGTATGAAAGGGGAAGGGGCGGGGGAATGATTTACAGAGACTGGGAGAAAGTGGTCAGGTTGGTTTCCTTCCAAACGCGGCTGAAGACAAAATCACCGAGAGCAGGAAAAAGCCTCAGAGGGCTCTGGAAGAATTGACTTTCTCCTGTTTCCAAGGGAGGATGGGACAGATGAAGGAGACTTTCATTCCCAGGCAAACTGAAGATGAGCTTCAGCCAGGACGTTGCTGCTTCAGAGGAGCCTTCCAGGGTCCCTCGCTCCCAGGGTGAGCATGCAAGCCCCCTCCTGGGAAAAATTGCACCACTTGGGTGCAAAACCAGGCTGAGACCCAGACTGGAAGGATGGTAAAGAGGTTTTAATCCCCTTAAAAGATGAAAAACCCCATGCAATTCATTCCAGTTCATCAGCTCCCCTTGGCCATTCGTTGGTGACTCATTTTCCCCATCTGAAAAACAGAGTGAATATAAATACTCTTCAGAAACAAGCTCCCAGGTTAGTTTATTACTCATTTTAAAATAAATACTTTGTTCCTTTTTTTTTTATCTCCTGCTGCTGGGTGTTGGAAATGTCTTTTTGTTTTAGAAACAAAACAAAACAAAAAAATCGGAATAAAATTTTCATTAGATGCAAAATGAGACTCCTCTGAACAAAGCGAGCGGAGCGCAGCCTCCGGTCCTGGCTGACGGTCGCCGGAGTTTTGTGACACAAAACCCCAGTGACCACCAGCCAGGACCGGAGGCTGCACTCCGCTTTGCAAAACTGCCAGATTAAGTACTCAGAAATACAGATCTCTGGTTTTCCAACTAGGGAGGCCGGGCTGGGCGCCAGGCGAGCCATGGGAAGGCAGCAAACAGCGGCCAACTCCAGTGCACCAGCACTGACCCTCGTGCATGATCTCCCCTCCCATCCCTGGGCACATCCTTGTCCCCCCCCGGCGGTGGACAGATGCTGGGGAAGGACCCGGTTTTGCAGCCTGTCCTCCAAAACCAAGCCAAATCTTGGCGCAGCCACATCTTTCCAGCTCTCTGCGTCGCTTCATGTCCCTGTGCTGCCAGGGGTGGGTCACCACCACGGCAGCCTCATGACAAACCCCAATTCTCGCTAATATTCATCAAGCTTGAAGAGTGAAAAGCAATAACTGATGTGAGGCCAGCGAGGATTTTGCTCAGCTCATGAGCGGCGAGGAAAGTCTCCCTCCCTGCATGCAGGTCCAGCCTGTCTTTAAGCTCAAATCCATCCCACACAAATTCTCCCCCCTGTTTCCCTTGCGCCGCTCCGTAGCTGGAAGGGTTTTGTTCCATCTCTAATTGCTTCAGACCTGCTTTTCAGCCTGGAATAATCAGGGCTTTCTGGAGAGATGCTTCAGCTCAACCCTGGAAAATACCCAAGGCAACACATACACAACTGCAAGGTCAAAAAAACCAGAGGCGTAAAACAGTTGCAGATCTGTGGGCGGATAACCACCACCACCAGCCCAAGCTAAAGCCCAAGCCGGGGTTTTCCAAAATAGCCCGAGGGAAGCAGCATCCCACCCACGCGCTTGGACCACGCAGGGCATGTGCATCCTTGCTGCTCCTCGCCCAGTCCCGTGACCCGAGGCCAGGGGCACCAAAATGGCATTTTTGGGTTAAAACCTGGTGCAACCTAAAGTACCTGCGCACTTGGGCCAGGTGCTGGATGCGGGGGGACGTGGGTCCCCGATGCGGCTGGGGGCAGCCTGGGCTGGGGGGTTTAAGCAGGATCGGTGGAACGAAATTGTGGGAAAATTAGCGGGGAGGGGAACAAAGTCACCAGGCCCTGGCAATGCCCGTCTGAGCCAGGCACGGAACCCCCGTACCCGCAGCGTCCTCTGAGAGAGGGGCCACCCCCTTGCCACCCCCCTGGCCAGGCTCTGGGCTCAGGGGTCCTTCCAGATGTTGCTTTACCTTCCTCCCCGCTCTTTGCTGCTCCTGCAAGGTGCTCCCAGGCACCCGGTGATGCTGGAAGAGGAATGAAAAGCGAGGTGAGGTTGATGGGTGCCACGGTCCCGTACCGTGCCCGGGAACGTGGCTGGGGATGGGGGGGGTGATGTGCTGCCACCCCCCAGCCCCACTCCCCAGAGGGAGCCCAGGTTAAGGGCACTCAGGGGAACACGGGCTGGGTGAGCAGCACAGTCCCGCTCTCCGAGGCTGGGTGAGAAACATATTTAGCCCCTGCAGATGCTGCCTGGGGGGTGTCGACCACAGCCACACACCTCCGGGACCCCCCCCAGCCAGGGCTGCCTGCACAGCCCCAGGAAAGAGCCGCCAACCAACCCATTTCCTTCCAAAGAGCCTCAATTTTACACTTGAAGTGAAAGGATTGAAACATTTATGATTGAGCCCAGGCTAAAAGTTCCTGGGAATTGCCTGTGCAACCATATGGATTTGTTCCCTGCTTAAAAAACACAAACACAAAACCCCGAAGACACCCCCCCCCCCAGCTCCAGCTTCCCACCCCCTTCATTCCTCCCCTCGGCTCAGAAAAAGCTGCTCGCTCTCCAGCCATGGCCACTGGTTTCAATTATCTCCGTGATTAACTTTCTTCATTTTACAGGCGGTTCCTGCCAGGTGCCCCATTTCCACCCCAGTGCAGGGGGTGATGTGGCCGGGGGGGGGGGGGGGCAGAGCCGCAGAGCACCCCAGGGTGCTGGTGTGGGGAAACGGCGATGCTTCAGCCCCGCTCGGTGATGGGGAGGACAAGCCTCTGGGCAGGCTGGTGGGATGCTGAGCTGAGAGGTTGCAGGCAGGAAGGAGAGGGAGGAGGAGGAGGGTTGGAGGCTGAGAGAAGTGATGAATGGGGTCAGGAAAGGTTTGGAAATGCAGGATTTGGGGAGGGAGGGAGCGGGGAAGAGGGGGGACCTGGTGCTGGGCTTGCAAACACAGCTGCCTGCTTGGGAAAAAGGAAGGTGTGAATGTCAGAGAAGAGCAATAAGGGAGCAGCAGGTGATGTGTTTTATCTCGTTGCTCCCACCCATGCTCAGCCCCTGGGATTCAGCTCTGAGTCCCCACCAGCCACACCCGTGGCACCCACGGGTGCTGCTCCAGGGCATCGGGGCATCCCCTGTCTCCCCTACCACAGCTGTACCCAGCGCCCGTGGGAACCCGGCTCCTGCAGGACGCGGCGGGCTGCAGATGGCCGTATCCAGCACAGCTCAGTGCTGACGCCCTTCTCCATCCCTCCCTCGCCACCTCCTGCCCCTTCCACCAGCTCCAGGCACCGCTGAGGATATTTTGGTCCAGAGATCGCAGGGAGCCCATCGGTCCCCATAGCAGGGGGGGTCACCTCCAGCCCAGGCCCTTCCTCGGGCCCCCCACCCTCCACAGCGGTGGGACCATGGCCCCCTTCATCACCCGCCAGGACCATCAGGGGAGGCCGCGGGATGCCCCAACCCACCTCGCCCCAGCCATAAATCCTGCCCCGTTTTCCAGCAGGCGCTAGAAGCTGATTTGATTTTAATTTCCTTCTCTTGACTCAAGATTGAGCCTTTAATCCCCTCCAGCAAGCAGTCCCCGACCATACCACCTCCTCCCTCTCCCCTTTTCCTTCCCGGCCCCCCCCCGGCCTCCTGCCCAGGCTGGGCAGCAAGCGGGGCCAGCTGGGCTCCATCGCCAGCCCCGCGGGGCTCCCCCACCAGCCCCGTGGCTATATGACCCTTCCCCTGCTGCTCAGCCATAGGGGAGGCGATTGCAACTCAGGTTGCTGCAAAACCTGAGATGGGTCCTGAGTCCCCCCTTGTGCAGGAGAAGGGCAGGATGGAGAAACCAAGGGGCAAATCTCCACCTTTAAGGGAGGACAGAAGGTCTCAGGGCTGCTTAACCCAGGACAGAGAGGTATATGGAGCCGGGGAGTACCCTGTGGTGTGGATCTGCTGCAGGATCATCACCTCCATGCCTTTTGGGCCAAAACAAGTAGCAAGAGGTTAAATCACAGTCAAGGGAATTCCAGCTGGATGACGGGACACACTGGGAGAAAGCGGCTGCTGCACGGCCATCGCCGTGGCTTTGCTAAGACCGGCCCGGCTGCCGGGCAGGGCGATGGGGCAGATGCCTGCGGTCTCCCCACACAGGGTTTGCTTTGCTCAGCAGCCCCCTTCTCCCTGGTGAATACAATGTGAGGATGCGGTGGATCCCCCCAGCCGTTCCCACACCCATCTGTGTCTGGGTGAGTGAAGCACGAACTGGAAGCCAGCACTCAGCCGGGGCTGCATGCAGACAATTAGCAGATTGGAGCATCATTAAGGGTGCCAGAAACCCTTAACAAGGGTTCGTGGGCTTCTGCCAAGATTTCCTACCCATCCCCATCTCCCGCTCAAGCCCCCCATTCCCTGGCAGCTCATCACCTCTGGGCTGCTGCGCTCATCCCTGCTGTAGAGTGAATGCAAAGCCTTAGCGCTGCGTCGAGAGGGAAGATGCTGATGCGGGAGAAAAATGGATGTTAGGAAAATACGGGATGTTTGGCTCTGAAATCCAGAGACAGAGACCAAACTCTGGAGGTGGGGGAGCAGTGATGGTTTAGTCCAGGGAGTTTTGGCTTAGAGGAACTGGCTGGTCGAAGCTGCAGAGCATCAGCACAAAACCAGGGGAGTCCGTGTTTCATTGACCTCCTGCCATACGCAGGGGTTACAGATCTTGCTGGACTCTGGGGGGGAGCAGAGACTTTTTGGACCCAAGGAGGGGGATGCAAGGGGAAGGGGAAGGGGAGGCAAGGTGGGTCACCGACCTTTCTGCACCTCCTCGCTGTAATCCCAGCCTGGGCGACTGTAATCACCCCCTTTGTCCAGATGAAAAGCGGGGAGGTTGAGTTACCAAATTACACCCATCTCGCCCTCTCCTTCCCGCTTCATCCCTCACCGGCTGCCCCCGCCACCAGCTACGGTTACCCCATGGACAAAGATGCTGGCGGCAGGGGACTGGGGGTCCCCAAACGGGGACGCAGCCTGGCCCACGGTGCTTTCATCTCCTCCCCACCAGCCCGGGGAGCAGAGATAACCCCTGCCCTGAGCAGACTGCCTGGAGAGATAAGATCAGAGCCAGCAGGTAGACAAGGCTCGGCCCTTTGGCACCCGAAACCAGAGCGTTTCTCCGGTGCCTTCTGCCTCTTTGCAACTCAACCCGCTCCCTCCTGTCGCTATACCGGGTAGCACAGTCCCGAGCGGCTCCGGCTCCAGGCAAAACCACAGCCGTTCCCCTTCGCCTGGTCCTTGCACAGCTTTTCCCATGCTTCCCCAAGCCGTGCTGCCCCTTTGGATGCAGGGGACGGAATGAGAACTCCTTTGGCACGTTACATCCCACAATGGGCTCAGCAGCTTTGCCAAGCAGCTCAAACCCAGGCAATCCCGGCGATGGGAGCACCCTGGGAAACCAGGCTGCATCCCAGAGCGCTTGCTGCGCTGGCTAAATACAGGTTAATTCCTCCACGGCCATCTCCCCCCAACCTGGTGCCCTTGAGCCCCGAGCTCAGCCTGCCCCTCATGGTCCCCACAGCGCCTGGGAAGCACCTCCTGATTGCAAGAAACAAGCCCAAAAATGCCACTCGGCCCTCGCGCAAGCAGCCCAGGGCCGGTGCTCTGCCAGGGCGGGATGAAAAGCATCCCTCAGCCGCAACAGCATTTCTTGGCTCTTGGGAAAGGTTATTTCTCAACACAGTTGGAGGCTCAGAACAAGGGCTGGGGAGGAAAAAAAAGCATCGATCCAACCGAGCGCTGCTCCCTCTGACATCCCGAGCCTTGGCCAAACTCGGCTCTGGTAACGCTGCCTTTTCCTCAGAAGAAGCAGCAATATTTGTCTGGGATGGAGGAGCTGGAAAGCCGGGCGTTTCCGTGCTTTCCCCACCGGCCCCTTTGGTGGCAGAGGACTGGGATACGCGGCAGATCCCTGCGTGGCTGTGGGCATCTCCATCGCTCCATGCGAGGTGGGTATCAGTGCTCCCGGTTTCAGCCCGGCTGGGGACGGGCTCCTGCAGCGTAGGATTAGTGCATAGAAAGCATCTTCCTCCAGGGACGCGTGCTTTGAACGGAACCAGGGGTACGGGGACAGAGCAGAGATCCAGCACCCAGCAGCGAGCGTTAGATGGTGCTTTTCATCGGAGACCTGACAACCCACCGAAACGATGACTTTGTTCCCGAGAGAAACCTGCCCCTTCTTTGAAGTACTGGAAGTCCCCCAAAATAAGGAGGCTTTTATGGAAAGGATAATTGCTCTTCATTCCACCAAGAAGCAGCGGGGAGAAGGAATCAAAGGCAAACAGCCTCCAGAGCATCTCTCCTGTGGGTAGGAGAAATATTGTATCTGGCTGCTCCCGCTGCTCCCGCCCGCCCTGCTGATGCTTCGGTCGCTTCTTGGGTTTCATTCATGAGGTTCCCAAAATAACTTTTCCTTTCTCATCAGGACAGGAAGCCGTAAGAAACAAATCAAAGTCCAAGCCTGCTCCAAATGCTGATTCCTCCAGCATACCGGGCCAGCTGAGGCTGTGAGCGTTTGGATAAGCAAGAACAGGAGAAAGCGCTTTTTAATTTCCTTGAAGCACAGCGAGTCGCCCGAATTTTGGCATCGATGCTTGCTCTGTGCTGCGTTCACACGCTGCCTCCAGCTCCCAGCAGTTTCGATGTCGGTGAATTTGACCCCTCATTTGAAGTTTTGCATCGCAGGGACAGCTTCAGCAGCCACCACCCAAGGTGCTGCCGTGACCTCCGGACCTCCCTCGCTCCTGGCTGTGTCCCCGAAACTTTAACGCATGTATTTGCATTACCCCAACACGTGGGACTGGCTCCCACATGTTCTGGGGGAGCAAGAACTCAAGGTGGGGCTTCCAAAACCCTCCGCAGCCCTGGCCACTGGCTCCTCCGTCCTGGCAAAGCCACTGACCCGGGAACTGCAGACAAACCGCTGAGTTTTGGCTCTGAAGCGCTGGCCGGGAGGATGATGCAGCCGAGGACCCAACGTTCCCGAGGAACCCTGCCAAACGCCCTGGGGCTCAGCCATCCCCGCTCACACCCGCGACTCTGCCAGGGCTCTCCCTGTATTGCAGTGACCGCCGGGATGGCAGCCGGGGCTGAGCGAGGCCGGCTCTCGCTGGCCGGCGCGGCTGCTGCTGGCAGCGATGGCTCGGAGAGATGCTCAGCCTGCTCCCGCACTCCGTCCTGCCTGCCAAGGAGGATTTTGGCCAGGTTATAAGCGTACGATGCTGCAGTTGTTGCAGTCGGGGGGCTGATGGCAGCTGTAGGTGCGTCCTTACACCAAGGCGGGGGGCGAACCCTCGTCCCCAGCCCCTGCCTGGCTCCAGGGCACTGGCAACAGTGGAAACAACAAAAAAAAGGGCAAAATGCCCCATTTCTGCTGCCAGCAGCTGGCACTGGGCTCGGACCGCTCCTACCTGAGGAAGGGAAGGGACCACGGCAGCGCGGTCCCTTTTCATCAGAGACCCAACAACCCACTGAACGGATGACTTTGTTCCTAAGAGGTGCTCGGGATGTTCCCGAGAGATGCTGCTCTGGCAAAACCCCGGAGCTGGGGGGGGGGGGGGGTGGAAGGTGAGAGCCGCAGCTTGGTGCAGCACATATGGATCTATGGATCCGGACGAGGACATCTGCCCGCAGCCCGCCAGCTGCGAAACATCGAGCGTGCACTGAGGGAACCGCAGACTCTCCCGTTCGTGGGACAGCGTCTGATCCAGCGCAGAATTAAAAACAAATATTTTCACAAGATTCCCAGGAAGCACAAGTCGGGGGGGGGGGGGGGGGAGGAGGGGATCCCCACGGCCACCGGCATGTCGGAAACGTTCGCTTTTCCCTTCCCTTTTACATCTCTTTTATATGCTTGTTAGTTAGTGGTTTTAATACACTTCTGACCCACCCTGTCATATTATAAGACTTAATAGTTGGCGCTGCGGGAGTTGTTTAGTGCATTTAGTCGGGCCAGGGCGCAGGGAGAGCCTGAACCCCATCTGCATGCGTGGAAAAGCACCGTTGCTGTAAAAACACATGGGAGCATTTTGTTCCTTCATTGGATGACACAAATACATTAACGGATTACTATTATTAAGCTGGGGAATGACAAATAATCCACCTCTGAAGAATGCCCTAGTGAGAAACAGCTGTGTAACGTTTAGTTATAGCAAATATTTCCGTGAGGACCAGCAGCTGGCCGGGACGGACCGGTCTTGGGAGCCTCGGGGAGCAAAACAAGGGGAAAAAAGTGTCTTATCAAGAAAATATTTCATCCGTCAGGTGACTCGGTTTGCTCTTTGGCTAAATGAAAGGCATCAAAAATAGAAGGCGTTTAAAGACTTTGCAGTGAATAAATAGAAAAGGGGAAAAACTTGGTCTAATTCTGACTTCCAGGCTGCGGGGAGGGCGGCGAGCGCAGCAACAGCCCCTGCAGAAATCTGGTCTGAGTTTCGTGCTCATAACAAAGCTGAAACCTCAACGAGTTTCACATGGTTTTGTGTTTCTCCCGCAGCATTTTCCACAGCCACAAAAGCAGGGACTTGAAAAACGACCTCCAAATTTTTATCTGAATTGAGAAATCTCTCCCTGGCCCCTCTGACTCATCCCATCTATGAATGGCCGGAGTATAAAGAAGGAGCGAGGTTAACACATGTGCACTGAAAAGTGCGTGACACAACCTGCCTCCGGATGTAAATCCTTTCCAGCCAGGGCCAGAGCTTCGCTCCGATTTCCCGCTGCCCGCTGCCACGCTTCTCTTTCCTTAAGAAACGGCTCAAGCGACACAAACCCCCGTACCCAGACCCTCCTTGACCAACCGCGGGGCCCCGGCAGCGCGATGCTGCTGGGAAGAGCCGCGGGATGCGATCGGGACCACGGGGACCGCGATCCAGACCTGCTCACGCATTTCTAGGGGCGGCGGGGAAGCGATGACTTGCTCCCAGCGCCGCCTTTTTCCATTCAGCGCCAAGAGGCAATTCTGTGATTTTTGTTGCACGACGGTTAATTAAAACATCTCCGGCTGCTCGATGTACGCGGGGACGTGACGGCACCGTGTCCCCACGGGGTCTCGCCGTCGTGTGCAAAAAAGGGGCGATGCTGGGACTGGGAAAGCGTCAGCGCTGCCTGAGCTGGGAGACAAAGTGTCTTGAAAGAGCCTTTCGCCGGCTGCCTCCGGGACCCGTGGGCATCTGCAGTTCAGGCTGTCACTTCAGCTCTTAGCCCCCGAACGGCCGGTGCCTCGAAGGAGCCGGCGGGGCACACGCTGCCGGCAGCATCCTCCCATCTGCAGCAGGATCAGCCCCCCCCCGGTTTGTGAGGAGGGAAAGCAGATGGGAACAATTTAGCCCCAGCCTTGGGGCTGCTCCGGGGCACGGGGGACCGAGGAGCCGGGAAGCAAATCGCGATGCTCCGGGGCTGCGGTAAAATGTCAGCCGGCAGTTTGTCCGTCCCCAACAGGCTTTCAGCGCTGATCAAACACCACGTCACCCCACATGCTTTCCCCGCCGGGCTGGCTTTGCAGCTGCGCAAAAAAACACCTTTTGCCAAGTCCTGCTTTTTCTCCAGAGCAGGGAAGAGCCTGGGAATGTCCCCCTCCCCAACACCTTCGTGGCACCCCCCAAAACACGCCGCTCCCCCCATCTCCCTTGACTATCCAGGCAAAACCTCTGCCTGCAGACCCCGAGGGGACGGGCCTCGGCATCCCCAACCTTCCCCAAAACAGCACCTCCAAGAGCCTCAGCAGGTTAAATGCTGCAAAACGCATCCCCATCCCCAGCAGTGGAGTCTTATCCCAGGAAAATCCAACTGCGGGACCTCATCCCAAAGACATAGCTGCACTTGCAGAGCTCATGGAAGATTTTACACGGGGTTTTTTTTTTTTAATTTTCTCCCCTCTTTGCTAGCAGAAGCACCACGGGACGCGAACGACCAGCACCCTGTCGCTTTACACCATACCTGCCTGCATCTCCAGGAGTTTCCCCGGGTCCTGCTCTCGCTTCTCCTGCCGCCACCGACCGCGAGCTCTCTCTGGATATTTGGGATGGGAGAAGGCTCACCTGAATAAGCAGCAGGTTAAACCCATTACAGCCTTAATGCCACACTTCCCTAGGACCAAGGGGGAAGGAAAACAGCTTTGTTACTCCTAATTGAAGTGAACTCGCAGACCTCTCCCTCCCCGCCGGATGCAGCGAGAGCTTTCCGAAGAAACCGAGAAGACCGTTTTTCCCAGAAAATATTCCCTTCGCCTTCCAACCTTCCCCACACCTCCCACATTAATTTAAAACAAATTAAACTCTGGCTACACCTGGCTCCCTCCCGGCAGCCCCGGCTGGGTAGAGGTGCTGCAGGGAGTCCCGGGGGATGCAGGTGAGCGGGGTCGGGATGGAAGGGCGGATGCGGCTCCGTTAACCATCACCCGGGCGTTGCAAGGAGGGTGCCAGACCACCGGGGAGCTGCAGGTGGGCGGTGGGTTTTGGCTACACGACCCTGGCTGGGTCTGCGTGGGGTGTCGGATGGTGGGAATCGGGGTTCAAGATGGTATTTTGCAGGGAAGAGGAGGCTGTAAGTAGCTGGGAGGGCTTTTCTGCTCGGTTGGGATTTTTACCGGAAGGAAGATAACATCTATGAGATTTTCTGGGGGGAAAAAAAACCCCAAACAACCGATGATGAAGACAAGACTGTTCAGTTTTACTGCTCCTAAATCAGCACTTGGCCCCCGGCCTGAGGATCGGCCCGGGGATCACCCCAGGTAAATCATCACCTCTTCTCAAACAAAGTCCAGCACTGGCACAAGTGGGAACGGGAGGAAACATTATCCCGTTTTCCATCCCTGCTTCCCCCCTACTTCCCCTTGGGAGGAGGTTTTAGGTTTTCAGTGAAAGCCACGGCATATACTTATAATTCTAGTTTTTTAGCAGCTGACACTTCCCCTGCTTTCCGTCAGCTGCAAAATCTCTGGTTCCCAAAGAAAGGAAGAAACAAATAAATAAAAGCTGTTATAAAAACAGCCACATTCTGCGAAGATTTGGGGTGAAATGAAAACCCAGCTTCCTGTTTACCAAAAATAAATGAGGGAGGGGACGTGTTTGATGACCTTTAAGCCAGTCCATCCTCCAACCCTGCCTTTGCACCAACGACCTCAGGGTTTAGCTTTCTACCTCCTCTGCCAACCCAGAGAGAGAAAATCTGGAGCAAGGGGGGAAAAACTGAGCTGCGGACAAATGATGCTGCCCGTTTGGGGCTCGGTGCAGGCAATCCCGCGGGAGCTTCGGGCTCGCTTCACGGATGCTTTCCTGCATGGATGCTCTTTGGAGAAGGGCGTGCTCCCACCAGCCCCCTCCCTCCGCTCCCTGGGGGCTGCAGGGATGGGGCAGGGCTGCCCTGACCCCCTCCCCACCTCAACCCCCCCCGGGAAATGGCCTCATAGACACCGGCGGGTTGGCTGCCTGTCCTGTCTCCGCTGGAGCATCACTTCACTTTCCTGACACTGCCCAGCGCTGCTGGGTTTTTGCCTCCTATTTATTTTAGACGGATTATCCTGCGGTTTTTGGATACGCAGCCCGCTCCCTCTCCGCTTTCCCTGCCGACTCCCTGCAGCAGGGAGGCACGATCGGCGCTGAGGCCGTGGGAGCCTCGGAAAGGGGCTGAGGCAGCTCAGAAAAGGAGCCAGGAGGTTTCCCTGGCCCCAACAAGTATTGGGAAGGGCGGTGGGGGCTGCAGCCCAGCTGTGCAGTCTGGGCAGACACGGGGGAGGGCTGGAGGAGACCCGGAGGCAAAAATCTGCTGGAAAGAGCCTGGCCCGGTCCCCTCCACCTGCCCCGCGGACAGCAAGGAGCCCAGACATAAAATCACTCCCACGACCCTACAGAAATGCCTTTTCCCCGTGACATTAGCAAGGCATGGCAGGCAACAGCTGGGACATCTCAGCTTTTACCTCTTACCTCCCATTGCTCCCAATTTCAGGTCTGAGATTAGCACAGCCCGTTTCCCCAGGCTGTGGTTTATGGTTGCACATGTTTCTTGCTCGGCAGCAATATCAGCGCGTGTACCGGTGCCTCGCTGCATGTGTTGCCTTCGCCATGCATCAGCATTTCTGCCCAAAAATCACCTATAAAATCCGCCCAAGGAATAAAGAAAACTACTCCAGGAGCTCCTCCAGGCACAGTGACACATTGGCCCTGATTCCGGGAAAACCTTGGAGAAACCAGCTCCATGGGTACATTTTCCCAAGCATTTATGCCTGGGAAATGAGGGGATGGTGCAGCATCCCGTGAGCAAACATCAGCGTGATGCAGCTGGACTAACGCAGCATCCTGAAGGACTTGCTTGCACTAGGCACCAGCTCTGGGCTGCCACAGGATCAAAAGTTATTCCGCGGATAAACGCCCCTGCCATGCCCCGCCGGACACTGCAGAGCCACGGTGGAAGCCAAGCACCCAGCTCCTCTCCCAGATTTCTGCCACCAGCACCACCCCCAGTAGCAACTCTGCCATTATCTGTATTTTCAGGCTTGTGGACCCATTTCCTAGCACGGGCGGGGTGTAGGAACCGGTTGTCTTCTCCACGCTGAGTCCTGCCACGGGCTTGACCCCAGCTGCCACCATCGCCTTTCCCCAGCCCAGGGCGGCTGCAGCTCCCCGTCCCCTTTGCAGCCTTTCCCGGGGATCAATATCGGATCAATACACGTCTAGTCGGGAGGTGAAAGGTGAATACATTAAAATACACTTAGTAAACACCATCTGCAGAGCTGGTGAGAAGGTGAAGGCAAGAAATCATTGTAAAATAACTCCTGGAAGACACATAACAAGAGAGAGCCGCGTCCAAGAGCCGATAAATCTCCAGCCGTGGGTCTGAGCTCTGGAGGGAGCAGCTTTGGACCGAGTGGGGCAGGGTCTGAAGGCAGGGAATTTAATGTGATTCGTTTGCTTTCCAGGAGGGATATTTCCCCAGATCCTCTCCTTGCCCCAGTTAATTCGGAAAAGGCTTGTGTTTCGCAGCAGCCGGGCACAGGAACGGAGCAGCGGGGATGCACTTAGGAGCCCCGGGAGATTTTTTGCACCCAAAACATCTCTGTTTTCTAAGTGATTTAAACTGGGGCCTTGGAGGTGGCAGGAAACATCCCTGGGAAACCTCAGCGCAAGTTTGCAGCCCTTCAGACCCCGGTACCGAGGTCAGGGGGAGCAAACTCCCCAAGCCTGCCCGTGGGGCTGTGCAAAAAAGCAGCAAGCAAAGCCGAAAGGAGAGGGGATCTTGGGGGGAGGTTTGGGAGGTGTTTCGGGGTGTGCGGTAGGACACATGGCAATGCCTCAAAGGTACCGAAAAAAATGCTTCATTGCACTCAGAGCTGGATCTGGGCTCAACAGATGGTTTGCATAAAGGAGATTTGGCTGGATTTTACCTTCAATTGGAGAGTCAGGAGGCAGGACGGACAAGCTCCTGGTGCGCAGACGGGATGCCACCCCTTGTGTCTGCCCAAAAACCAGCCCCTTTTTGCCACCAGCCACTGTATGATGGGGACAGAGAGGGTACGGCAGCGCCTGCACCCAGCGGGTACCCGAATCTTGGTTTAGTCCTACTCATCAGATCACGGGGACCCATGCCCAGAGCATCAGCACCCAGGAAAAACGGGGATCCTTGCTCAAACCAGGATTAATTGGGACAAGTGGGAGGTATTGCAGATTCAATAAAATGCTCCTCTGAGCCCTGCTTAGGGCAGGAGGATTTCCAGCCACCGCTAGTGGCATCCATTGATCTGGGAAATTTATTCCCTAGAGACTTACAGGAAATGGTTCAAATCAATTTAGACCAAATTATCACATCAGTCACCTAAGAGCAGGGTAAAGAGAAAGCTTTCGTCCCTCCACCGCAGCAGGAGGAGAAACCCAGTAAAAATGAGTGCATTACCCCAGGCAGGACTCGCGGGGATCTTTAAAGATGCCCCGATATTTCCAGCAAAGAGTTTAAGTCTTTAAAACCAATAAAACAACATCACTGGGGAGGAGCCCAGGGTTTCCATTTGGAAGCTTTGGCTCTGTTAGCAGGCAGACTAGCTTCCCAAACCCACAGAAACACCATTGTGCCTGCACAAGAAGTAGCATCAAATATAACCCCTCTAACCGAGAGCTCCCGAAGGAGATGCTGATATGGCGTTCGGTCCCAGCAGCTACATCAGCTTCTGGAGAGCAAACCGGAGCTGATCTGCTCCATCCATCCGCGCTCTCGCAGCAGTGACCGTGGCTTGCTAACACGAATATCTCCTTTCTTCTTGGCAGAGGTCCCAGCCTGGGGGTGGCAGGTAAATACGGGGACAGGATGGATGGGACAACAACGTGGGAAGGTCTGATACATAAAGCACAACATATGTGCGCTGTACATCCTCGGAGAAGGAGCACATCTCTCCTGTCCGGTGACACGGACGTCCCACCCAGTGTTGCAATATGGCAAAACGCTCAGCGCCGTCACCCGCTCGCCTCCGAGCTCGGCCCAGAAGCATTTGCCCAGGCTGAAGCTCCGCAGACCCGGCGTGGGGCCAGACACGCTGTTCCTGATGGCCGAGGGAAGAGTTAACACAGATGTTAGGAGGCAAAAACGGAATAGAGGATCAGCAATAAATCTGCCTGCCCCCGGGGGGGAGCAGAGCAATAAGAAAGATGAAAGGAAGCAACCCAGACCTCTGCTTCCATCGATAAACAAGAAAACAACAGCAAAACAGCTCTGGGATGAACCCGGCAAAAGGAAAGCTGCCCGCACGGCTGCCGGGGGCGTGAGGCCACCCAGCCACGCTCACACACGTGTTTGGGACGTGCCCTTTCGCTTCAGCCTTCTGGAGTGATGCAACAACCAGAAGCAACCGTGGATCCCACGCAGCGATGGCAACCCCCGGAAAAACGAGAGTCCCTTCGGGATCGTTTGCTACCACCAACCAACCGAAGATCCTTAGAAGATGCGAGAAAGAAATCTATATTCTCGCAGCGCAGCCTCCTCCCCATCCCTTCCCTCTTTGCCCTCTGGGCTTTGGTTTCCTTCATTATTTTGTTTGTTTGTTTGTTTAGCAGCGTCCAATAAGGGTCCCTGTGCGGGGAAGGCGGTGGCTGGGGTGTGGGAACCCAGCCCCTCCATAGATCAAGCGTCTGCTCCCGCCCCAGCACCTGGGACGCGCAAGGTTTATTCTAACAGGGGATAGAAGGGGATGAAAAGGAATAAAAGATGACTGAGAATAGTTAAATGAGTGATAAGTTAATAACAAAAAAAGACAAACATGACCTGTATCAGGGTAGGGTCTTTCACATCATATCCTGGAAAAATGTAATGATGTTAAAGGTTATTTTAGCACCCGGATCCCAAAAGCTTGCACTGAGCAGAAGTGGCTTTCTCAAAGCACTTTAGAAAGTGTTAAACAAGCCATTGATTGCACACCAGCAGGGTCGTGTTTATACTCGGATTACAAGCACTTAACACCTTCTGGTTGTCTTTGCAAAGCAAGTCAAACAGCGGAGCTCTGCTCCGGATCCCTGCTCCGGATCCCATGAAACGAAGGGTAACCTGCCGGGAGAAAGCAGCTCGCAGGAGCTGTTTTCCCTTTATTTAATTCCCCAGGGGAAAGCAGCCCTGGGCCAGAGCTTGCCATGGAGAGGACGAGGAGCTGCTGCTCTCCCTGAGCCGCTGGCCTCACACCGAGAAGCTGTTGAGCCGAATCGATTCTGTCCCCGTATCACGTTTGCGGCTCCCCCCGTCACTGGGACAGCTGGAGGGGCTCTGACGCCCGAGCGAGGTCCGGTGGGCTCCTCTGCCCGCAAGCTGCTCCCACCTGCCCGCGTGGCATCGCAATTAGCTGCGGCGGTAACGGCTGTGATGTCAGAGTGGGAGGATTATGACTTCAAAAGGAAGAATAAGCAGGAGGAACAAATGACATCCTTCTCCCAACACGAGGGATGCCCAAATGTGCGGGTAATGCTGCTAATTAAGGAACAGAGAAGGCGCTGGCAGCGCTGCCGGCCACCGATGCTGCCGTCTGCCGGGGGCTGAGGTCACCCCACTGACAGCCCCAGCTTTGGGCAAGGACCATCCAGTGCCGGGACCTCCAGGTGCCCCTCAGGATGCCTGGCCAGTCTCTGGGCACGGCTTCGTGCTGGATCCAACCACCAGCAGCTCTCACAGGGTCTCTGGATGCAGAGAACACCTGGAGACACCCAATTAACAGGGCAGAGTCATCAGCCCCGCAGCCCATCTTGTCCCGAGTCTGCTGTCTGTCGGCAACCAGCCCCATGTGTATCAAAGGGAAACGTCGCAGCCCCGCAGCCAAGGGCAGAGCCAGGCCTCCCGAACAACAGCCTACTCTTAATTAACTCGAGCTCAGCCTCAGCCTCTCCTTCAGGACCCTTTCTGCAAGTGTGAAGCACAGCCAAGCCTCCAAGCACTCATGTAAACATTCAGTTCCTCCAGAAAAAGCCAGTAACTCACGTGACTC
Source organism: Aptenodytes patagonicus (assembly GCF_965638725.1). Lineage (NCBI taxonomy): Eukaryota > Metazoa > Chordata > Aves > Sphenisciformes > Spheniscidae > Aptenodytes > Aptenodytes patagonicus. Next base: position 2,982,896 of record NC_134968.1, read on the forward strand.
GCACTATTTATTTTTGTAAGACCTTTTCTCCTACCCTGGCACTGCAGATTCTGCTTTTGACACCGACTTTCTCTTGGAGACCAAAAGGCACGTTTAACGTTAAAAAAGGCGTTTAACCTCGCCGTGCCCTGGGTCCCTGGCTGGGGACAGTCTGCCTGTGCGGGTGAGATGCTGAACACATAGGTATGGGAATCCTATAAATACCCTTGATTATTCCCTACCCCCTTGCTGCATCTTTCCAGCAGCCCTGCCTCCTGCATGCCTTCCCCAGCCCTGTTATTTGCTTCTCCCTCCTGGTCCTGACCTCCCGAAGATGTTGGGGCTCCCATCCTCCCACGGCCCCTCACGAGTCAGGAGACTCGGGGGGGGCTTCAGAGGAGACCCGGGCATTTCGCCGCCAACATGTGTTATTCTTGGCCCCGTCGGTGAAGGCGGGAGGGGAATCTGCCACCCGCGGAGAGCGGGGCTTGGGGGCCAGGCTGATGGCAGGAGCAGACGCTGGGAACCAAACAGACTGAAATTGCAGAACATCTGGCCGGGAGCAGCCGCAGCCACCCGGGCACGGTGGCCAAACGCCAGCCCAGCTTGCCGGAGTGCTCCCGCAACACGCGCTGCTTCAGCGGGGCCAGAGCAGGACCCCCGCTCCTTCCTCTGCTCTGAAACCAAAACCCCTCCTACCTCTCCCATCTTGCTGGGTTTCCTCCCCACATCCCCATCACCCCGCAGAGCAGCTCGGCACCGGCGCCGGGGTGCAGGCACGATGCTTGCCTTTGCTCTCTTCCATCGCTCTCCGAATGGGCCATGAGACCGAAGCGGTCGCTGCCAGGCTGCCGGGAACAAGCTGGGCTCTGTTAGCCGAGCCCGGGGACGAGCGTGCTCTCCATCCACCCTTTTCCTGGCAAACACTCAGCTCCCATCAGGAATCATTCAGCGAAAAGGCAGGGCTCTCCCTGGACACTTTTCTTGTAAAATGATATCAGGGGGAACCTCACGTCCATTATCCCGGGGCGGTGGCATGTTCGACCCTGTAAACACCAACGATCCCACTTTGCAAACCCTCCTTCTCTCAACCCCCCCTGTCCCCTGGGGGGGGTGTCCATGAAGCTGCAACGGCAGAAGCATGGGGAGGGATCCGTCCCCACATGGTCAGCATCACCCGGCTGCACCTAAGCCGGCGATGCGGGGGCACTCGCGTTGGGGGGTATTTCCAGACCCACCTATTCCCAAATGCTCTGAGGAAGGGAAGAGTGGAAAGCACCTCTCTCTCCCCCTCATTCCAAGAAAGGCTTTTTTGGCTGGGAAGGAAATGGTTGCATGTGCTCAGCCACAGTGGGAGCCAAGCTCTGATACTTGGCTTGGTGAGAAGGTCACGAGAGGTGACCCGCTCGCCTTCCTCCAGCCAAGGGAGGCTGAAAGCCTCTGTCCAGCCAGACACATGCAGGGGGACGAGCCACGCAAGACCCCCACGGCTGAGCCGAGTTGCCCACCGAGCCCTACGCTGCATGTGGGGGCAAACAGGGGTCCGGGGGAAGCTGCCATCGGTGGCCACGATCCTGAGCAACAAGGGGTGGCACCCCTCGGCCAGCCAAAACACCAGGCATCTGGCTTCGCTTCCCGCTGAGGAGCTCCAGACTGAGCAAAGGCAGAAAATAAAGGATAAAGCCATCGATTGAGGCGGACAGCTCGCCCCAGCCCTCGCCCCTTGGCACAGGGGCATGTCTAGCCCTTGACTCACATCTCCAAACACTTCAAAGGGCTCTTTGTCTCCCACCAGCACCAGCCCGCTTGCCCAGGAGGGGGGCAGAGGCGTTAGCCCACCCGTGGGGATGCTGCGAGCCCCGGGGATGGCGGGGAAGGAGCCACGTGCGCCCAGAGATGCTCTGCTGTTCCCTCTGCAATGGGGTGGTGAAGCCTCGAGGCAGCTCTGCTCGCCCACACCAGGCTTAAACCCCTTCAGAGGGGGCTCGAGCCGGGGGCCCGTTGCCTGTGCACGGGAAACACGTGCACTCCCTGGCATTAAGCTAATATCACAGGCTTTTCGCCCCCCGCATTTGGGGTGCCAGCTGTGCAGCCCAGACTCCCCCCGAGCCAGCTCACTCCAGCCACGGACTTGGGAGCTGATCCCTCCAAAGGAACCTGCTGCTCTCACAGTCCCAGCCTGTGATTTATTTAATCGATCTTTGGATAAAGTCCTACGCAAATTTCCAGTTTCCCTGGGAGGTTTGGATTTTTTTTTCCTCCCCCCCCCGACTTTGGCATCAGCTGTGCTCTCCCTGCAGGGACAGAGAGGAGGGAGAGCGGGGAACGCAGCCGGAATCAGATTGCAACCTTCACACGTTTCCAGGCTTTCGGTGCAGTGTTTCCCACCAAGAAAGCTGGAAACCTCAATCTGTCAGGCCACCTAAACAGAAACACATGGTTGCAGCTCAGCTTGCCAGCCAGCAACGTAAAGCGAGGAATCAAAGCGAGGGAGAAAGGAAAGGACTGACCCACGGGAGCGGGTTAGGCAGAGCCAGCGCGGGGCAGCCAGCCGGGGACGCGGGCAATTCGGTGGCTCTTGCAAAGAAGAGGAGATGAAAGATGTTCAGAGCTGGAAAAGAGAAGAGGAATTTGAAACCTCAGGGCAGGGAGGATAGGGATGCCGGACAAGCCTGGGGAGCCCTGCCCGAGGGGATGGGGAAGAGCACAGCTGAGTTACACCCGCTGCAACCGTGGCCGGGACGGGAAGTTCATCTAAATCTCCATCGAAACAGGAGCTCCTACTCACATGTGGGCTGTGCAGCTAAACACGCCGTTCCAGGGAAAAAAATCCCACAGAAGCACTTAAAATATTTGCATTAAATACCCAACAAGCCTATCAGGATTAATAGCATTACAGTAAATTCCAGACAAATTAATAACCATTAGGCTGTCACGTAAAAACACTCCTGGAGCTGGCTGGCCTAAGCCTCACTGTAAATCACTTTGCTATCAGTAGCCAATCCTCCCTTCACAAACCGAGTGCTCCTTTTGCCAGCAGTGCCTCACGATACAAATAAAAACATCCAGACAGCATCGTGTGTCGGCAGCCCGGGCTCCCGCAGCCTGACAACGAGGTGCATCTTCGCGTTATCACAAATAAAAACCACCAAGGCTCCCCTGAAAATTGCACATCGCTTTTTTTGACTTACAGTATTTTTTGCGATCCAAAAGCACCAGGCTAAAAGGTGTTCGGGAGCTCAGCTCTTACCTACTTGCTGTTACGTATAGGGCAAAGCTTTCAGAAAGGTGCCCAGGGAGGAAGAGGGATGCTTTGGGGTTAATGGAGCGCTGGGGAGGATGCACCTGATTTCCAGCTGCCATAAATTCGCTGCATGATCTTACCCAATTCATCCACCACCCTGGCTCAGTTCCCTCCCCTTTCCCACCCAACGAAGCAATTTTGCATCCAGGGATTTGCAGCCGGGTCGTCCCGTCGGCTGCGCACAGCTGGCCCCGGACCCCGTCTCACGTGCCCGCCCCAGCCCCGTCGGGCATGGAAAGGGAGAGGGAGGGTTTGTTTGTACCGCTGCCATCGCCGGTACAAACCCCTTCAGCCTCAGCTCCCGGGAAGTAGAAAAGATGAGAAAAAAGCTTCCCAAAACCATAAAAGATGAGCAGAAGTGGGTGCGGGGGGCGGATGGGGACAATTAACATCTCCAAAGCAATTACCTCACCACGTCTCCCAACCAGCTTTGAAAACGTTGACCTCTACCACGTTCAAGCCCTGAGATTAATTACCCGGGTTAATCACAGCTGTAATAACTGCCTTAGTCAGCATTACGACACTCTCATCCTGCGGGTCTGCTTCTTATCTGGAAAAATGATCCCTCATTTTCCCTGCCCATTCAACAGGACCGGGGTGGAGGAAGCTCCTGCCTTCCTGCAAGGCTGCTTTTTTTCAGCCAGGATTTACCTACTTTCTTCATGCAGTCGTGGTTTTCACCCTGCCCTCCTGCTGCCACTGGGTGCAAGGAGGCACCCGTGGGTAGCTCATCGCCCGTGAAACCTGCCGCTGTTCTCCCAAAAGGAGCTAGCGGAGGCACCGCTATTTCTTTCGGCAGAGCTGGTGTTTCGCCCCGGCCGCGTAGAGCGAAGCAATCACTCAAGCACCTAAGGGCTGGCCGACACTCAGACAGATGTTTTCTATAAATAACAAAATAAGGAGCGCACAAGCTGCAGAAATAGGGAAAGCAAATCCAATTAGGTTGGAAAAATTCTTTGCCGGGCTTGCAAAAGGTCTGTGGTTAATCATCTCGCAGGGTGCATCTCCATTGAAATAATAGAGAGATTTTTGGGTCCTAGTTCGGCCTCTCCTTCGGAGTAAAACCTGGCTGTGGGGGCAGGGAAATGCATCCCCATCCCTATCTCTTTGTCCGCTTTAGAAACAAGAATGGGAAAATCTGAGCCAAAAAAAGGGATTTGCCAAGGGAAGAAGGGAAAGAAAGCTTCGGAGCTTGCTTGATTTCCTATAATAATGATTGATTTTTCTCCCGCTGCTCTCTCAGATTTTGGCTTGGGATCTGGAGCTCCCCTGGGAACCAGACTGCAGTGTAGGTTTCACTTAAATGGACAATTTGTTGCTTTAACTTGCTAAAACCTCAAAAGCCACAACAGGGCTCGCTTGTACAAGCTGTTTCTTTCCTGTCTCAGGTCAAGCGACAGCCGGCAGCGCGGACCCTGCCAGGTTAGCCGGGAAGCCACGATGCTGGCGGTGGCTCACGCCTTCGAAGAGCCCCCCCCTGTGATTTTTGGTGTTTGAGGTGGGCCAGCTCATGACTTCTTGAAAGCAGCCCCAATTCCCTGGCGCAAAAGCTTTTAATCTAGCAGCAAAAGCCTAGCTGAGACGCAGTGGTGGGATGTTTAAGCGAAGCAAATTCAGCCTCCAGACACGGTTTTTGTTCCTAAATCAGAGCAAAAATTAACCAGCAACTGGTTGGAACTAAATAATAATTAAAAAAAAAAAAAGACAGAGAAATCTTCTCATGAAGTCATTCAACTGAGGCTGGAAATTGTCCTAAAGGGTCGGCTCTGCCGATGAGGACGGCAAAGCCCAGCCATGGGTTTCTGTCCCCGCTCCAAGGGCTCCTTATGCATTTTGCATTAAGCAGTAATTGGATAAAATGCATAAACAGGCGCTGGCAGAGGAAGGAAAGCCAGGGCTCCCTCTCCCTGGGGTGCGCAGCTCCGCCGGCCAGAGAGGCACGGTCTCCGACCGCAGCTTTCGGTAAGAGGTGGTCGCCGGTGGGGAGCTGTGCCCTGACCCCCAGCCACTCACCTATGGATGAAGGACACATGTGAATCCTCCACCACCAGGAAAGAGGACCGAGGTGTGGTCTCCCCCAGCCCGGAGAAAGACTGTCAGCCACTCCACAGAGGCACCAATAGTCCCCACAACCTTTATATGCTCCAGTTTTGGGTGCTTCTCCCAAGGCTCTTGTTAGTCTGGGCTGTCACCCTTAAGCAAGCATCCCCCAACACCCACTGAGGCTCATCTTTGACTTCGGTTAGCTGGGAGGAAAAAAACAATCTTGCATTCATAGGGAGACTTTCTGATCTAATAAATCCTCCTTCCTCCCGAGCTCCCATGAATCGCTCCCTTTGCTGCTGCTAGAGCTCGAGGCGATCGGACAGAGGCCGCTCGCTGCTTCATCCCATGAATCAGAGCATCAATGGACCCGGAACCTCAAGCTGCTTCAAACTGGCCCTGATTCATGAGCTGCTCTATGCTGTCTGGGATCCGGCCATTGGAGTGATTAGGAAAGGCGCATCGTTATCCGAAGCACGGTTTTCCAAGAGCAAATCCATCTGGGTTATTCCCTGGGGAGTCTGAGCTTGTCAACACAAGCTCGCACAACACACTGCGCTCTGCCCCCTCCCACGACGGCAAGCACTGGGTTTGGCTGCGGGAAAGGGGTTCGGAGAGAGCAAACGTGCCGGTTTGGGGGTAAAACGGGTGACAGCACACCAAACAAGCAATGCTGAGAACAGCGTTGCAGCCGCTTTGCTTGTTAAAAGCCGCTTTTCCCCCTCACTGACCTTCCAGCCTTCTCAAGCAGAGCAGGAAGGCTTAAAACCCAGTGAACTGAAAAGCGGAGCCTAAAGAAAGGCAGAAATTCCCCCAAAGCCCTTGAACAAGCAAAGCTGCGACACCGCGGCCCCGGAGGGCAGGGAAGTCACTCATCAATCACGGCCCCGTCCAGCCCCGTGCACCCCCTGGGAGCCGGGACCTGCTGCCCGTGCGGCCCCATCCCCTCCTCGGGGACAAGGCTGGGCTGGAAGTGCAGGTGTCGAGGGGGAGATTTGCAGCTTTTTGGCTGGATTTGTTGCTTTTCGGTGGGGATAAGGCAGCTGGAGGGTCAGGGGGTGAGCGGAGCCTGGGGGGCGGTGGGGCACATGCAATCGCTGCAGTATTTTCACTTGGGGTTCCAGACGGTGCCTTGTTTTGGGGAAGAAGCCACGCGCAACCCTGGGCTACGTCTCAGCACATGGGTCTGGGTTGAACATGTACATCCAAACCCAGCCGGCTGCTCTCAGCCTGCACCTCCCACAAGGACGGGTCTGCAGGACTGAGCCCCCCGGGAGACCCCAATACCAGGTCACAGCTGAAGGCTCAGCAATGGCAAAGGGGATCGGGCTGGAAAGGCTCAGGTCAGCCTTTCCGTCCCTGCTGAGATGGATGGGGAATGAAGATCAGGGCCGTGATGGAAAGAAGGGGCTGAGAAGGCAAAGCCCCCCGGGAGAGCGCAGGGTCTTGGCCGCACGTCACCCCACGGGGAGCTCCTGAACACAGAGGCGAGGGCAGGACCGGGGGCTGATGCTGCTCCGGCCCCACAGCGCACAGAAAGCAATGCAGAGATGTCGCTTAAAAACACACGTGCGACGCAATGCGCGGTCACCTCCTTTTTTTAAAGCACTGAGCACCTACCCCATTTGCCCCTCTCCTCCTGCACGTCCCCCCCAGCCCACATGCTGCTCAGCCCAACGGCCAAATCCCCCACAAATCCCCCCACCTCTGCCCCGATCAAGCCCAAAACACCTGACCCAGGCGTCTTCCTACGGGCAACCCAATCCCCGGGATGGAAAGCAGCTCCGTTCCCGAGCCCACCGGGACGGGAGGGCCGCGCTCAGCCAGCGCCGGCCGCCCCCGGCTTGGACCCGACCCAGGCTGCTGATGGAGTGCGAGCGCTGGAAATGCACCACTGAATACCTGCCCTCCGCCTCGCCTGCTGGCCCTTCGCCACCCTCCCCTCCGCACGGGCTGCTAAAGAAATACATTTTTAATTATTACGAGGAAATTTGGGGGGTAGGGGGGGGTCATTAGCCAAGCCCGCGAGAGTGCCCAGCCGCCCCCCCAGGACTGTCAGCTGCTACTGCGCGTCGCAGAAACGCATTTCCGTGTAATTAGATTAGCGAAGTCATTTGAAGTCTTGCTGAGCGCCCAGGCAGAGCACGATCAATGCTGAACAGCAGCGGGGAGCCCCAGGAGGGAGTGGGATGGGTGTCCCCGCTATGTGCAGCGCCATGCACCCCACTGATGCTGGCCGACCCTATAGTCCAGGGTGGTATATCCCCCCCATGGCAGCGATGGGCAAGGTAGGATTTAGAGGCAGGTATTTCTTCTTAGATCAGCCAATGCAGCTGAAAAAAATAATCAGATGAGGTTTAGGGCACGAGAGCCCTTTAGAGGAGCTGCCTCTGCCGGTCTCCTAGAAGAAATTACCTCTCCCAAGAAACCCCACTGTGCTCGGAGCACTCAGGCAGATGTAAAACATTAGCAAAAGGGCCCCTTGCCTTGATTTTTTTCCTGCTTTGACATGAGGCGAAGCTGCAGCCCCGGAGCCAGCGGGCGGGCTGGGAACCCTGCGGCATCTGGGGCTCCTCGTCCCCCCCCCCCCCCCAAGAGCACAGAGAGTCTCAGCAAGGCGGGGGGGGGGGGGAAGAAATGTTTTGAGATGAGGTTGGAAAAGTCCAGGAGGGTTATGGCCCAGCCTGCAGGTGAGAAGCTCTGCGAGAAACGGTAATGGGGCAGCATGGAAAATGGGGCCAGTGCCGGAGCCCTGGTCGCCTGCCGGCCTGCTCAGAGAGAGCAGCTTAAATATTTCCAGGAAAAGGGGGAAAAAAAAAGAAAAGAAAAAAGAAAAAAAGAGCAATTTTTCCTCCTGTTCCCCAAATATTTCGGGGGGGGGTAAATGCCCTTCCCCCCCCTTTTCACCAGTTCTCATCCCAAACCCCCCTCCCCGCTTCCTTATCCCCTTTTTTTATGACAATAAGGCAAAATTTTCCATGGGGGAAAAAAACCCAACCCACCACTTGTCCAGCCCACTCTAGCATTAAGAAATATTAATCATTAGTATTATTACATGGCTCCTAGACAGGGCTTATCTCCCCTCCGCAGCCAGCCCGGGGAAGCACAGAGGCACAAACGCCCGGCACAGGCACGAGCACGGGAAGAAGCAGAGGGGGACAGGGCCGAGGGGAGAAGGTTTGTCTAAAGCAGCTCTTATCTCGAGATGAGCTGCGGGGGGAAACTGAGTTTTCAGAGGTGAGAGACACGAGAATCCCTGCCTGCACGCGCTCAGGAAGAGGCATCTGAGAAGTTCAACCATCTTCCTCCAAAACGTGCCTGAGAAATTAAGATTTTTCTAGCAAAGGTGTGTTAATTCAAGGGGCCTGGCGGGGGCATCTCCTTCCTCTGCTGTTAGATACACACCGGTCGTCTTTCCAAACCTCTCTCTGCAAACGTCAGGTGTTTACAAGCGCATTTAAAACACGAGGTGAGATCCCGGCCTAAATCCCTTGACTCCAGCAGCTAAGACTTAAATATCAGCCGACGTGCGAGGCGGGGGAAAAGCAGCCCATCCTAACGCAGCAGAGCTGCAGACGGTGGCTTTTTTGGGGCCAAAGCAGAGCTTTGAGCCTCCGAGATTTGCTGCTAAGAGGTTTTTTTCCTCTCCTTGCAGCTCGAGCAGCAAACCGTAAAGATTTCGGTCTCTTCTCTGTCCAGACTAAAATAGCACAGAGGGCATTTTGCACGCGGAGATCTTTCCCCCCCCCCCCCCATCCTTCCAAAGGCATGCAAAAAACTCGGTCCCAGCCAAAGGCATCGCAGCATTTTTACTGATCATTTTAATGCGCTGCCCCGCTCCGAGAGCCGGGGCAAGAAACCCTGACGGCTGCAAGCCGTGCAGTTTTTGCGCCAATAGATTGTATCGTGTTTATATTGCCTTTTCACAATGATAGGACCGTGATGTAAATATGGGACGTGACCCGGTAAAATGTTACTGGGACGTGAACCCTTTTCATCTCCAATTTATCATTTCACATCTGCCCTGGAAACCCGGTAGCGCTGCCGTTTGCTGAGCCCAGCAGAAATGAGCTGTTAATCTCCGTCCCGCTACGAAGGAAGGAGATGCTGCGCGAGATGCGAACCGTCACCTCCACCAGCGATTCATCCAGCAGAACGCCCCGCATCGCCTGAACGGGCAGGATAAATGATTTTTTTTCCCCCCTGAGGTTTGTGGTTTCGAGGCGCTGGGGTTGTATCGGCTGCCTGCCCGTGCTCTGCTGTCCTATGGGAGGATTTGCAGGTAAATTTAAAGCCTGGCTTTGAGAAAAATCCTGCGCTCTACACCCAAAACACGGGGAAGGGCAGCTCATGGCTCCAAACCCCATCTCTGCACAAACACTCCTTCGGCACGGCTTTATTTTCCCTGGGATTATTTCTTTTCCCAGAGAGACTCCAGTTGCTTCTTCGGTTATTTTAATGAAATGATATTCAGCCTCGGAGGGTGGGAAGGGAAATCGGAGCCACCCGTCCTCGGCGGGGGGGGACCCGCTGGGCCCCTCGGGCTGGAGCCGAGCACCCTCGGGGCAGCCAGCCGTAACGCCTGTCTCCCAGCACCCCGGACCAACGGGGACCCTCTTTCCAAACCCCCCAGAAGAGAAGCAAGAAATTTTTTTACTCCCCCATTTGGCCTGAGAAAACCAAATGAGCCCAAACAGAGAAACCCAAAGGAGACGGGGATGAAAAAAATCATCGAAACCCTCCGTAGCACAGCAAAACGGGACACACGCGTGTCCTGGGGACTCGCCGGGTCCCCAACTTTCCCAGGATAAACGCGATTTTTGCTTGCAGAATGGTGTTTTAAAAGTTTCCTAGGTTATTCAATTTTCACGCGCAATCTGGGCCGTAAATAACACCGTGATGTAGAAGGCGGTTTTGGGCAGCATCCGCCGCTCCTAGGCCAGCAGGTTTTGGGGTTCACTGCCCTTGCAGCCCCGGCAGCGGTGGGTGCACCCAGAAACCAGGCGATGCCCAGAGCGGCTCCCTGCTACCCTCTGCAGTCGCACGGCAGAAGGGCTCGCTGAGCTCGCAGCCTCCTCCGCCTCCCGCCTGGCCTCTTCCAAAGGCAGGATTTACCCCCGGTCTTTCCCCAGCCCATCCTCCTGCTCCCCACCGGGGCGTACCCCACATCATATCACCCCCAGATGCAGCGGGGCATCCCCAATTGCATCCGCATCGCGAGATACTGGACTCCAGCTTCACCTAAACCCCCAGGTTTGCTCTATTTTTAGGCGATGCCTTGCCAAACCGTCTCCCCCAGCTCTTTAGGAAAACCCCGTTGCCTGCAGGTATCCGCAAGAGAAAAAGGAAACGGGGAGGAACCTTTTAATTTGTTTTCCCCCTTAAAAAATCCAAACAGGCTCCCGCAGCCTTAGCCAAGAGGTCTCGGCACTTGGCGAACGAGCTGCGATTAGGTGTCACCTTTTGGAAATGATTATTCTCCATTACTGGAAAAGGGAGGTGAAAGACCCCTGTGCATGGCTGGGAACAGGGCGGGGAGCTGGGGCAGTGCAAGAAGCGGGATTTCGAGATAATTTTCCCAGGAGCAACATTATTTTATATTTTAGTATCCAACAAAGTAGCCTGATGTGTTCCAAAGGCAAAACCAAACTGCTCTTTGGGGGGGTATCCAGTTTACCAGCCCCAGCAAGATGGATCGTACCTGGCTGGGAGGGTTCAGCTGGATCCGGAGAAGGGCTGAGCGCGGCCAGAGACAGGGCAGCCGGCTCCAAACCTCCCATCTGGCAGCTGAATTCGGACGAGGGTTTTAGGAGAACTTTTCCCAGGACAGCGCCGGAGCCCAGAGCACGAAGACACCTTTCATACACATTTATAAAAAAACCTGGAGCTGCATTATGTACACGAACACCAGCAGATGCATGCACACAGAGTGATACTTTGCGGGAGGAAATCTGCTTGTCTTGCACATGCAGCAGAGGGTGCAGCAAGATGCAGCTGGCTGGCACCCAGGAACCTGCCTTCTCCCCCCCAGCTTTGCTCCTGGGCCCCTAAACTCCAATCAATCTGGAATAACTGTATTTACCAGCCTGGGGAAATCTTTTGCTACCTGCTAATGGAAGGCTCTGTGAGAGCAAGGTATGAATTAACCACGTTTCATATATTTCTGGGTGCCAACAGCAGCCACCTGCGCCCTGTGCGTTGGGAGCACGCTCTCCTCCGCATCAGCCCAGCCGAGGAAGGCAGAGCACATCCAGCAGCTCCTGGAGAGGAGGCAGGAGACAGAGCACTGAACCGTGGCTCAGTGGAGCCGAGCTGAAATCTCACCGCTGTGGCCAAATAACCTTGGGGTGTTGGGCTGCAAAACAAAAATAAGGACGGCAGCCTCTGTCCCAGAGTAGCTGGAAGGGGAAAGGGCTGCATGGGGGGGGGGATACGCAGCATCTTAGCCTGTATATCCCTCTTAATCAACACCTGAATTAATTATCTTCCTCCCCTACAGCTGTCAGGCATTTGAAGGCTTGGGCTCCCACTCTCACTATGCTCCCTTGCTTCATTTAAGTCTCTGCATAAGCCAGTCTCCCTGACCTCCCGATCTCCGCTGTCTCTCCCAGAGCATCTTCGCTCTCAGGGTTGGGGTATTTTTTTTTTTTTTTTTGGTCTTTGGCACTCACGTTCTTGACAGCGCTGGTTTACGTGCAGCTGCTCCAGCTTCGCAAGAGCAGCACCGTGGGTTCATGGGGGCATCAGACCCGCCGGGCAGCTCCGTCGTGCCCCATCTCTCCTCCGCCACGGCATGAGAGGACCGACCCCTTTCCCTTTGGTGATGAACATTCAAGACACCTGTCTGGCATCCTGCAAAAGCCACCGGGACCCCGCAGCACGTGTCTGCCATGTAGCTAAGCTGCCTCTGCGTACGTGGATGTTTGTGGCATGTTACCGGAGGAAGACGCCCGGCAGCACCCTGCCACAGATAACTGCAAAACCCCCTTCCTTGCTGTTACCGCTAGCGATGCTGCCGACAGCCAGCTTCTCCCCCACCATCGCACACCTGCACCTCAGGTCACTGCAACCTTTCTGCTTAAAATATATTCCCCCTTCCCGGCCTTTTTTGTCTCTCTAATCTCCTAGCCTTAATTCTGCTGAGGTTGATAACGCCTTGTAAAAAAAAAATGCTTCCAAAAATAAGATCCGTTAATAGAAAACTGCCTTGGCAAACGGGAGGCGCTTGCCAGAGCCTCTCCCCTCCCCATCTCACTCCCTCCCGGTGCTCAGGATCCTGTGATTTCTCGGCAGAGCTGAGCCCCCCCCAGCACCCCCAGGCTGAGCCCATCTTCCCAGCACTGGGTCCCACTAGAGGGCAATAGAAACCCAGGAAAGGAACCGTGGAGCTGGGCTGAGCAGCACAGGGGAGAAAGGGCCTGGCAGCACCGCCAAGGCTTCCTTCAATTCAGCTTGCAGATAAGTCACACCTGGGAAAATATCTCAGCTGCTCCCCTATAGCCCGGGTTGCTTCCCCCAGGCGGGATGTGCCTCGGCATCGGGCGAGGCGCGAGAGGCTGCGTCCTCCGTCTCCCCCAAAATCGGCCCCTGCTCGCTGCGATGGCGAGAACATCCCTCCCAGAGAGCTGGATCCCCTGGACCTGGGAAAAAAGGTTTCCCAAAGCACTAGAAACACGTGGGTAATGTTTGATTGTGGAAATCTGCACAATCTGAGAGTATATTTTTACAGCAGCCCCTGGAGCCCCAGCTGGGGTGGCCGGACCGTCGTGCTGGGTGCTGCACAAAGAAATGCAGCTGGAAGAGCCCCATCACCCCCCCTGTAATTGCACCCCAGGAGCACGTCTCGCCCGCTGGGAGAAGCCCATGCAGGACAACGAGGAAGGAGCAATTTTGGTCACTGGATCTTCCATTATTGCAAAACCCAGCAGAATAAACTTGCCAAGCCCACTTCGGCACCCACCAGCTGGAGCTGCAGCTTCAGAGCAGCCAGACCGAGCAAAGCCAGAGCCAAAACCTCAGCACCAACTCGCCCCATCCTCATCGGCCGCCCGGGGAGAGGCTAGGACACCCCTTCCAACCCCGCCATCGTCCCAGCCTGGGACCCTCCTGGGGAAAAAGCAGCAGGGACAAGATTTTTCTTTAGATGTACTGAAAGCATCACCCAGCCTTTCCATTACCTCCTCCCACCCCAATCCCATCCAATTTTACAGCACCGGGAACATATTTGCAAGTGTTTAGAAGGAAACCTGTCCCTCAATGCTGGCCCAGGACTTGCCTGGATCGTTTTATTTCCACCGTCGAGGCCCCGTTTCTGCACAGGAGGTGTAGGAGCCCACTTTTACTGAATGGGCCCCTCAGATGGGCCACGCGGGCTGGGACACATCCTCGGGCTGGACTGTGGGACACATCCCCACCGCCGCCCCGGGAAGGTGGAAGCGCCAGCCCCATGCTCACCACGCACGGGCTATTTAAATAGCTCCGGAGGGAGCCTTCGCAGCACAAGACAAGCTAGAGCAGCTCCTAAATCAGTCCTTCTTTATGCCACTCCATTCCCCAGCTCCCTCCAAACGCCAGGAAACCCAGAACGTCACATTAAATCATTTTTATCCCTTGTTCTTCCCTCTCATCCCGAGCCGTGCTGACCTCAGCTCAGCCTTGCTGAGTTGCAAGGAGCCAAATCGGAGCTGCAGAGCTGCTCCCCAAAAGCATTTCACTACCCAGAACCAGCATGGGAATAGGTGGGACGCATCCAGCACGGTGGGGGGGTGGCATGGACCCCAGCCCACGCGGCACAGACAACTCCGGGAAGGCTGTGCAGGAGATGCAGTGCATGGAGTGATTGAAAAGCAGGTGACGGCACAGGCATTTGGAAGTTTTATGAAGATCTTTTATCGAAATCACGGTAGTTAGAGACGTGCAGCCTATTAAAGGTATCCAGCACGCCGCTGGGGCCAGGACAGAATTAGTGCCACTGTATATCTTCCAACGCTGTGTTCCTCCTGGTTTTAGGGGGCCCCAGGGTCCTGCCGGCACCACTCTTGGATGAATATTCTGGAGCTTAATAGCCCTGGCTATCAGGAGGCTTTTTTTGAGGGATTCGTCACTCCTTTGCTCCCTTTGGCGCAGGTCGGCCAGGGGAACCGGGCTCACCAGGCTCCTCACCCTCCGTTGGCATTAAAGAGGTGTCTTGTCTTCCCCTGCCCCAAAATGCCACTGCTCCAGGGGAGCAAGTGCCATCGACACCGAGCAGGTTGCTCAATAGCGAGTAAAAAGCGACTGAACCCCCAGGTAACTCCCATGGCATCTGCCCGAGATGGTATTTCCAACCCGCTTCAGATTTCCAACAAACCCAGGCGGCGACAGGCAGCGCTGCAGGCAGGCACCTTAGATGCAGGCAGCGGGCAGCAGCCACCGCACAGATTTGTCACCCACCTTCCTCCCCTCCCCAAAACTGCGAGAGAAACCTCCCTGTCCAGATCCCAGCGCCGCAATCGCAGTCGAAAGCTGGACCAGTTTGCTGTGCAGATGGGAGTGCTAGCAGGGCATTCAGCGAGAGCATCCTGCATTTCACGACGTGCTCTTCCCCCCGTAGTTTGTTCATCTTTAGCATCGCTGTGAGATCTGGCTTTCCAAAGCGGCTCAGGAAAGAGGGGGAATACAAAAAGGATACAGAGGGGAAGGTAAAGTGATGTAAAGAAGAGGAATCGTCGCCTAGGGGTTGAGAAAATACCGGGTTTAATTCTAGTCCTGTCCTTGGCAAGTTACTTCTCGGTACTGCAACTTCTCCTGCTGAAAGATGGGAAAAGGACAACTGCTGCCTTCAGTGGAACAAAACCCACAACGAGCAAATCTGTCTTTCTGTAACAGCAAACCAGTGGCTTCTGTTTCCTTTCCAAGCGCAATGCTGCCTGCCATCCCTTTACTTCTGGGATAATACAGAAATCAAACCGCCTGGCTTGGGGGAACAGGATCTGCATTTCCTTGTTCCTTTTGTGATTTCCCAAGTCGAAGAGGAGCAGTGCCCCGGCACGGCTATGATTCGCCACCTCCCGCCCCTGCCATGCAGAGGGAAGGGGAGAACGTTATTGCCCAGACTTACACACGCATGTCCATAAACACAAAATCACAAATAAATTCACAATAACCCGGCCTGTGCCTCTTGCAAAGGAGATGCTGGACCCTCCAGGGAGGAGGGAAATGCTCCGCATCCGTTTTGAGCAGGTAGAGGGGGCCACACATAGACCCCAGAATCAAAAGACCCTTGTAATATTACAATTCTCTTTATTTTTAAAGAGAATTTTAAGGGTGGGGAGGGAAAGAAGACTGCACAGCCACATGACTACATGATGAGGGAGGAAGCATCACTGCAGCAGCCAGTATTAGAGGAACAAAAATTAAACCTCCCCAATAAACCCAGGCCCAAAGAGTCTCCCCTCGCCTCGTCCATCACCTCCCAAAGGGCACAGCCGCTCTGCCCCGTACGCGCAAGCGGCTGCCTCCCTTCGCCATACCCGCAGCGGGGTCCTGCAGCCTCCCAGGGAGGACTGGTAGGAGAAGCCTTTTCCTGATGGCCGGACTGGAGGGAACGGGATGGGGAAGAGCTGAGCCCCGGGGCGGAGGGTAATGCCACGGTCCTGCCTGTTCCCCTGGCACGAGATAAAGCAGTTTATAAGGACAGAGGAGTGACCCCGGTGGGTCCCTCCAACCGTCCCCCCCACCCCGGTTCGCTCCCTTCGTGCCAGTTCTCCACCACCAGCCTGGGATGCTCCTCTCTGGGGACCGATGGGGACTCCTTTGCACGACGGCTCCCCAGCCCTCTCCTTCAGTGCACCCACACGCCCTGCCAGAACCCCCTGAGCCCCCCATCAGCCCCTGGGAGACCCCCCCACCCCCCCCCACCCCTCCCCGGGGGCTGGTTTGCCTGGGTTGCAGGCAACAAAGGGTTACGCTCGGAGGTGCCGCTCTGCTCCCAGCACCTGGCAGGGGAGGGAGCGAGGAGGGGATGGAGCGGAGTTTCATTGAGTCTCCAACAAGGCAGCGAGGAGCAGGCAGAGGGGCAGGCAGAGGGGCAGGCAGAGGGGCAGGCAGAGGGCAGGAGCGGCGGCGGCAGCAGGTGAAGCCGCCTCCCGCCGCCCGGTCCGGCACAGCGGGGTGGGAGCAGCCGGAGCCACCATGGGCCGGGGGGGGGCCCTAGGAACCGGCTTATAAAGGGGGACCCCCCCTTTCCCCTCGCTGACGTCCCTCGCTTAAAAAGAAGAGAGGGAAAGAAAAGAAAAAAACAAACCAACCCACCCAAACCCTCTCTAAATTTGAGATACGGCGAAGGCGGGCGGCACCGGCTGGAAAATGCATCTCCCCCGGAGCTGCATCGTCCTCCTCATCCAGGGGAGCATCTCTCTGCTGGTGAGCGCTGGGAATGGGGGGGGGGGGGGGGGGGGGGGGGGGGGGCTGCAGGGGACGCGGGGGTCGGGCTGCCAAAGGGACAGGGGGGGTTGACAGCTAGGAACATTTACCAAATCAATTTGTCCATCCCTTCCCCCCCCCCCCATCCCCTGAAAAAACAAGCGTCCCAAAACTTCTGTTATTTTGCAGCAGGTAGCGGGTGGGCAGCGGGCAGGGTGGGCTCGCAGGCAGGGCTGGTGATAAAGGTACCTCCTGATCACCCTAAAAATCTGCAGCCCCCCCCCCCCCCCCCCAGCAGACCAGTCCTGGTACAGCTGCTGGGGGCAGCTCGCCCGCACCCCCGGCCCCCGGGCTGGGGCAGAGCTCCAGCACAGCCCGGCAGGCCGACCCAGGACCTCGGCTTCCCCGCTGCCTTCGCTGCCAGGTAAGCCCTTCGCACCCCCTGGGATCACGGCGGGCTTTTGCTCGGCAGCCCACCACCGAGGGCGATGAGGTTGCAGCATCTGCCTCCTGCCCGGGCACCCTCCCAGCCCGCTGGGTGCCCACAGCCTGGCAGCAAGGCAGCCCCCACCCCGGCAGCTCCCCAGACCCGTCTGCGCTTATTTTGGGGTCCATGGCTGGTGGCAGGCAGAGCCCCCATGCCGGCAGGAGGAGAGTTTGCAGAGGAGCCCCGTGCATGGCTGTTAGACGCGAAGGGCATCTCCCCGGGGTGAGAACTCACCTCTGCGCTTTGCTGTCCCTCGTGCTGCCCCGCTCCGCTGCTCCCAGCTCCGTCTCTCCACGGGCCACGGCACAGCTTGGAGGTCAGAAGAGGGGTCCATGAGACGTGCTGTCAGCAGCGAGACTGGTGCGAAGGCCACGGAGCCGGCACCCTCGTTGCAGGTGTGGATTCCACCCCCCCCACCCCCCCCAGCACCCTCTCCCCAGTATCTGCAGAGATCCCCCGGGTGCAAGTGCTCTGCCTGAGAGAGGTGCCGCTGCCAGGCTGCACCATCAGTGAGCAAAATGCACCCGTCCCAGCTCCTCTCACCCATTCCCCGGGCAACCGTGAGAGGAGAAGGAGAGCAGGGAAAAATTGCTACCAGAAGGGAAATACGGACTACAGAGAGAAGTAGAGAGGAAAGGCAAGAGAAAAGGGAAATAAGGAAAGCAAGGATGGGAAAGAGGATGGCTGGGTCATGTCTGGAGAAGTAGGGAGACTCTGGAGACTGGGCCGGGGGGCAGGCACCCATCACCCATCTCTCACTCTCTACCAACACTATGTTCAGGTGATCTGTGGCCAAGAAGAACCAGGGAAAGGTGCAGAGCAACGTGAACCCAAGACCCAGGAGAGAGCTCAAGTGCAGAAGATGAGAGGGCTGCTCTCTCCAAAGTCCCTGTTAACTCCAACCTTACTGCAGAACATGACCCTTCTGGAGCTGGTGAGCAGCTCACAGGAGTTATGGGATATCCAGGACAACCTGTCCGAGCGGGACCACGCTCCACACCCCAGAGGACAAAGGGACTTGGGGCCAGCCTCAGGCAAGCTTAAAAAGATTTTTTGGCTGGGGAGATTTCTATTCCAATATCAAGACAGTGAAGTTGAACCTCTTGATTACCGGAAAGGTGGTTGATCACGGCAACGGCACAGTCAACGTCTTCTTCCGACACAACTCTACCGGGCAAGGGAACATCTCCGTCAGCCTTGTCCCCCCCACCAAGGCAGTGGAGTTTGACCTGGAGCAACAGATCTTCATCGAGGCCAAAGAATCCAAAATCTTCAACTGCCGCGTGGAGTACGAGAAAGTGGATCGTGCCAAGAAGACCACGCTCTGCACTTACGACCCATCTAAGACCTGCTACCACGAGCACACCCAAAGTCACGTCTCCTGGGTCTGCTCGAAGCCCTTCAAAGTCATTTGCATCTACATCACCTTCTACAGCATAGACTACAGGCTGGTGCAGAAAGTGTGTCCCGACTACAACTATCACAGCGACGTACCCTACTACCCCTCGGGATGACGCACTCTGCCCATCGCGGGATGCCCCGGTGACGAGCGGGTGCTGGGGGGCGGGGGGAGGGACGGGGACGGTTTTGTAAGCGGGGGTGGGAGTGCGGCGGTCCCTAGAAACCAGAAGCAAAGAAGAAAGAGGAGGATTTTCCATTTTCCCCAAAAGGTCCAATGTCAAGAGGAGGAATTTTAGGCTGTGGGGTACCAGCATCGCTAAACCTGGCCTGGATCCGTGGTCTTTAGAGACTGGTACGCGAAGGCAGGGTCTGAATCTAGGATACAGAAAATAGGACATAAAGCCACAATCAGGACTTGGGTTTCTCATTGCAATAATGGCTTTGCCTGGATTTAGGCCACATGGTCCTAAAAGGCTGGTGACCAGGCAAAGAGGGCTCCAGAAGCAGGCTTACACAGCCTGGAGCCAGGGGAAGACCTCAGGGGGGAGAAAGGCACCTGATGCCCTCCATGACTGCAAGATGTCCATGGGCAGCCACATCATCTCCTCCACGTCCGAGTTCTGCAGCGGCGGGAGCTGGAGCCGAGTTTTCCCATGTCAGGATGCAAAGGGCTGCCAGGATGGTAACGGGGAGCTGGGACGGGTGGGGAGGGCAGGGAGGGACCTTCCCGGGCTGCCACCCCACCACGGTTCACACCGGGCACCACGGCACAGGGGGGGTTTCAGGGACTTGAAACTGTGGATCCTCAGGTAGAGAAATCCTGGTGGAATCTGTCCAATCTGCTGACACAATATATGATTCATGTGTTTCCCCTGACACGCTGTGATTCATGCGTTTCCCCTTCATCTCATCCATGTTTCGTATCGCTGCCGGCTCCCCAGTGCCCACTCCCACCCTCGCCCAGCCACATTCAGCTCCAAGCGCTGCCGTTCCTCGGTGCAAAGGTGCGCGCCCGCGTGCGTACGTGTGTGTGAAGTGGAGCTCTGACTGTAGCATTTAATTTACTTTGAAGGGGAAAAAAAAAAAACCAAACACAACAACGCCGTCCTTGAGAGAGACAATAAAGTTTTCACAGTGGCACCGAGGCAGGTCAAGTGTTTTTACTGAGAGCAATCTCAGTCTCCTTGAGGGAGAAGGAAAATAAATCGGTGGGGTTGTGAACGAGGCACAGGGCATCGCCTTGCCCCGTGCCCAAATTCGGCTCCGTTCAGATGCATCCGAACTTGCCCCTTCTAGTAACCGGGCGTTGGGTCCAGCTTTGGGGTCTGCCGGGACTTGGGACTTTCACGCGGACGCTTGGTTGCTATTGCTCGGGCATGGGCTCATTCTGCACCACTGATGGGTATTCCCAACCTCCCCCCTTTCCCCATACATCCAAACTTCAGGCTCCCACTTACGTGGACACATTCCCCACACAGAGAAGACCAAAAAGCATCTTCCCCTCCCAGCCCTTCATTTTGCCCCGAAACTCCCCATATCCAGAGCACCAGGGCAGCTCCAAAAATCCCCTTGCGCCAACAAAACCCCAGCGGAGTTACGAGGCAGGTAGTACCACGAGAGCAGGTTTTATGCTTCAGCCTTCACAAGTCAGATTCTTTCTCCACAGCTTGGAGAGAGGTTTGCTGGCTGCTGGCGAAGTTTCATTATATGCACTTTTACATCTAGATAGAGGCCAGTTCCAAAACACATCGAGCAAAGAAAGCCTTTTAGTGCAATAATCAATGGGAAGACTTTTACTCCGAGAACAGAAAGTTTAAAATGCTTTGAAAGGATGGTTTCAGAAAATAACACGAGCAATATTTGATGGGGGGGGGGGACGGGGACACACACCCTGCTGTGAGCTATCTCACAAAAGTATGTTCCCCAAGGGTTCACGCTTGCTTTAAGGAAGAAACACAAAAAGACACGTTAAACCCCTTTCTGCCAGCACAGACAAACCAAACAAAACCACCACACACGAAAGTTGCTCATTTGGAGAAATTTCAGACAATTGCTATTTGAAGAAACAGAGCAGACAGCGGGAGCAGAGAACCCGGCTACAAAGGATGCACCATTGTCAAAAGTGATGTGGCAGCCGCAGTTACTAGGAGACCAGGACGGGCCATTATTCGGGCTTGGGAGAAGAGGATTCCTGCTAGCGGAGTCACAACCCGCGCTCAGAAAAGAAGGATTTCGCTGAGCTGGAGGGCAAACAATAACAAGAGGAAAAAAAAATCCCCAGGCCCTAAATCCGCCCACCCTTAACCCCCCACTCACCCCCTGCTACAATGAGATGCAAGGGAGAGCCTTTGCACCAACTCATTCGGTAAAATTTCCCTCGTTAGAGCCTAAGTCAAGGTGTACTTGAATGCATTCGCTTATAGCTTATGATTATTTGCCTTGTGGGGTGTTGCTCAAGCTGTGTTGCACGGTGGAGGTCGGCCACAGAGTTGTTTCTGCTTCTCAAGCGGAGGAGTTAAATCCCTGCGACTGCCTCTGCTGCAGTATTACACAAGGAACCAAGGTTTAATTTCTTTCCCCATTAGTAGATGGACATAAAATAGATTTGGGGGTGGGGGAAGCTAAAATTTATCCAAATGAAGTTCCACGAGTTGCAAACTTCATTACAAATGAAGCAGTGTGTAATGACTGTGGAAAGCAGACTTCAAAAATCCTCCATGACACCAGGGTTCAGCAAAGTGCCACAGAAGTATTCGCAGGCATTTCTGCAATTAGAGCCTATCTCCATTTATAAAATGCAGCCCCTTATCATCTTCGATAACTCAGTGGACGGCCAATCTCTTTGTCTCCGAAGCAGGAAAAGCCCTGATGGGAACTATTTACTGCTGTCAGCTACAGCTACACAGTGAATGTTCTCCATCTCCAGTAATTAGCTCTCTTTAGTTTGTTAATACTTTTTCCTCTTCCCCACAAAATCCTCCTAATTTAAATTTCATGAGTCTCCCAGCCGAGCTAACCTGTGCTTCTGCCCATTTAGAAACCGGCTTCCCAGAACCGCCTTCTCCACCCTCCCACCAAAGTCAATCGGCAGCCCCCAGCCAGTAACTGCACTCATTACGGCTGGTGGGGACCAGTCGAGCCGGGTTCCCCAGCACCAGGATTAGATGAACCAGAAAAAAAATCAGGAGCCGATGGATCTGCTGCAGGAATACAGCCACCCCAGCATCTCCCCCGACCTGACACCGCTCTCCATCCGGGGCGGTGGATCCCATCGCTTCTGCCTCCTCTGGTTTTAAGGACTGAAGTGATGAGAGTTCCACCATCTTCCTTAAAATGCTGTTTAGTATTTGAGTAATTCTCCCATTAAGAGAATTTTCTCAACTCTGCGCAGTCCAAGTGCTCCTTCGTTAATTTTGCCCTATATAGTAAAAAATAATTTGGTGTAATCAACCTCAAATAAACCTAAATCCATCTCTCTGTAGGTTACCGGGACCTCTTCTCCCTTTGTAATCTTCCAGTCAATCAGACTCTGTCGTTCTATCGTTTCCTATTTACCATATCCAAAAAACCCAGCAGTGGCCTCAGATTCAAATGAGGCTCCTCTTGGCCAGCTATCACCTCCAAAATGTGCTAATGCATTACTCCAGGATTTCAGAAAGGACAAATCTCACAGGAAGGTACGATTTAACGCAAGGATGGCACAACCGGACCTTTCTCACCCCTACGACAGCTTCAAGGCATCAATTTTCCTCAACTCGGGGTCAGTCAGGTTTTGTCCAGACAGAAACATTTGCAGCAGGTTCCAGCCAGATGCCAAGATCTCGAACAAGAAGGAAGTTTGCTCGTGAAAAGCCTCCGGACAAACTAATGAGCGACAAAAGGTTATTGTCGCAAGAGCCCTACCTGACGCGAGAACTTCTTTAAAGGCATCAACATCGCGGAGGTGCCAACCTTTGAGGTTTTCACCAGAATTTGGCAGTAGTTGGAGCAGTTCCCAGAGCGGCTATCAGGGCCGCTTGGTTACTCCAGAACTTCAGCTTCCAGAAAAACAAACAACTGGCTCAATCACAAAAAAGCCCCAAGAAAAGGGGATTTCCAGAGGCTTAGATGTCACAACACTAATATAAACCTCAATTTGTGTTAGATCTCACCATTTCTACATCAAGCTCGCTTTACGGTCTGTCTCAGGTTTTCTTTTACCAAGTTTTTAGGCTGGTGATACTCAAGTTCCTGCAGCTGGGCGAGTGTGTAATGTTTTGCTTGGAGGGCTTGCGTCCCCCCAAGCCTCCAGCACAGCTCCCCGGGTTGCCGGCGACGTGGCAGCTCCTGTAACGTCGCTTGCCCGGACAAGCCTGGCCCTTTTGTTCCTAAACCAAACTGCTGAGGTTGAGCCTTACGGAGGGAATCCTGACCTAAGTGCTTTCACAACGCAAATAAACACATTTTACGGTTTCATGCCCAAACTATCAAATGGCTAATAGAGCCTTCGCTGAGCTTTAGCTCCGACGGGCTAGGGCTGCTGTGTATGTGCAATGCTGCATCTTTATAGAGATTATTAGACTTTAATGAGGTCTAGTGAGTCAGCCAAGCCTTTATGCCTGTAATCCCCCATTTCAATAGCCATAGGTAGCTCCTGGATGCATTAATGTTGCTGGTTCTCCTGCTCTTCTGGGTGCATAAAAGCAACTTTGGATCCCATTTTGTTGTTAGGGCTAGTGCCAGGCCAGCATCACGCTGAGCGCAGAGCGACGGCACTTGCCCGAGATCTCAGGACGGGTCAAACGGCAGAGCCGGGGCAGCGCAGGTGCCCGGGGTCCTGCTCCAGCCCACAGCCCCCCACCTTCCCCGGGGAGCCAATGCGCCTTTCAAGTCCTCTTGAGGTCTCTTCGCCGCCGCTCTGTGTCATCTCTTCTTTTCTAAGGGAAGAGTTTCTCCTCTTCGCAGACCATGTTTCGCGGCGCCAAGGCAAGCTGTGCTAAGGACAGACATCTTGTTCTCCAAGCGGTTCGAGAATCTTAATTCCTGGGCATAAATCCTGATCGTGCTATTGGCTTTTCTGATAAACTTAACCAAGTTATTCCAGGCCTTTGTCTAGTCTGCCTTATCTCTCTTTATAAAGATAATATTCATTTGCCTTCTGGGGATGGAGTGAGACTGCACGATCGTCAAGCACTCTGGAAATCCTCCACTGAAAGGGGAGGCAAGCAGAAATGATTATTCATGAAATCCCCAGTGTTATGACTTGTTATTACACGCAGTAGACTAAAAATGCAAGTGGGCTGAATGCATCATGTATTTGATCTAAGAATTATTACAGTTTTGCCAATTAGACCCAGAACCCAAATACAACCGCTTCCCTCCTCCTCCTCCCGCTCCCCTGCCAGAGCTTAGTACCAGCTGCTGTTTCATAAACACCAACATTTCCCCATCTTCCTGTGCTTTCAACAAACTCCAAAAGCAGCAGGTCTCTGATTGTTTTCCCTCCAATTAATGGCAGAGTGCACTGCTCTTCCAGAAAGAAGCTGCAACGTGTAATGTCACATCACTGCAACAACTGCTCGCCTATCAGCGGCTTTTTCCTGCCCGAGAGGGAGCTGTGCCGAGCGGGTGGGTGAGAAAAGCATCCCTTGGCATCCCCCCCCCCCCCTCACCTACCTGAGAGCATCAAACACCGTTTCGGCTGGAGGGACGGGGCTCGAGGGTTAAGCAACTGGGCTGCTTTGCTGTCCGGTGCACCGGTAGCAGGACAGCATCCAGCCAAGTGCCGGAGGAACAGGGCAATCCGCTCCCTTAGGGGAGCTCAGCTCGTACACGCTGTTCTGCGGAATAAGGCCTGAACCTCCTGGTGGGAAGGAAGGATTTACTTTTGCCTGAGAGGTTTCCAGACCTACCAGAGCACCCATCTGCTACCCAAATGTCTTGTTTCCTAAAGGCTTGTGCCCAAAGAGTAGGAGGGAGATGTGATGCAGTAACCCCTTCTCCTCCAGACCCCTAAGGTCACCGCTCATGGTGTGGTTTGCCGTTTGCTGTGCCGGAGCGTATCTGTTATCATCCGGATCACGGTGAGGGTTTCCTCTCATGTCGTGTTAGATTGCAAACAAAGAGACAAGAAGAGCCGAGTACAAGAATAGTGATTTTTTTAAAAATAGAAATATTCCCATTTAAGTGCTGTATGGCTAATTCAGACTTACTTGGGTTGCACAATATTATCCAAGAGCGTTGGGGTGCGAGGGTGGCTGCAATCACAGCTCTCAGCTCCGTGCGTGCACAGGAGCAGGGTTGAATTAGCATTTCTTGCTCAAAGAGCCCTTCCCTGTGCCCCTGGGGACAGGCAGAGCTGGGCCAGTTGGGTGTCACAGCCCTGAGCCTGTGCACACAGAAGCCCTCCCTACGAGCAGAGCTGGGGATTAACCAGCACCAAAGGCTGCAGGAAAAATCGGGGCAAGATGGAGTTGAGCAGATCGTGGAGGAGAACAGTGTCTGTCTGATGCTCACACACAGACGGTCCCAAATGCCTGAACAAAATGGATGGGGGGGGGGGGGGGGGGGGGGGAAGAAGAGATTTTAGGGGAACCTTGGTCCAAAACCACTCTGACGTGGTTCACAGTGGAGTTGCCCGAGCCACCTCTGTGTGTCTCTCCCTTCAGGACGAAGGGCACGCTGCTTCAGTGCTCACGCAGCTTTGCGAACCACACCCCACCTTCTAAAAACAATAAAAGAAAATGAAAAAACCTGAATAAACGCATCAAAACCCACACAGGCACAAAGCAACCTCCCCCAGCCCCTAACAAAACCACCTCAAAGCCAGCCCTTGCCTCCTGCCAAGCCTTTCGGCGAGCCTCGGCAGCTCTGTTTCCAGCTGAACTAGCATCTGGTTGCTCGCGACGGTCTGAACTGCACTGTCAGTGTCTGCAGGAGATTGCCAAGTCCCCCGGGGACGAGGGGCCACATCGCCTCGCACGCTGGTACGCGGCGTCAAGCACACTGTCAGTGCTCAATAGATCGTTACAGCAGCATCCACAAGACGCTTCAGCAGGTGAAGCAGCGAAATAAAGGGAGAGGGGGAAGTTACGGGGGATGGAAAGCACAAGAACGAGAACAAGAAATCAGACCTAAAAAAAAAGGAAAGGCTGTCAGGACACAGCAAGAGGAGGACAGGAATGGAAAACTTGTCCAGCTCTTTCAAATCCCACCAGACCCTAACTCCTCTGCAGAGAATTCCCAACTCAAACTGCTTCAAACCCCACACCTGCTTGCACTAAAAAATATGCTAAATAATTCAGTTTTTACTTGTGTGCTCTCGAGCTGCAGAATCCTCCCGGCTCCTGTAGCTTTGTGCGGTATTTTGGGGGGAAGGTACAAACCGGCTGGGATTGAGGGAGGGGAGGTCGGTGTGTCACCCCACCACCACGCTCTGGGACAGCAGAACCCTGGTTTCTGGTGTTGCTGCTCTTTGCTGAGCGGCGCGGAGCCCGTGTCAGCGTGGTGGCTGCGACACACAGGGAATAGAGATGTGCCACGTACAGGATAAAGGCAGGGAGAAGGGAGGGCTGGTGTGTTTTCCACCTGCCAGGCTTTTCTGATCTGTGGCAGATGTCTCTCCGCTTTCAAACTGCATCAAGAAGCGTCCGCTTTCATCTAGCCTCCTCATTGGGAAATTTTCCCATAAGGGGGAAAAAATTATCTTATGCAGTCTACTCAAAGCATCGCGCCGTCAAGGACGCACGCCTGCACCTTCGGCACATGTCTGTAGGACTTCATCCTGGACCGGCAGCTCTCCTGCTCCCCCCACTTCTGCTAATCCTTCTGGAAGGCCGACGGTCTCACGCCTGCCCTGGTCCCCCTGGGTACACTGGGAAGACCATGGGGCGATCCCCGACGGTGTATGCTCCTCCTAAAAGCTCCCCACACGCTCAACAGGGACACGTACTACCTCCTACCCTACCTCCCAATCCCTCCATAAAGGAAAATTCCTTTACGAGCAGCAAAAAAAAAATCCAGTTTTCTTGCTCCAAAACAGGTCAGGGGGAAAAGGACAAACGCCCAGGACCAAGTCGCCGCAGGTGGGATGCAGCTGGCTCGGTCACCGCCGTCACCCTTCGCAGTCACCTACCTCCTCTCCCCATCTCCGTGTCACGTCTCAATCCAAACTACATGCGTTGGGTACCTGCTTTCATGCACTGCTGACGCGGACTCGTCCCCCAACTGCAAAGAGGCACCTACATTCACGTGCACATTTTCCCTCCAGAATTTTAAAGCATCCTAACACAGTTTCATGAGACTGAAGCTACTGGAGGAAATGCAGAAAGACAATTATAAACTAAATGAGAATTTCTGCAGGTTCCTTGGCTGAAACCATCTCCTGGGAAGGGTCCTGTTCAGAGGCCAGTGCTATGGGCACAGCAGCCCAAACTAGAGGGAAATCCTTAGTTTCAGGCACAGGGGCTCTTAAATTTCACATCTTGTTCAGAAAACTACAACCCCAACAACAAAAAGAGTGAAGATACAGCATCTAAAAGGAGATTCCTCAATGGACTCTATGCACGCTCGTGGGACTGATGGTTAAATAAAGAAGACAAGACAGCCCATGGTGGAGCAGCCCAGGAGCCTACTGCGTCTGCAAATCAGTTCGAGGATACACTGGTGCTTTATAAACCTTTTGAAATTGCAGCCTGAAGACACTGATTTTAACTACTATGTTCTCTCTTCTTGCCTCCAATATTAGACATCGTCCCACTGAGACGGTGATCAGATGCTGGAGATACTCAACACAGAGCCTGTATTGGGTCTACCTCCGAGTGCTCAAAAATGTTTGCGCCCAGCTCAAATCGGCATTTTTCCCAGCTATCAGAGGAAGCGTAACTATTCTTGCATTTGTTGTTATCCCAGGAGCAAGTGCTGCGTACCTTGCAGATTTTGTTTTGATCTCCTCAGCCCACTGGATGCTCTGGCACTTTGTCATGGGAAGACAGATATTTGCTTATACCACTGGTGGCCAGCTCTGTGTTTGCAGCCTCTGTTACAGCAAACATGGTATCTTAATTAAGGGACTTGTTGGCTTGCTGAACTCGGACAGATGGGATCTTAATTCAATTAGTATACTTTAATTACCTCTTATAGTAGGACTTTAAAAAAAATGGACACCAGTGAAAGGTTTTCTGAGCAGCTATCAATCGTATCATGTACTTATCAATGATAAGCAGCAAATGCTGTTCAGTGGTTTCTTTCTACCACTCCTCTTCCACACCCCTAAAAATGGCTGAATTTTATCTCCAGTTTCGGAAATTTTGCCTGATCTCTCCCTTTATGTATTGAAAATAAACAGAAGCAAGCCCTGAAGTGGCAACACACACAAGTAAATCAGTCGGAAAACAGGATGCCTGTATGTTAAACCACATCCTCCCAACATCTCAAGCAACAGCAAGGAACCTGAAGAAGAGCCACGTATTTTTGCTTTACAGATTATAACCTGCCAGTTAATGCCAGTGAAGAGGTCTGAACCCAATTTAAAAATAATCTTGTCTTGGGACACAAGGATGTGCCAGATTATTTCTTCTGGTCTCTTTAAAAATTATTCTCTAAGAAAAGCCCTACATAAATAAATCGTAGTTCGGGTCCATTATAAGGAGTCTCTCTCTACAGCTGGTCGGAGACAACAAGGACAAACCCGTGGTTAACAGGTGCTGATGGAAGAAATCTCCCCATAGCTACTATTTTGTGAAAACTCCTCATTTTGAGGTCCGTTTCTGTTACACGGGGTTGTTTGTGTCTAGGATGGAACTGAATTTTGAAAAAACATCCCTCTTCATCTGGTTGGAAGAGGGCTATTTCCTCCCCAAAGCACCAAAAGAGCATAAGCAGGTCTCAGAAGACACAACTTCCCATTTACATTTTTATGAGCAAAAGGGCGGGCTTGGCATTCTCGTGATTTTTTAATTTCTATTTTGGGAATGAAGCTTGGAAAACAGGTGGAAGCAGTGCTTAAAATTGCTTAAAACTCTTTGACCACAAGATGTGACATTACAGCATGCTTGCAACATCCAATAAACCTTTGAAAACAAGGTACTGGCCCAATTTTTTCTTGGCAGCTCTCTAGCCATGCATCCATTGCCAAGAACAGCATGAGCAGAGGGAGTGGCAATGCAAGCGTCCCCAAATCTCCCATGCTAATAAATGGGGAATAAACACGAAGACCCAGTCTAGGCACGGCTTTCTGCTGAGACTGCCAACGGTGGGACTGTGAGTGTCAAAAGTGACCGTGCTCTGAGACCCCTGTCTTTAACAGACCTCTGTCTATCAAAGAAAAGCATTTCTGAGAGCCAGAAGATAGCAAATGTTTGTGGTTTTGGGCTGGTTTGTTGCTGTGTTGTTTTTTTTTTTTTTAAAACAACTAAAGAGCTCTGAAAAATAAAAGTATTATTGTACGCATTATCTATACTTAAACACAGCCTACCTATTTTCCGATGCATCAAGCTCTCCTCCCACCGTTTCTAAAGCCTATTCTCTCCTCCTCACATTGCCATTTTACAGAAGCATAAACCCACACGCTTTTTGTATAGCGCCAATCCATAGCCAGAGGTTTAAAATATTAGGGGGAAGGTAATAACACGTATTTTAAATATCCAGTGACTGTTCACCAACAGGAAAAGTCTGCTCACATCAAACCCCCGAGAAGTTCCTCTCCACGTGCTGCAGGCAAAGAGCACGGTGCTGAGCAGCACGAGGGGCAGGAGGGGAAACACAAATGGAGCCACCAGTCAAAACAGCTGCGGCTTTTAAATCCACAGCGTTTCACCTCCGAGTGATGCTGCCCGTCAGCTGGTGCTGAACTGACACTGCAAATATCCACCCGGACCTATCAGTCACTCTGTATCATCACAGCCAGCCGAGGAGTGCCAAAGAAGAGCAGTGCTGGTTCATGGGCATCAGGTAAAAGGCATTTGTTCGATTTAATTTTGGAGAACCACACTGTCAAAGAATATATAGACAAGATTTAAAAAGCAAACTGCTCATCAATGTAACAAAAACACCACGTACATCCTACAGCCCAGCTCCACGCCACGCTAAAGTACCCACAATAATTATAACCTCACAGAATTATGCATTTTAGAAGTCCCAGCAGCCCTGGAATGGGATGGAGTTATTGCTGTGGTGCTGAAAGGAAGGAAAAAGGCTTATTTAAACATTTACCGTATGTGAAATGCCTCTCTTTTTCCCTTGCCTTTTGAGGCTTCAGCACCTAGAAATAAATCTAGCTCATTAAAGAGTATTTCATAGTTCAGTTTTGTTTACAGGCCCCAGCTAAGTAATGCCTGCTACCTAATTCAGGTTTTACCATCTGGCACATCACATTAGAAATCAAATCTGCAAGGTGGTTTATTTTTTATTATTATTATTTTTTTTTAAATTCAGGAGAATCTGAGTTAGGAGCGACATCACACAGGGCAGAGGCAAATAAAGAAGAGGCATTTTAATTTCACATCCTCTAGAGAGAGAAATTATTATAACCCATCAGAGTATCTCCTGCTCATTTATGTCTAAGCGTTTTAGAGTTGCAAGCGGTGACTGCAAGCGATGGAGTTACTGCCTGCTCCTCAGCAGAGCCATCGCAAAGGGCACGTACAGCATGTGAACCGATTTCCCGGCAGCCCACGTACGTAGAAGCAAGCATGCAAGGAATTACTCGTATCTCAGCTGCACAGAGATACAGGCAGTTGGACTAGACGATCGTTGTAGGTCCCTTCCAACTGAAAATATTCTATTCTATTCTATCTTAAGACAGACTAACTTTGAGGCTGCTGTTGGGTGAACACATCATTACGGAACACCATTATTTCAATTAAGCACACCAAAACAGAGAGGCACGGTAATTATCTCGCCCGAGTTTGCCGTCTCCTTGCCGTACAGCACACAGGATAGAAGCCAATCTCCCCAAATCCACAAACACAGACAATACAAAGAGCAAACTTCCAGTCTGCCAGCTCTCTCATCGCTGGCCACAAAAAGCACCGGCCAGTTGTCCTTGCAACAGGGGTGAAACCCGACGAGCCTCCGTCAACCGCCGGAGCTGGCTGTGAGCTGTAACCTGGCCACAGACTCAAAGCTCAACATCCTGTTTAGCTATTTTTGTCGAGTGTTTTGTTGTTTGGCAAAAATTCAACAATAAGCAGTAATTTTGCCAACGCCACCTGCCTAGAGAAGTGAAAAAAGTTAGTGGGAAAGAAAGGAAGCGCGGACAAACTGCAATGCAGCAACAACCAGAATCAACAGGGGGAAACTCCCCTCCTAACACAAAATAAAAAAAAAAAACAACCAGAACCTTGCAGTCCTACCCTAAGATTGAAATAAGTAGGCGTGAACGGGGAAAAAAGGACCCACCCCAGCTATGAGATGCAACAATCTTACCAGTTAACACTTACACTGCTTCAACTTACCGCGCTTGGACAAAAAAAAAAGCAGACAAAAAGCACTCCAGCTATTGCACTAGACGCGGCAGCGAGGAACAGGTTTGCAGACATCCACGCAAGGACGTCAACCCTCCAGGATGCCACGCTGTTAAATATCGAGGACCAGCACACACCCCCCCCCCCCCCGTGTCGGAACCAGATCCCTGTTTGACGAAGTGCCTTCTCTAGTAGGTTTTAAATGACTCAAAATGCTCAGGGATAACCTCCGCGTCTGCCAGGAGCCTTCCAGAAGTGGAGCGACAGTTTGAAAATGGTTTTCATTTGTTCATTTTCACCCCGTTACTCCTAGATGCACAACCTCTGGCTATTTCAAGGCTCAGAAAGCTTCAGCAGCAGCTCGGTACAAACATCTGAAGAGTTCTTGTCCTCGACACTACTGCCCAGTTGCGAAAGTCAACGATTTTCTCTTCAATCCCTGCTCGGTTTCCCAATGGCAGAGCTCAAAGTAACGTTCCTGCATTCGGGTTAGAGGAAAATACTCCAGCATGACACAGGACATCGTTTCTCTTCTGGAGGGCTGGGGGAAGTGTTCCGGTTTCCATCCAGTTTCTCATCCACCATCTCGATTAACTACTGTTTGTTGGTTTTTTTGGCCATTGATGCTTTTCAATTATTCAAAGAGAAGCCCTACATTTTATACCTCTCCTGCCTGTGATTTTTCATAATTTGATGGAATAATTGCAATCCTCTCTCCATCCCTTCCCAATTTACCCCATCAATTAACACATTTCCTCAAGTGATTTTAATAATTCAGTCTTAGAGACAAAGTCTAATGTATCAAGTAGGAGCAAGATGCAAAATCCAAAGCCAAACTTAACCCAAAACTCAGCTCTTGCCTGCGCTCTGCCCAACAAACTTCAACTGGGTTAAAAGGCCGGCTCCTACACTGACCTGCTCCTGCTTTATTTTTCATATATATTTTCCAAAAGCCTTCCAAGTCACTGCAATTTACTTCCCCAACTATTTCATGGGCTGTCAATTTTTTTTTTCCCCTGCTATCTCCCAGTTTCTTTTGCCCGTTTGTCTTCCTGTGCAGTGCAAGCTGGCGCTCGCCTGCTGTCCCCCCCTCTTGCTGTGCACCCATCAGCACCACCACCAGCAGTTTTAAAGTTAACTTTAAACGTAACACACACACACAAGAAATGGGAATTGCCAAGGCAAAATTTGCTGCAGCATGTGTCTGGAATTGCAGCCAACGATCCAAGTGGGCAGCAGGTCAGGAAAAAAAAAAAACAACCACCTCTATAATTAAATGTCTTCATATTAGATTAACCAAAAAAAGTCATTAGAAATAAATGAATTAAGTAATTCTGCAACACAAGTTAAATGGCAGTCATGAGAGAAAGAAAAACTGCATTGCCCAAGCTGACTGAACAAGATAATTATTTTAACAAAGCCTTTTGCAAAATAAATTGCACGGAAGTTGAGAAACCTTCTGAAATGAAGTTTTTAAAAAAAATCATCTTTGGCTCCTTCAAGGAAGTGGAGGGGAAAAAAAAAAGAAAAAGGAGAGAGATGGTATTGTGTCCTTAACAGCAGTTTGAGAACCAGAACAAAGCCAGAGAGAGTTTCAAAGCGCAGCAGCTCTCCCCACTCTGCTGTTTGTTCTGCTCATAAGCAGACAAGCTGTTTCCTTTCATCTGGAAAAACTCACACAATAAGAAAAATACCTCAATAGAATCCGAGTCTGTAATAACAAAGCCCAAGGGGCAGCCAGAAAGAAATCTTTTGGCCAGTAAAAAATATTTGGTGTTCGGATCCTCAGAGAGACCCGACTGCTTCTGGGTGTAGGGCATACGTACATCCTACCGCTGCCAGAGGAGGTCAGGGGATTCATTGAGGCATTTCTTGTTCCCGTCTCTCCTCCCCACACCCAGATGAAGGCTGCAACCCTCGTAGGTCAGCACAAAAGCGAGCGGAGGAAGCAGGAGCAAGGAGATAACAGTGAGAAGGAAGCACATGAAAGACTGCACACAGGGATGAAACGTCTCTCTGTAACACCCTTAAGGAAGGGGAAGAGAAGAAATTAAAAGCAAAAGCGCAGGGTCCAACCTAAATTCTGAATCCAGACCTGCGGTAGCTATGCTGCAGTTCAGAAGACCCGGTAAAAATGTCTCTCTGAAATACTGTTTTGATAAATATGCCATCTCCTTGTGGAATTCAAGTCTCCAACTGTTCAACTGGCATGGACAACTCTGCAGTAACAACACATGCCACAGATTGTGAGTTAACTTGAATTACATTTCAGATCTGGGGAGGGGAGGATGTCAGTGGGAGGTTTATGAACAGTATGCTCTAGCTCTGATGTTGTTATAACCAGATGGCTTCAGCTGTATCATTTACAATAAAAAACAAACAAAAAAAAAAGCGAAGTTGACAAATAAATCATTAATTCACCTGCAACTGGAACAATCTGAACAAGTCGTCTCCTTCACGGATCTCATTTCAGAGCCTCCATGACAGTATATTCTGCAACTGCACCTGGCTCCGCAGGAAGGGCTGGGACAGACGAGCCCCAGAACAGATTATTTTCCTCCAGGTATCACCCCATCCTCCGGGGAAGGAGGCTGCCAAATCTGTATCGCTTTCCTGTAAACACCTCCCCAAAAAAGGCCGAGGACAGGCAATGTGAACACCCATTTACTTTCTTCCAGGCTTGTCTGCTTCCCAGGGCAAGGCTGAGCCAGGGACGCTCCTCAAACAGTTGGTCACTCTAACATGACAAGGATCAAAGGTCTCGTTCAGGATTGAGTATTTCAGTAAACAATGCAGTTACTGCAGCATAATTAGACATCGCTGTGCCACACAGACAACTTCTGCAATTACCTGGCAATGAACTTTTCATGTCTGTATGCAATTACAAGCTAGAAATGCTGGGTTTGAGTTCTGACAGGGTAGTGGGGAGAATCTCATTATGACTAAATGCTTTGCTTACCTAAAAGGAAACGCACGCTAAATCCAATATAAAAGGAATTAGTGGCGTTCGAGCAATAGATGTAATATGGGAATTTGTGAACCACATAAAAGGGAGGCTTTACTATACAGACGGTTGTGTGTTTATGATGAAAGCCTCGGTGGGGGAACACAAAAAGGGGCAGGGACCCTCTCATGAGTCACCATTTGATAAAAATAGACAGCAGCTAGATTAAACACATGAGCGTATGAACGGAGTTCTCCTTCACACAAGGGACAAGAGGCTGTGAGAGGAAGTATAACAGAATGAAAAATCAGAGACAACAGATACCTAATCTATTTTCTAGACAAAACAGAGTTATTCTCCATAATCCATTACGTGCCCTACCTGACCATCTTAAGGTCAGATCAATTTGCCACTGCCCCGGCACTGCGTATTTCAATCTAACCTCCCTGGAGATTTGGGGCTAATGATGACATAAATGGATGGTGTCTATCCTACCCAGACATCCTGTGTTGCACCTTAGTGTTATAAAACAGATGGCTCATTATACTGTTCTCCCTTCCCACATCTAAACAGGTACAGGTAAAAGGAAGGACCATGGGTCAGCTTCACGCAGCTATTATTAAAACCAATGCTCCCTAATATTTTGGAAATACCTGCTATGAGAAATAACACAGGTTTGCATTGCAATTTTGTGTGCAACATTCCGTAATAAATCCCATCCGAGTTCCAGGAACAGCATGTCACTATCAGTATATGGCAGCAGACTGAAACTGAACCTTTTGGGAGCCGGTTTTAAACCGGGAAGTCTTAAAAACAGAAAAAAAAAAAAAAGACAACAGATACCACACAGTACAAAATAGTAATTATTTATATTTTCAAAAAGGAAAAAAAAAAAGTTACCAGCTATTTTGAAACTTCTTCCCTGTAAGAAGAGTGACTAATAGAAAGGAACAGGACTGGCTCCTATACAGTCGGCAAGTCAGGTACAAACAGTTGTTAAGAATCATTTAGCAACTCAGGACAGGGACTTTTGACGCAGCGTTCATGAACAATAAAATTTCTCTTTTTTTTTTTTTTTTTTTTTTAAAAAAAAGGGGGAGGAGGGAAATAAAGCAGGGAAAAATGCCAAAAACATTTCCCACAATATCTAAAAACAGTAACCGTTGTTCTCGTCAGACAGCACGCTCCAGATCAAGGATTTTCTAGTCCTTTCAAAAACCAATACAGACTTGCCAAAGGCTGCCTTCAGTCTATTCACACCCTCCAGAACACACAGCCTTTCACTGTCCCCTTTCACTTCAACCTGTCATTTTATAAAAGGCGGGGGTTTTTTTCTTTTTTCTTTTTTTTTTTTTTTTTTTTGCAATTAACATACAAGTGCTACTAACAGAGAAACTGATCTTCTTGTTGCTGGATGGCAATAAGGAGTTACACAAACGTCCAGTTTTTAGCTCAGCTGGAAGGACTTAAATTCTTTTTTTTTTTTTTTAATATAAATACTACTGGAGCTCCCATCAGGTACTTCCTTTCCAGAACCTCACTGGAAATTCTTTTTAACCCTCCAACGCTCTCCAAAGCTAAAATGTCCTCTTGCTCCAGGCATCTGACGATTTGTTCTGTGCTGCCAGACGCAGAGACGTTGTTTTCCCCAGTACCACTGCTGGGTTATTCCGACTTGGGTCGGTGCCTAAACCGAACCCTGTACTTAATTGACTCAGCCAAGTCGAAGGGAACACACAGACGATGCAGCGACAGGGATTCATTAGGTTGAACAGCCCCAGAGCCCCAGGCCCACCCTCCCCCCTCTCCCCAAGTTACTTGGTGCTGTTTTAAAAAGTCTGGGTGTCACGAAGCAGTCTCTTCCCCCCAACAACAGAGTAAAAGCTCCACAGATTTCGCTGTCTACCTGGTGGTCAAGGTTACAGCAGCAACAGCTGATGCTGCTTCCAGAAAAACATGGGGTGGTGTGACAGACAGGACTTTAGGATTGCTTCAGTCGCTTACGTGGGGGTCCCAGAAAGGGACACTGTGCAGAGGCCAAAGAGCGGTATGCCTCAGCCACCAAATGGGGATGCGATACTACCATAGACTTCCAGCCTGATGTCTCCATGACGTCAGAAGCATGACTAGAAATAAGAGAATAAATACGAAGTTATCAACCGGAGATAAAAAGGATTAACTAAATAGAGTCTTTCCACATGCCCGAGAAACCTGACATTTTTAGTGTACTGTTTTAGGATCACTCTGGATGTATGTTAGATATCTGTTGTGAAGATTGCAAGCTTTGGCTCTGCTGGCACAATTGTATGCTGTACAGGCCTTCAACTTAAGGATAAAAAGCTCAAACAAACATGATCCCAGGTGGAGGACAGCAGGAACACAATGCTCATCTACCCTGACTACTCAGCACAGAAGTATTTTAAATCAACATAGAAAGTACTGAGAAAAACTGTA
Organism: Aptenodytes patagonicus; assembly: GCF_965638725.1. Classification (NCBI taxonomy): domain Eukaryota; kingdom Metazoa; phylum Chordata; class Aves; order Sphenisciformes; family Spheniscidae; genus Aptenodytes; species Aptenodytes patagonicus. The sequence goes on from NC_134968.1 coordinate 3,019,354, forward strand.
TTAACTGACAAATAGGACTAAAAATGTGTCCAGACATCAAAGTAGTTGGTAGTCACTTTACATCTACTGAAAGGTCTGTTATATTAGGAGCTGCAAATAGTCCCTCAATACCAGGGACTACCTGATACTCCACCACCTAAAAGTTCTTGTGATCTTAGGAAGACATCCATAATAGCTCACAGAGACAGTCCTGCTGTACACTGAACAGTCCCAGCAGGACAAGACTAATCTGCCCCAGGGCAATGCCACTTCTGGGATGCCAGATAAATGAAGGATCACAATGGGAGAACTAAAAAAGAAAAATAATAGAGGAGAATCTCCCCTGCATATGACAGTTCACAAGTTGTGAAACCTATTGCTAATAAACGCCACTTTCCTCTAGATTTGTTGCATCCTGGAACAAAAGTAAACTCACTAGTTAATGAAGTCCACTGCTTGAGTTTTCAGTTGATCAGCACTATGTAGGTCAGCTAGAATGAGGATCTCAGCTGCATTTTCCACAGACAGGTTACTGCACAGTGCATCCTCACACATCACCTTCAGACGTTCCAGAGCATACTGCAAAATACAAGCCAAAGTACAGTTACAAAGAAGAAAACACCTTATCAGGCCTGATGTGAAGCCTTACTTGTGCTCCTTCACTCTTCAGTAACAAACTACTCTATTACGCTGAACAGACCTCTCTGCTTTGCTATATGCATCTGAACTGTACTCAAAGAAGTGACAGCAAAACCAAAGGAGAATCATGATGTGCCCACCCTGAGGAAAGCAATGGAGAGGAAACATACCCACCATAACTCTCATCCCGGCCTTCTTGTGTTACAGGCTTACTGGTGCTGTGTTCATGCTTTGAAATGAGAATTTCAGGTCACCCGTAATACTTACTATCTCAGTTACTTCAAGGCACAGAATGCTAAAGCCAAATCTTTGTTCTCATTCTGCATGACAGTATTACCCGGGTTCAGTGGGAAGACCTATCTAACAGTGAATGCTCCATAGGTGTTCCAGTGATGTTTAGGCAGTTTTCACTCAATTTCTTTGCCATCAATGACCTGCACATTAAGATCAGCCTTGCTCAAGTACATGCTACTAGTTAAATACTACAATGTTAACCAAATGCCCCTGATTTCTTGCGGCTATCCAGCTGGAAACGAAACATCACAGCATGTCTGTAATGCCCTAGCAAAAGCTCTATTCTAACTTCACATTCTCAACCTAAGAGTTTCTACCATTCAATTGTGCATTTGCCTCAACGTTTTTTAGACCCACAGCGTTGGGCCATGTCAATAGTTTGCAAAATTCAAAGGATATGCTTAGAAGAAGAGTGCCGTCTAATAAATTTCACATTCTATTTTCTGCAGCACTTCAGTCAGTATTGAAACATGCAGACACAGCCAAGATTTTCAAAAGCAACACAGTGGTCTTGAGCAGACTTCAAAAAGGTCAAGACTCACAAAACTGTAAGCCACTCGTTATCAAGAAATGAAACTCAAACCCCAAACCTCAGTCTGTTAGAATATCACAGCTGGGAACTGTGAGACCGAGATACTTCTGAAAATCTTGGTATGTGTGATCTGACTATAGGGTTTGTGGCTCTTTGGATGAAACAAACTGAGTATTTCTGAATGGTTCTGAATATTCTAGATCCCATGATTACATTTCACAGGGATTAATAGAGTAGTCAATTCTAATGCAGTTCTTATGTGAGTAATAACATTAGCACTACATAAATGGTCCTAAAGATTAAACACAGTTAAGTCATCTTCACGTTATGACTTCAAATTGAGTGACGCTTTAAAAAAAAAATAAAAAAAATCTTTAAGATTTTTTTAATCTGAAGATAACTTCATTTGAGAGTATCCTTCATATTGCTTATAAGGCCTTTTTGGACAACTTAAGAGATGACATGGTATACAAGTTCTTCAGTATGTGAGGCCACATTCAGAAAAGATACCAGATTTGTAAGGACTGCTCTGTCAACCTGAACATAGAGCTGGCAACAAGCTCATTTGCATGACAGGAGTGCTTGCCATATGATAAGCGCTGTTACTATAAATCGATTTTATATTCTGGTTGAGATTTTCATCCCATTATGATTAAATTTAAATGAATAATTTTAGATTATAAAAACATTTTTTCACTTAAGACTCGGTGATAATAATTACTTCAATTGAGGCATGGCACTCATAACCAGGACAGTTTTCTCCCACCAGAACATCTGAGAAGGCAAATCAAATTTACTTGCTTAATCTGTATCAATAACTACAACAGTTTCAAATGAGGGGCAAGCCATTAGTTTATATTATTGTCTGTCAGTAGCTTAAAATGCAGCAAACGAAGCTTAAAATTATTCCTTCTGTAAATTGAATATTCTCCTCCACGCATGTACAATTTTTATTTCGATTTTCACTACAAATAGCTCAGCTTCTAATTACATAGTTGGGCAAAAGTAGCCATTCTGGTCTCTCAGGTACCAAGATTTCCCCTTCCCCCCTTTCTTAATTACACTTAAAAAACCCACCCTACCTAATAGCATACTTACCCAAGAGGCTGAAATAGTATCTCCTGGGTTGAGAAGACGTGCTTTGTTTTGGTTTTGGTCTAATTACATATTTTCCCCAAGAGACAGGAGGAACTCAGAAGAAGCTGTTTCAGTCTCTTGAGTAAATATTAGATGTTTTATGTGCTTTCATGAAAGATTTTTTATTTCTGCTTTTAAAAGACACACAATGAGTTTAAATGGAAAAAAACCTACATTAAAAGCCAGGAAACTCAAAGTTAAAGCCCTACTCTGTTCTTAATGTGCTGCTTCTTACTTACACTTGTCTCAGTTAAAGATGGTATGTGAGCTCTCAATCAATACTCTTTAAATATTGAATAAAATATGTGGCAATGATTATCGTCAGGCCAAGAATCTCCTTGCATTATTTCCCATTTTAATTCTAGTTGCAGTGGCCTAATAATGGCATATGGAGCATTTCACCTCTAAAAATCAGCATTTTCGATGAAGCCCAGGTCCGCAGTGACAGGGAATTTGATGGCCGTGTGGTGGTTGCGTGGAACAAGGTTACATGCATCCACATCTTAAAATCCACCACCCTAACTGGCACCCACAAGAGAATCCAAGGACTGAAGAAGCATGGAGACTGAACTACGCTCTCACCCCTAGAGGTGGTCCCTCCAGGTCAGAGTTGAGGCACATTGGCAGGGCAGTGTGGAGAATCTTGCACTGCTGCTACCCGTGCTGAACCTGTTCGATGGATAAATTCAGGACTTTAGTCTCCAGTGCTGTCAAACTGGCATCTTTCACCAGCACTAAGTTCACTTTTAAGAGAAAAAAGAAAAAGGAAATAAAATTTTGGTTATATATTACGAATTTTCACTGGTTAATACGGCTCACTAGCCAGCAGAGCACTCTCTTCTGTCCTTGGTGCTGCAAAGGGAAGGAGGCAGTGGCTGTCTGGCTGCCAAGGCCACAGCGCTGCGCCTGCTACACGGGGACTACCAGCAGCCTTCCAGTCAGACCATCCCCGACACCTCCCTGGCAAGGACCCTGCAAAACCACAGATGGGTTAGGCAATAGGGCTTCCTCCAGTGCACCCCTTCTCTCCATAAACAGCAGGGACTGCCACTGCAAAAAGAAAATAAACAACAGGACCTTCCCACTCTTGGCTATCCATCACTTTAGAGCATCTCTTGAAGCTGCTGATACCAGACCAGAAGGAGAAGCAGGCCCTGTTTGCCATGACAGAACACTACTTTTGAGATTTGGTAATAATAACACTAAAAAAATATCACCAGGTCCACCTTGAAATTTTCTTCTCACCCCCAGGTCTTATGCTAGATTATGCTGAATAGAGATGTCCTCTGAAATTTGAAGAAAATGCTTAAAAATGAGCAGTAGAGACAGAAATTCCTGATTGTTATATGTTAAGATATGTATCTATACAGCTCTAGGTATCTTATATGTATATCCTATCTTACAGGTATCTTATATCACATCCAGGTTTACCTATAAGCCACAACCAATTCAAAGAAACTGCCCAACCACAACGATCACATGGAAAGCTTACGGCAGCAATCTCCAAGGAGCATTGTTTAAAGCAAGGCGCATGTCATTCCTGGTTCTCTGAACACCCATAAATCCCAACTGTACCTTGTCAGCAGCTGCCAGCAAGTCATCAGCCATTTTGTCAAGATTTGGTGCCTTCCCCGTGTAAATAAAGCACATCATTTCCTTAAAAACTTCAGGCTCCACATCATTGATTTCAACCCGATTCTGTATCAGAAAAATGAAGCTTATTAAGATCCTCACAAGAGGCTAAAGGCTTCCTTCTACCCAAGCTCTTTCAGTATTCAGAAATTGGCTACAGAGACAAACTATTTAGAATGTGTACTACTTGGAAAAAAGAAAAAAAAAGAAAAAAGGAAGAGATATGGATGGAGTAAGAGAAACTCTAAGTTGTATTTCACATTCTCTACTTTTCCCTATCCCACCCCAGACTCTTTCCCCAAGAGTAACAAAGGTAACAATTGCCTCCTTGATCCCTTTCTTCCTCCCTTCAGGACAGCTGAAGCAGAGACCTGCATCTAATGTGAGAAAAACAGTTAAAAGGTGACAATAGTCACAAACACTACCTAAGAAAGTTATCTGACCAGTGATGCTAAGAGTTGACTAGAGAGCTATTCACCTAGCCGGAGAAGTTCTCCTTCCTTCAGGAACTTACCTTTTTACTCTCTTCCATCTCATGCTCAAACATGGCGCTGAAAACTGGGGAACGTGCTACGGCAGTGGGGAAAATAAAACATAGTTAGACATGCTCTTTTACTCTTCAGAAGGAGCTAAGCATAGCCTGCCAACACCTCAACAACTGTCCTGCTACTTAATGCAGGAAAAATTCTCCTATAGCAGATAGGGCAAACTGGGTACAACTGATAAAGGAGTACAGGTTGTCACATAACGGAATGTAGCCGATGTAGCTTCAAACTGGGTATGGGAGAATTTCTTATGTCCTTTCGACCAAGGCTGAAGAGTACATGGGTGGTAAGGTATGTTTCTTGACTTTACAAGAAAGTATTCATCTGGAAATGTGGTAACTTCTCCTTACAAATGCTTTAGGAATACACTGTAGGTACACTACAGCCACAAAAGAATCCTCCTACCATCCTCGCCATGGCAGGAGGTAGGCAATTACAAACAGAGCAGGTATTTCCTCTCCCTGTAACAGTTCACAAAACGGTCTTTTACTACAGCTCTGCAGTTAAAAGCGCTGCAGAAGCCTCCTTTAAAGATGAAGTAACTCAAAAAAACCCACTTGTTTTGCCATCATGTTGTTGTCTCCTATCCCGCTAAGGCCCATCCAACTCAATACCGACCTGCTAGTATGGCTTTGTGAGCCTGGAACTCCTGGCCTGCAACGCACAGACAGCAGTCCGTGAAGCGTGAATTCTCCCAGAGTCCTCCCAACTCATCTGCCAAGCGGCACTCTGGTACCTTCACCATGTTCATAGTGTTCTGGCCGGAGATATTGACAGAGTCCTGTACCACACTCACCTGGAGGGGAAAAGAAAGCAAACTCAAAACTCAGTAACCCACACTGGAAAACAAATCTCCCTACAGGAAGTTTTTATTTCCAGGGCAAGTGAAGGGAAATGCAAAGCAAAACCCACACCTCTCAAGCAGAATCACTGTATGATTAAAAATGTAGACATTTTTAAGGCTTCCTTTCTACCCTGCCTTAACCCTGTTCTCTGCTCCTCCAGCATGTCTATCCCAAGTCCTAAATCATACCAGCAGGTTTTCTTCTTGACCCCAAATTAACAGCACTTCTATGCAATTCAATCACAACTTTATTAGATGGTTTCTTAAGGAAGTGGAACCTTATTTTTCTGCTTTTACAGACATCATACCTGACCTAGTTTTTTTTCCTTCTATCAACACTCTGAAACCCTCCCCAATCAATAATGCAATACAGACAGCAGTACGTATGAAAATGAGGTATACAGAGAGCTTCTATAACTGAGCACTGAATCCAGACATGTATGCGCAACGGCAGTGTCTGACCTCCCAAATGTCTTGCTGCTTCTGGTTCTAAATTTCTTAGAGAGTTCAATGCTTCCATCACATTACAAAATAAAATGAAAAAAACCCCCCAAAACAGTAAGTTTAAAAAAGCAGCTTTACGTCAAGTAATTAGGAAGATTTGGGGAAGGCAGATAGATTCCTTATCACCTGCTTTAAAGCATACACGGTTAGGCAGGGACCGTAAGTAGCCATACTGGCTGATGAATAACCTACACAAAGGGAACCGTTAAGAGCCTATTCAGCACCAAACCATTATTGTTAAACACGCGCAGTAAATCATACGCCTTCTACAGCAGACTCCAATTAGAAAAGATCAGAGTGACTAATACTACCCCGCTATAGCTATAATGAAGAATAAAGGAAGAAGCTGATTGACAGGGAAGCGTACGTGAGACTATTTCCTGGGTTTGCTGTCAAGTCCAAGTTAAATTTCAGTTCTATTAATAACCAATGGCCAAAGAAGAACAATGGACAGCAAAGGAAGCTTCACAGTTATGTAAAAGGAGAAGTAAATTATGAAGTGAGAGAGATGACAGAAGCATCTTCTAAGGAAAAAAGCTGCTGACAGCACATACCCCAACTCTTGAGAAACCTCCAGTGGGTTTCTGATGGCAGACACATCTTGTATAAATTATACAACACTCAAACCCAAACAAATATCAGATGCTGCTTGCCAAAGGACACTAATGATTAGCCAGAGCAAACGTGAGGAAGCTAATATTCTTCGTCATTAATTTGACAGGTACATCACCTTTTTGCCCTGTGACATCTAGACCAGCAACACGGACTCAAGGATGGATGAAAACTCATCAGATTCATTAAAAAGGAATTCTAAGACGTAGATCCCTTGCTGGAATCCAATACTGATTACAGACCAGCCAAAAAAGACTTGCGAACTGTGTCTCAAATCAACAAATAAATCCTCTTCATATATGAAAGTCAGTCAGTTACTGGCATGAAAATCTATTACATGGCTTTTTACATAAGGAGTTTAGACTGGTAGATTCCAAGCGGTGACCGGCCTTAGAGGTTAAAATAGCTAAGGTTTTGCTTAAGCTATTTTCAACATCTTAGCAAGGGAACCAATGCTACCTAGCTTAGAAGAGAGCTATTACCATAACTTTGGGAACGCCGTTCTTTTTGGAGATTTACCAGAATGATATTTACTTATGATGTTGGAATATAATTTAAACAGCAAAAAGTAATGCAGTTGGGATATGAACAATCAACCCCACCTGCAAAACAGAGGTTGAAAAATCCCCAAACTGACAACTAAATGAGGTCGGATTTGAAATGCTTGACAAGGAACATCATTCTCTGCCTTAACAGCGTTTTCAGCAAGATCTGTGTTCAGCACCGGACATGAGCAGAGAACAGAAGACTTTTTCCTTTTAACTTTAATAAAGCAATGAGAAGGTGCAGCAGAGACACTCAGCAGCCTTCTGGTCTACAGAAAACTCCAACATATCCTCACATAACAAGCATCTCAACATCCAGTATTGCTAACTCCTTAGAGAGTTTCTACATACAAAACATGCTTGCTAAAAGTACAGATGTGAGCAGCATCACTTGGCACCTGTGGCCAGCAGGGAAGCATTAGGAGAGCATATGGCACACCGGTTTACATGTTAAGAGACTTACTTACAAGCTCAGGGAAGAAAAAGGAAAAAAAAAAAGAAAAGGAGGGGGAAAAAAAACCCAAACCCAAGCTGTTGAAAGTTCTTGCCAAACTGTTTCCAGACAGCAAAACCTTCCCCTCTGATACCACTAAACTTAAGATTTCTTACATGCTAGACTGTAGAACAAACTGAAAGAGAAAACAAGATATCAAGGCCAGGTGAAGCCAGCAGCAAGTTTCCTTTTCATCCAGAACAAACAAAAACACGGAGCTGAAGCTTTTGAAGGGAGCAGTTCAGTAAAGAGTGGAGTGACTTGAATTAGTACTAGTTGCCAAGACTACTGGTGGATCTCAGGTTTATCTACATCGCACCTCGCAAATTCCCTTCTCAGACATTAATTTTTGAGTTTCACTCCACAATTGTAAGTTTTCTGGCTCTTATCATGAAGGAAAGAGTAATTGCCAGACCTACAGAGGTGTCATCCAAGACACTGTCCTCTCCTCCTCCCATATTGCTATAAGTGTTAAAGGAAGGGCTCCCTCCACGACAGTAATAATTTATGCTACTGATTTAATACACATCCTTTAGGAGATGTTTGTTAATTTAAGTATGTGCATGCTTATGATGGCCAAACGAAACTGACCCCCCCCCCCCCCCCCCAAACAAAAAACCAACCCAAACCCCAGCTGTCGAACAACTTTGAAGCATTTCTTTCACTCCTGAAAGAAAACACAGCAAAAGAAAAGACTCCCATAAAAACCACCGCAGGAGATCCAAAGAGAGAACAACTTGTTCTACCCGTCTTCTGGCAAAAATCACAGCTACAGGAGGTATTTTGCAGTTAAAAAGACAAGGGAAACAAGACAGCAGAAGCTCCGAAGACACTAAATTAGGGAGTTTAAGTTTGCTCATTAAGGTTTCTAAACTTAAATATCTAGTTTTAGAAATAACTGTCTGCATCTTTGTCTGAAATTAGTATTAGTGAAATAATAATTTTGTAAGCAGTTGTAGAAAAATACAAACACAATGAACAGAAAATTGTGGTCACTGTAAAATTCTTTTTTCTTAAGTTCTTTTAAAATTTTTTCTTTTTGTTGGCTGTACAGACATACTTAGGAAAATAAAGAAAACTCTTCTTTATTCAGTAATAGGTGGGCCAGTTTCCACTACAGAGCTAGTGTTGGTTATTATCCCAAGTGAGTTTCAAATTAAGGAGTACAAACAGATGGATGATAACACTAAACCAGAAGTGAAATGATAATCAAACATGCTTAATTCCTATCATCATCACACGTAAAAGGCAAATATAAAGTAACAAAAAATAAATGGAAGTGAAATGTGATGAATCACACAGAGAAAAAGCCACCAGCCGCATGCGCTCACACACACACACGCACAAATAAAATCTAAGTGCCATATAAACATCCAGTATTTCTCCCGATACCCCCGACTCCTTAAAAGCAATGATGAAAAATAAGGTCACATCTACCTTAAGCTAATGGAACTGCTATTCTTTCAGCTGCACAGAAAGACTTACCTCACAGAAGAGAGTGAGTTTGTCATCTGGAAGAAGTCCATTGGCTTCATCCAAAAGAAAGTCTCTCCTAATAAATTTTTTGAATCCCCAGTCCTTGCCTTGTACAAATCGATATGCTCGCTGGCTCTCTGAAAGGAAGATATGGTGCTTTAAACATCAGCTGAGTGACTCGCTTGATCAAACAGCAAAAGACAAACAACTGACCCCATCAGACAGAAAGAGTTTTTACACACCCATTGCTTTTGTTTCTTCTCCTTTAGCATTCAGGATGGAGAATTTGAACTTTGCTCGAACTTCACTTTTTGGACAGCTCACCAGCAACAGATAGAGGGATAGATAATCTTTACTTTCTTCATCCAAGCCTTTAGGGTTCACACGTAAACACCTGTAGAAGCAGGCATCTGAATGAGATGTCAGGAACAGTTTTTGGCAGGTCATTCATAGCTTTCAAAGAAAGGGCATTGTGGAATTTTCACAATAAAATGTACAGCAAACAAGTTCTGTTTAACAGCCACTGAACCGCAAAGAAATAACAGATAGGTAAATAGAGTGGAACTGCATGTTACAGTCAGGCTCATGCTACATCTCCAAGACAAAAAATAGTATAAAGGCAGTAACTATGGGCAAACCAATTAAAAAAAAAACATGGGGGAAAAGAGGAGGGGGGTATGGTTTAAATTACTGAAAAGCACCCTGGATGTCAAGTTTCACAAAAGGAAAGTGAAAGAAATAGTAGAATGGAGGCAATGGATTCGAGGAAGTGCAACAAATCCAGAGAAACGGTAGGTAAAATTCCACAGGAAGCAACTGAAAGGAAAAATGGATTTCTGGAAGGCTGGTAGTTTCTCAAAAACATAATACTAGGGCAAAAAGAGAAGAAAACTCCTGTGTGAAGAAAAGGTAGTAAGTGCAGGAAGAGGCTAACTCATAAGCACTTCCATGACATGAAACTTGACACAGAACCTAACAAGAAGCAAAAACTAGGCCAAATGACTAACAGCTCAAACACACAAGGACAAAAAAAAAAAATCAGAAAGATCTAGACATTAGAACGAGGTCTGACTAGCAAAGGTTATAAAGGTAAGTAATTTAATAACAAAAAGCAGTCCAAGGAAAGCACAGGTCTGCCACCCAAAGGAAGGGAACACAAATTGTAACACACACATACACACAAAATTATTTAGTGGCAATTTGCTGCAATCTACACTAAGGAGGTTTAGAGAGAAATGCTAAAACACTTAACATCACCAACACAGGATAAAATAATGAACCAGGTGTCCATGTAACTACTAGATCAGACACGACTCACAGTAGATACACATTCTGACCAAAGCCCACTCTGAGTTACTGGAAATTACTTGAGAACTCAGGGAAGAAAAGAAAGGTTTTAAAGGAAAGGAAAAGGGTAAAAATAATGTCATTTTTAAGAAGCAGAAACTCCTGGGCAGAAGGAGTTATAGAACACGGAGATGATCGAAGTAACAACGTTAAGTCTCTGAATGCACAAAAAGCTGCCATAAAGAGAAAGGTAATACAGTAGCAATAGTCTTAAATTGCAGGATTTAGAGTGCAGGCAAAAATTACCTTTTTAACAACATGGAGTATTAGGGACTGAAACTGGGAGGCTGAAGTAGAGCTTGAATACACTGGCTGTGGACTCTCATTGGCTTATAAGAACTTGTTAAGATAAACATCAGTCAAAAAAAACCCAACTTAAGACATTAATAATCCTCCATGGCACGCCTCTGCTTCAAGGCAGGACGTAGTCTCTCTTCCAGCTATGGCTTCTATTACTTCTGATGTTTTCCATTATCAGAGAAACACTGCAAACAGCCAGATCCTCACATTTGCTTTGTGTGTCCAAACACTATGCTGAAGCAACAGTACTTTCTCCCTGTGCATATGTTGTACATCCAAGGAAGCAAGAACCCGTGTGCAGTACAAGTATTTTTTTAATATACTTCCTCTGTTATAGAAGCCCAAATTCTTTCGCACAGTTGTACAAACAGGGTGAACCTCTCTGCTCTATTTCTTACCATTTGAGTTTATCATTGGCTCCAGATGAAAAGGTTGAGCTTTTGATGACCTCACCCATTTCTTCTCGGCAGAAGCTGAAATTGTTTATGGTCCACATGTAGGAAAACTTCACCACCTTGATCTTAAAACAGAGGATAATAGGCAGTTTAGGGTCATGCCCATCCACCCTGGCCACCTCAAAGGCAAAAACTGAAAACCTGGAAGTTTTACTGAGTCACTTGTGTGACAAATAACCCCCAAGCACAAGACAACAGAGTCTGGAAATGGCTGGCAGTGGCAGCTGGACCACTCCAACTTCTCCAACTGCCTCCTCCAAAGTTCTGCCAAGGGCAGAGGGCAACATTCTGCTGTTGCCTTGGTGAATGCTCACTGTTAGCAAGCATGACATTGCCTGAAAATCCAGACTCTAAACTTGTTTTGAATAAATTTCTTACCACAGGTTCTAATCGCGTTACATCAAGAATACCTCCGCACAGTGTGGACTTACCTGAGTGTAGCACCAGCTCTCTGCTACAGGTCCACTCGACATTTCTGCCGGAGGAGGAGGACTCGGCACCCTTGACATCGCCAGTTTGAAGATTAAACAGAATTTCACAACTCAGTAGAAGAAATTTATAATTGATCTTCACCCTGTCAGTCCCCAAAAAGAGAAAAAAACCAAAACTAAGAACAAAGAAAAAAAACTTCAGGAGTGCTGTTAAATCTCATGGGACAAAAGTTAAAGCCATCATGCCTTCTCCCTCCCCCCCTAGCACCTTCAAAATACGATGTTACATTTAAACATTTTAAAGTGTTACCATATGTTTTCTGAAGAGGGGATATACCACCTCCACTCATTCTTTCAATATGCAGCTCCTTATAGGAATAAGCCTAGCATATCATTTCCTTTAAGGAGTCCAAGACTCAAACAGGAGACTCCCCACTTGACTTAGGATTTACTACTTTACCCTGAGGCCACCATTTCAACTCACTACTTAACTCCCTATTTTCATTTTGAGTCTCAGACTATCAGAGATCAGATTTGACAAATGAAGTTCTTAATCTGAAAAAGCTACAGGTAGCAACACGCAACCCAAACTCAACAGCAAAATGAAACCCTAGGTTCAGAGTGACTCCGGTAACATCAACAGAATAATTTCCTATAGTTTAAACCTTCTCCTGAAGCCTTACTATTAGGGAAGGTGTTGGTAATGATTTCTCTACTTCAAACTGAATCCCTTTGGCCAGAGGGAAATTCTCATTGTCTTTATATGCTAGTGAAGTTCCCAACTTCTAAGTGCCAAGTCAAATTGTCATCTGCAGAGAACATATGGGGTTAAAACCATGGCTACACACCTGAATGAATACACAGGCACAACTGATAAAACAGGCATCTAGTTACCAGAAGGGAGGTTTTAAAACGAAATAGAATAATCAACCCATCTCTGACTTCTGAGTCCTGATCCCTAAGGCAGATACACAAAACGTCTTCAAAGATGAGCTCGGAAACTAGGATTCGTAACTTTGGCAGATATAAAAGCATCACATGCCTTACAGTTTAGCCTTCTGCTAAACACTTTCTGTTTCGCAGGTGGTATTTATCTGCCTTCCTCTTACTGCACAGGAGAGCCAGTGAACCACAAGAACTCCATTGCTGTTAGTTTTGTCCTCAAAAGGATAAAAAAAAAAAAGGGTGAGTAAAAGACATAAAATTGTTATCTTGTGATACAAATTGCTTTAAATACAAAGGCTGATATTGAGGTTCGTTGGGGCAGAAAGGTAAAGCACAGGCTCACGCTCTTGAGGAAGGCCGAGTCATTAGCTGTTGAAAGGAAATGGTGGAAAGCATAGAGAATATATACCTAAAAACCCCACACCTCAAAACAACAGGAGAATATTCACAGTAAGAACATAAACATATATGCACATAATTCCCCCCAAACTGCTGTCAACATAATTTGGAGTCTTTAAGTGCAGTTGCAGGGCAGGTCTGGATTTGAGTGCAGGCTCCAGCTGCAGACCAGACCTTTCCCAAGCAAGGCTTGCATCAACCTCCACTCCAGTTTATGGCTGCGTACGTGGGTTTTGAGTTCTATGCACCTTCAGAAAGTACCTGGAAATACTGGTACACAGGCATCATCTAATAGTAAAACAAGAGTGGGGTTTTCTTCAGGTTTAATTTCCTTTAGAAAAGCACAAGTGAGCCCATGTAAACACTGGGGGGGGGGGGGGGGGGAAGAGATACTGGCTATCAGGAGCTAAGAAGTAAGTATTTAACCCTGCAGAGACACACATTTAACTCGATGGAAATTTATTTCCTGGAGCAAAGCTCAGAGGCAAACAACTAACGCCATAAGATCTGAACTGCAGACAACTCGCACTAATGTAAAAAAAAATAAAAGAAATCAACATTTTAAAAAGAAAGGGACATCAATATGCACTTTAGGTACTTGCTGTAGGTTTTATTACATTAAACTTAAAATTACCACAATTCCTGCAAAGAAATTCAATTAAACCACTCTGTGTCATTCAAATGAAGCCAAAATTAGCAGACACTAGTTTTGAATACCTGGCTAACTGCCCTTCCACGGGCAACATTCAGTCTTGCCTCCGAGGACATCATCGCTTCACTGTCTCCAGTCACAAGTCTTTGAGGGGCAGATAAAACCTGAAATTCCAGCACAAGCAGCAAGAAACACCTCCTCCTCACCACGGCTGGGGAAGGGATGCCTTTTTGCTGGTTGTAGTCTGTGGGGAGGAGAGACCCAAGCTTTTTCCTTCCCCTCGGGGTTCACAGAAGCACTGCTCAACTCCACCCAAGCTGTTACATTGTTCTGTTCACAGCTATTTTTAATCTACATCATTCTAGTGATCTGTTTTATAGCACAGGCACAAACGACAGGGACACAAACTCCTGAGAGGGTAACAAGCAGCCAGGGAAAGGATGAAGTTTCTTAAGCTTACCTCCTCACTGATGGCAACCTGTCTGCACACTGAGCAACAAGATGCTAAGCCTAATGAAAAGGTTTGACCAGAAGAAAACACAACGAATAAATAAAACACAAGAGTGGGATGTGAAATTAGATTTTTTTTGTTGTTAAAATTGTAGTTAGTTTCAGTGATTTTAGTTTTTAACTAACATCTTTTTACTCGAACTACTTGCAACTCGGAAGTATTCAGGTCTCTCAAAATACTTCCTTATGCAGAGTGAGAAATAATGCAACTTTTATTTAAGAAGCATTAGAAGGATGAAGACATAAAAATAACTTAGCTTAAAGTAACTTTTGGATTCTCTGAAACAGCGACACTGTGGCCCTCCATACATCTCCCCGTGTACCTGGCCAAAATGGAGGTGTGAATGAAACCTCAAGCCACAACAACCTACTCAGTCTTCCTCCTAACAGGGATTTTGGGCACAGCCCATCACTGCGAGACACCCTAAAGCTCCATGTGAAGAACGGCCGGAGACAGCAGTGCAGCAGCAGCGTCCATCAGCATCTTCCCGGCGACTCTGTGAGGCCACAATGCTGTTCTCCTTGCCTGGCTTCAGAATAATTACAAGGAACGGATCCAGAACAGTTCAGGTAAGGAACCAATTTCCACATAAGGTATTTATCAATAATAAGCAGTTTTCTATAAGAAGACTTCTACTTCCTGGTAAACTGGAGCAATTAAATATCTCTACACACACATTAGAGAAGTGGTTTAACACGAAAGGTGATCACACAGTTAGAAGACTCCAGTGGGTCCTTCTTGAAGACAAATTGGTAAATTTAGTGTTAACACCTCCCTTTATGGCATGAAAATGAGGGATTAATGAGGAGGGAAAGAGGAGTCAACAACATCTTTTTATGTTACAATGGCACATTCATCAAGCCTGTTGGAACACACTGAGAGGTTGAAGGGTTTCCTGGACAGAGAGCAGAAGTTAATCCTAAATTCCTGTACCTTTCACAGGTCTCCAAGGAGCAAACTCCAGAAGACTGTAGCCATCAATCATATAATTGGGGAAGGAAATAGATAATCGTGTGATGCAAAAATTAAAACTTTAACAGCTACTTTCTGTATTTCAACAGGATTTTAAAATGCACCTAAACATTACCTCCATCTTACATATGCAGAGAAGTTTTAGAAAGCTTCTGCGGTCTAAAGGCAAGACAAATGTAGGAGCTTGAGATACACAGGACTATTTAATTTCCTCTGAGTAACTGTCACTTTTATATCTTACATCCTTTCCTCCCAGATGGCTTGGATAGGCAGGTGGTAATAAAAGTTATGACAACGTGCTAATAGAATTGCTGCATGCCAGCGCGTCATTCGTTATGCTTTTAAAATGGCCCAAAGGGACAAAGGTTCTAGATTTTAAAGATTTTCTAGTATTTGGAAAATACTTTCAGTCTAGTATGTCAAAGCTTTCTACAGATGCTTTGCGAGGCAGTTAAATACAGTTAAAAAAAGATGTTAAAATCCAACATACCCCTAGCTCAATACTGTAATCAACCATCAAATACTTGCCATCAAATGACATCACTGGTCCTTTTACTGCTATAGCAAGTCATAATGGGAATAAAAGATAATATCCATCACTGTCTTTTGCAAAAATTACCAGTAAGGAAAAACTTGCTGCTTGCCCTGCTTAGCAAGCACACGAACAGGGGAAGCACATAAAAGGTCACTGAAATATATATCCTTAGAAGCGTGCTGTAGAAAACTGCCATGTGTTCTTCCACCTCCAAATGCTGAAATCGCTCTTCTGGCATGGACCAATGTTAAATGCCTTTTAAAAGGAACCACAGCTGACTTAAGGTAAAATTAAGTTTCTGAAATCAGCAGGGCACCCCCGGCGTTTATTTGCTCGTGAACACTTAATACTTCACCAGTTTGCACTTCTTACTAACAGCGCTGGCACCTCTGAACTAGGAGTGAATTGAAAAGCGCTGCAGGCAGAGGTTTTAGGAAAACATTTTGTAAATAGTTTGGATATCGAAATTCTTTCTGGCCAGGAGAGGCAGGGCCAAACTTGAAGGTACAGGCATAAATATCAAGTCACAGGAAACAAAATACAAAATATTATCTTACAGACCCCTGCGAGCCCATGTACAGCCTGTGGGTCTCTTACTTCCTTGGATATAAATAACAAACAGCACTTGTCTCTGGACAGAGTTAAGATTACAGTTAAGAAAAAGAATAATTCTCACCTCATTCACAACCACTTCCAGATGAAGACATTTTATCTAAGAACCAGAGCCAGATCAGACCTTTTTGAAGCACAGGAAATGTTCCCTTGCCACCTTGTTCTCATAATTACCTCCTGACTTAGCAGCTGTACCGAGACATCTCAGCTCAAAACTTCATCTACTGTAGGAATCAACAGTCAAAACTATTCTGTGAGCATCAGAGACTTGACCTGAGAGAGGTTGGGAATCTCAACTCAACAAATAATTCTAGAAAAGGCCTCAAAATTACTGGACTTTTGCTAAACAGTCTGTCAATTTCTACTTCTTCTCAAGATAAACCAACTGCCTTTTAAGAAAACAGCAGTTTACACCAGAAATTTCCAAGTATATTCGTTTTCAGTAAGTTTTATTCAGCAAAAGATAACTTACAGAAGTCTGTAAAAGAAGTATATTTTTAATTAAGTGTTCCAAAAACCGGGGTGGTTGCTTCTTGGACCAGCAACATATCAAAGACTATCCAAGAACAGCACAAAGCGCAGAGAAAAGGAGCAGGACAAAGATAATTGGAGCAATAAAACAAGGGGATGAGATATGGAAGCACAGGAAAAGACCATTATGCTCCTGCATTCTTCAAAGCCTTGGAAAGGACAATGGAAGGTCTGAATTCACTGCTGTAAAGAAAGAAAAAGAAGAAAAGAAAAAAAAAAAAAGGGCAAGTTAACAGAAAGAGCAAAGCGGGATGCAATGCTATCTAACTAGTGGATGAATAAAATAAGTAAGTTTTCAGATTTTAATGTATACACTAAACAGGGAGTCATACCACTCTTCCTACTTGGTATATCACAGAAGAAAGCAATGATGGGCAAAGCATTCACATAGCCCGTGCTAACGACTGCCAAGCGATACTGATTGCAGTGTCTCCTGTGTGGCAGGAAATCTTGCCTAGCTACAAATGCAGGTTGAAAATCAGGCACAATGAATTCCAGAGGTTACACAAAGTTGCCTAATTATTAACACGGTGGTGTAGAAGAGACTGCACCAAGGTAGCAAACAACCTGTACCAGTAAAAATACACTTAAGATTAGAAATCAACACTTATGAAAGATGAAAGTGACCCATACCAAAAAGCTACGTCTTGAAAGGAAGCCCGGTTTACACAAGCGAGAGGCTTATCTTTCTGGAACAAAGAAATGTGAACGGTTCTACAACAAGAAGCCAGTCACCGCCTGGAAAAAACAAACTATAAAGGAGTAACATGAATGGGATCTATACAGACTTAACTGTACCTGAATTAGAGGGAAGAATAATTTATGCTAAAAAAAGTGGCTGGTGAGTTAAGCTTGAACACTTTCTAAAAACCAGGAGTGTGTGCATTACACCTTCCTCTACCTTCTCTGCTCTTAAATCCAAAAAAAGATCTTACTTAACCCGTACCCTGTTGAGTGCCACAAAAACTGCTGAGCTCAAAATGACACATGGAGTTTCATTTACAGTCTTCAGTCATAAGAGAACAGACTGGAAAATCAACACAATCATAGCAGAGAGATAAAAGGAATGAACTGGCATCCAGTGAGAGATGCATACCAGGCTAAAGGACCTACAACTTCTCATTTGGGAGACAGAAACAGAAGAGAGAACCTGGTTTCCATAAAACACAGTGCAAATGATCGCTCTCAACAGTTGAAGGTGCCCGTGCTTTTCTCTTGATTCCACGGCACTATATATCCGTCCTAATTCCGTTTGTAAGTTGTCCCTATTATACCATCAGTAGCATTCAGGAACTTGGATGGGCACCTTCTTTTTATCACACCCCAAAGTTGCCAAGTACATTAGAGAAGGCCAAATTCCTGAGGTCACAACAGGGCCCACTGGACACTGCATAAAAGGAAGATTTTAATTAAGGCAGACACATACACCTTAATTCAGTTTATTTCAGAAAACTCATTATCAAGTAGGAACATGCTGAATTACTTTTTTTTTTTTGGAGAGGATAGATCATGGAAAAATAAAGGAGTTACCTAGAAAAATCATTTTCATCACAGTTAATAAGACAGAGAGACAGAGTTATCTCAAAACGCACTGAATATTGGCAGCCCACTAGAATTCAGTAACTAAAATTCCACTTCGAGAAATATTCCAAAACTAAGGGTTTCTTTTCCATTCTTGGAATGTTTTTAATTTTTTTCCCTTAAACCAATTCTCCAGTTATAAAATAGGAAAAAAAAAAAAAAAAAAAAGGCTTGGTCACCTACAAAAATAATAATTTGTATGAAACTATTAAAGGATGGGACAACTGTCAGTGAAACATCAGCACTGTAAGGAGAATTACAAGTTTTACCTATATTTCGTAAGAAAAGAAACACTGTCATTCTTTAGCTGTAGACCATCTACCATCCCTTCCCCCTCCTCCCCAGATATCCCCAGATAAAATAGCAAACAGCTAAAACTAAACCAAGGAAAGAGAGAGGAAGTTGGTGGTAAGAAGCAGCCCAGAGTTGTCTAAATAACCTTCTGCTTTTATAAACAAATCCTCCACTGAAAATTTCTGCTCTTTAGTCATTAAGTCAAGCTGTATTTTTGACATTCTTCTAAGACTGCTTCGTGCCGGTGTTTGAACAGATGCAGAAAACTGTATCCCCTTTAATCACAGCCAACCCTAACTATAAATTACCCGAAGTATATTAGAATTACATCCACACCAGTAAATATAAAAAGTAATCAAATTCTTAAAAGCAAACAAAACTTTTTGCCTCTTCTTTAACTTTTTCTACTTCCATCTTTAATCCTCTTGAGGTACGTTCTGAGATGCTTAAAGCTTAAATCTTCAAAACCATTTTTCCTCAGAAGCTAATCTTCCTCATTATTTTTTAATTCAGATCATAAGCACGTTAAAAAGAAATAAATCTCTTACTTCTTCTTCTCCAAATTCTCCTTTTCACCTCTCTTCTCTTCCCTCCTGCTTAATTCTCTCCTCCACAAGTAAAAATGTTATTCGAACACACCAGCTTAGGTCTTACAGAAACAATCAGCCTGAGCAGACTTCTGTCTTCAATAAGAAACCTGATCTTATTTTTGAAAAGAAGGGTTTTGTTATTGCCCGTGAACTCTTTTATTCTAGATTCTCCCTCACAGGCAAATCGTAAAAAGTATTTCACAGCTTCAGTTTCTACTTGTAGGGAAAATTGTTACCTGTCACTTGTCAATTAACCCAGTTGCCATTTTAGCTTTTTTTTTTTTTTTTTTTTTTTTTTTTTAAGTAAAACATTTGCACTTTCATAGCATGTAAGTCGTCTTCCAAATTAAAAGATAAACCCATGAAAACTACTTTCCCAGAAAACTTCCTAACATGCCAGGGAAGCCTCTCACTCTGAAAGCAGGCTGGCAGCAGCAGGGTTTTTTCTCCCCTCTGTAGATTGTTCTTCTCTTGTAAGACCGACACACTGCTAGAAATACCTCACACCTCTAAAATCCCAACAGATTCCTGGGGAGTTGAAAATAACTGGAAGAAAATGCATAAGTGGTATGATGTCTAATCAGAGAACAAGCAAAAACTGAAAAACTGAAAATTAAGCAGGACTGAATTTTTCAATCTACTGTGCCGAGACCTGGTACTAAACACCGCTAAAGCACTCAAATGGGATTGCAGATCTTGACCTCTAGCAAACCACCAAGACTATAATCCCCTCTGGAGCCTTTTTATTTATATCAACTTTCCAGTAATACAAACATCTGGTAGTCCTCACGTAACATTTTCCAGTTGCCATCTTGTGTTAATATTTCTAAGAGCTTATCAAAAACAACTTGAGCTGAAATACAGTTTCTGCCATTATTATTCTGGAAATTAAGCTTTCAAATAATCAATTTAGAGACTACAATGCATGGCCAAAACTAGACATCAGACTACTGGATTCTTTCACCTACTTGCAACTGCAGCATGACTTCAAAATGGTTATGAGAATTATTTTAACCTGCTGAATGTAAAGATCATATGATTGCCAAATAAAAGCACTCTTAGAATCAGCATGCAAACCCGGGTTTTTGGAAAAGCATGAAAAGAAATCAACTGCTTGCTTCATTCCAACAGAAAGCTCACTCCAGGACTTATTTCTAACAGATAATAAATAGCAATTACAAGCACTTGAAAAGACTCCTGTCTGCAGCCTATCCTACCAGGTAATGCTTCTCCAACACTTGCGGTTTTATAGGCAGGAAGAGTCCTCAATTTTCAAAGTTACTTTGTTTAGTCTTTTCTCTGACCTTATCACATCAACATGAGAAGGAATAAGGAGAGGAAGAAGATGGGAATCAAATTCCAACCAACTTCCGCTTCCAAACCATCTATATTTTCCTCAGAAATCAGCAGCCATGTTTTCTATAAAACATATCACACCAACTTCAATAAGGCATGATCGTTTTGCTAGCATAATTTTAATAGTCTTACTCACATTAACATAAAAAAAAAAAATCACATCTTACCATAAATCACCTTCCAAAAATAACACAATTATGGTGTTCGCCTACACCCATATTTGAATATCCTAACCATTCAAGACCAAGATTATCAAATTAATAAGACAAAGGGCAAAGAAAAATTTTGGTAGCTTAGATATTCTATATTTCATATGGTTTTAGTCAATAGGAAAAAAGACTGGGCCAGAGGCATTATTATATGTCTAGTCATACTAGTGACACTTCGGAAGCAGGGCAGCAAGGTGCATTCTTTTCACCGCTTTCGGCATTAATGTTGTAACTTGTGTTAAAACTGAAAAAAATCCCAAAGGAAGTATCTTGGACACAGGGAGCTGACTGGCTGATTTTTAATTTTAACTGTATATTCTAAGCTGTTGTTGGCATAAGCCATTTATTGAATCTTTAAAAAACAGAGGGACATGTAAAAGTACACGAAAATAAATTGCCAGGAGATACCTACATTTATTTCCCTTCTTGCACCAACAAGCCACCTCCATAAACCATTTCCAGCCTCAAAGAAGAAACCAGTTCTTGTTGCTTTTGTTTTCTTCCCGTTACCCGTTCCGTTCTTATAAAAACACTTAAAAAGTCTTCCTACTATTTTCCCCATCAACAGTAAAACTCAATAAGCTACTGGGCAATATTATGTAAAGAGAAATATCAATTATCTGCTAGCCAAGAACCAACTCTAAATCACAGTTACAAATCTTTACTACCGAGTAACACTAGGACTTCTATCACACCGTCATTTCACTGTAGTGTTACTTGCTTGAGAAATCAGAGGTCTGTAAGGCAGAACACGACACGTGACGGCAATTTTGAAAACTTCTGGATTCAAACACCTACACTGACACGCTGCTCTTCTCTCCGGGAACAAGTATGAACAAAATCTCAAGCTAACAGGAAATCCTAAGAAAATCATCTGTCTCTCAAAGGCAATAGTGAAATACTGTTCTTTGAATTTCATTGACTGCCCACAAGTGCTTCCAAGAAATAATCCAACTAATACATGTGGTTTTTAAGCATAACTTGTTGAGGTTGCACACTTCTACAAAAAAGCAGCTGAGGAAGTGAAGGCACCAATATAGTGGCGTCATTTAATATGATTTTGAAGTTACAAAGACAGATCTATAAGGTCAGGATACGCAGCCTACAACAGCCTGCCTTCAATGCATCCGAGGAAGGCGCTGTACGAGGTCTTCACCATAAGGTAATGGATTCTTGGCGGGGTAGGGGGGGATATGACAACATTCTTTAACAGTCAACTAGTTAATCTGTAGGCATGATTCTAGCCACGTTAACTGAAAACTTTTCCATCAATGCAGTCAGCATCTGTTCTAGCCTCTTTATGCAGCAACACTTGGGAGGCAGCCAGGCAGCTTCTCTGCATTGCTATACAGCAGCTCCAGACGACTTCGTGTATTTGTTTCCACCTGCTCTCCAGTCTCACTGCTATAAGCATGTCTCTAAAACCAGGGCTGTCATTTGAGCTTTTTTCAGACACAAAGGCAAACGCGCCATTTTAAATAAAAGGTAAAAATTAAAAAGGATTTCTTTTTAAGAGAAGGTAAGCGAGGCCTCACTAGCTTTAAAATCTAAGCTGAAGAAATAAAACTCAATAATCTTGGGAAGTCTCCCACTCGTAAACCACTGCTATTAGAGAAAAGTTGCTATATGCAATAATGATCTGATTTATGATTCGTTGAACAAATTTCTGCAGTGATGAGCAAAGAACATGGGCAGAACAGTAACTAAAGCCACACTTAAAAAAAAATAGACATATTCTAAAATTTAATTACTTCTTCATCTGATCAAGTCCCGTAAGCAAACTCCTACTTCTTGTTTGGCTCCAAGATAGTAAGTTTTTCTAGACCATCTTCTCTGCCCATGCAATTTTGCTTAAGTATCAGTTCTTGTCACAGCCCTAACAGAGATATTCCCGTGTTATACTCATTTTGGAGATAGCTGTTTGTTGGTAAATATGAGGACTTTGACTTCACGGAAAGGAAGAAAAAAACCTCAACAGCTACATATCGCTGTTTAAGTCCCACAGATCACTTTGCAAACCTCTCCAAGTACCATTCCTGCATATTCACAATTAAAAAAGTGTAATTCTTTAAGTTCTGTTTGACATCAGAAGATAGAGTTTCCATTTTTAGAACACCACATCAGTCTTTTCAGATTGATGCTGTATAGATGTCACTGGCATGTCTGAAGTCACACATATGAAAGTGTTCCAGCTGCACCTCTATTAACTCAAAGGGCAGCACGTTAACTCCAAAGAAGAAGTAGTGATTCAGAGTACCTTAAACCATCAGTCAGGAATTTAAGTATCCTAGTGTCCAACTGTACCCTGTAAGTTTACACATGATGCAACATGAAATGTTTCTGAATAGGTAATAAATTTAAGTGTTTAGAGTTCTAAACCTTCCAGTATATTTTCAGAAACAGTATTACTGAACTTACGAGATTCCTAAACATTTTAAATGCTTAAAAATTAGCATACTTTCAAATGAATATTCTGAGACTTTCTGTACGCAAGTCTCTTAAAAGTGTGCACAAGGGCATCCTTTTTTGCTGGAAAATGATTTGTTATCAGAAGTTGGATCAATTTTTTAAAAGCATTAACATTACTGTATATGATTCACAGCCCAAGTATTACCTCAGACCTAATTTAAAATGCGCAACACAGACGCTACATTTCTAGCAAAAGCCATTTTTAAAGTCCACAGTCATATAATATAACCTATTGAATAAGACCTACAACACAGGCTAAGAAAAGCTGAACTGAGATCTCAATATGAAAATTTTAATACTATTTTCTCTAGTCAGTGCATCTAAAGTCACCAGTATCCTGTTGGCTTCTACTATACCAATAGCCAAAACAGTATCTTCCACTTATGAATTTAGTGTTGGGAGTGTTTAATTCCTCCCATGGTCCTGACTTTATAAACTCTACGGGTGTCTAAAAATCCATGGAGTTGTAAGGCCAGCTACACCTCACAGAATGCAGCGGTGCAACTCCTGCCTGTAGCCAAAGAATTTACTCACAGTATAAAAATGAACTCCCAAGTCTTTTCCGGGCATTTGCTACACAGTCAGTGGTTCTGCATCTTTTCGGTCCTAAAAATGCAGAGAAAAAAAAAAACAAACAAAAAACCCACAAATTACATTTCATGTGTGCTACGTATTTTCTTGAATTCTCAGCTATGCATATCAGCAAAGAGGAAGACACTTCCAGAATCACTCAACTCCTTCCTTCCAAAACACTGCTACAGAGTCCAGTAAAGGGACACTTAAAAACCATGAAACCAAGAAAAGAAGTTCTAATATATTTACAGATATAGTTTCGGAAAAACAACAGCTTCTTTGCCTCCTCAAGGGTACGAATACTTTAATCTCACGCTAGTTTCCTGTACCGTCATGTGTTTCTAGAACTTGGGACACATGCTTTATTTAAGAGGTCTCTCAAGTACAAAGTACAAGACAGAATGCAGGAGCAGCTTATCGACTGAGAATCAAGAAGCAACACTCTCAATAAAGGGTTTTGTTTGTTTTTCAAAACACATTTTTGTTGTATTTCCTCTCTGTGCTGAGTAGGAAACACCAGCAGTCAGAGGTTGGAGGAATACAGCAAGATCTTACATAATACTCCAATCGTGCAGAAAATCGAGCCAAAGCTGGGAGGAGAGAAGGAATTTTACAAAATTACAGTGGATATTTCCAAGTGTGGAACTATGAATGCAATCAGTAACACAGCAATAGCTCCTGATCGTACAAGAAACAGATCTCTTTCCCAGCTTTATGCCCAATTTTGCAGAAATAATGTCCAGGAAGAAATGAAGCAGATGATTTCAAGTTTACAGGTCCACAGTGAGCCAGGCAGTGGAATGGCAAGCCCCACGAGTAAAACGCTGAACAGAAGGGTGTGCCAAGAATAAAGCTGGTAAGTCCCTCTTATTGTAAACTGGATTGGTATCTAGAAAAATCACACAGGGCAACAAACTCAGTTCACAGTACATACCTAACACTAGGTCCTCAGCTGCAGTTCAGAGATTAACCCTAAACCTCCCCCCACGCTGGTCAAGCTGGCTCAGTGGAAACTAACTGAGAGAAGACTGGTGAATGGAATTGTTTTTAACATTTATCAGGTCTCATCAACCTAATACTATTGCCAGTACTGGTACCTTCTCCGTGTTAAAACATCAGCAAATTTTAAGATCAATTACACAAGAAATAGTTTTTTTTTTAATCACTCCACTGTGACCCGTGCAATCAGCGATGGAACCGCTCACTGAGACCGTGTGTCAAACCAAAACCCCTTCCATTTTAACTCCTTCCCTGATCTGTATCTACGTGCAAATCCTGGAGGTTTTGGGGAGGAAACACAATTAGTGTTATAATAGTGGTAACTAGACTCAAGTAAATCAGGATATCAGATTTGACAGCAGGTTCTACGATCTTATGGTAGGTACAGTTTTGTGTTACTGTCCTCTACTGATACAGTGACAGGATGACAGCTTGCAATGTACTTCTGCTCTCATGTGGTCTTCATCTCTATACTCATCCATGACAAAGTACCATTAAGAAAAAAAATCTGTTTTTTCTTCAGGTCACAACGGAACAAGTGACATAATGAAACTAAATCATTCTGGGCATCTGGTTAGAAAATATCACTGAAAAAGAAGCAAGCCAGTTACATGTTTTACTTAACTAATTTAGGGGGGGGGTTTAATAACCAAAGAGTTCTATTTTATAAAGCATAAATAATAGTGAAATTCTTCAGACTTTCATAGGGCTTCACACCAAGCCACCCCAGACGTAACCATTTAGAACTCTAAAGGCAAAGAAAAAAAAAAAAAGGGTATCGCAAAAAAGGATTCCTTTTCATTATGTCACGATGCTGCTCTACAATCACAAATGTAAACACATCTAATAATGCCGAGTTACAGAAAAATGACAACAAATAACATTACATTCCATATTTTTCTCCCCCAAAAAAACTCCTGTCAGAAAAAGACAATTCCATTTCACAGGCAGCTTTGCAAATACTATGAGAATAAGATTTTACCTTTATAATACCATCTATCACTAATCAAGGTAGTGCTTGCTACAAGCACTAACACTCTGCTATCAAATCATATTGGTGACACATTTAACTGCGAAAGGGAATTCTTTTGCCTTTCCATACTGCATGATGATGCACCATTTCTTTTAAACACCACTACAGGCCTGAAACACAGCTAAGAAATATCAGTACTGATCCCAGACACCCTGGGGTCTAATTCGTAGGAAGACCAAGTTCCCTCCTGATTTAGAAATGTGCCTCACAGTCCTCAGTGGCAAAGCTACGACCTGTCATCCCTTACTTGGTTATGCTATTAGTCATCTCAGTTTTTCCACTCTAGCCCTTATTTCCTTTCTCCCACTCGTGTTTCCTTACTCAGTTCCTGGCACCCCACTGAACCTCTATGCCTGCCTGGGGATCTCCAGGAATCCCCTAGCCAGGCCTCCCCCCAACTTTTCCCAGCCGCACCTCTCCCCCCCTCAGACCCTGCTCCCTCGCTCTCCCCAGCCGAGCTACCGAGCCCTCTCTCCTCTCAACTCCTGCCCCCTTCCCCACAGCTCTTACCTCCCGGCCCTACGAGTGACTCCTACCGCCGGAGGAAGCCCTGCTCCGAGGCAGGCTGGGAAGCCCGAGAAGCCCTGTCCCACGCAGGTGCGGTGGGTGGGGATCGCGCCCCCGGACTCTGCCCCCCACTCCGCAGCCAGCCCCCCTAGGAGAACACCAGCAGCTGGAGCTCACTATTTGGCAGCATGTCTTCCTCCTCCGATTCCCCCCAAGCAGATGCAGAGGCTCATTATTCCGCAAGTCCCCGCAGCAGCCTTCTGCGCAGGCGCCGAGTGGACGAACAAGCAGGATATGGCTGTTCCCAGCGCTCCCCTCCCGGCCGCGCATGCGCGCCGCACGAACGCCGCCGCCTCCCCAGCCCCCCCCGCTCACGACCACTGCGCACGCGCACATTCCCTCGCACAAGACACCCCCCCCAAGCCGCCCGCCTCCAGCTTCCTCTTACGCATGCGCTCCCTGCCGCCAGCCCAGCTCCCGCGCATGCGCCGGCGCCTCCGAACACGCCCTCGCCTCTCTGCTGCGCATGCGCGCTCGGCCCCGCCCGCCTGCTTCACCGCCCAAGCGGCTCACATTCTGGCAGCGCGGTGGAGCATGCGCTGTGTGCCTTGGGGTCCCCTCAAGTGTCCACAGCTCACTATTTGGCAAGGAGCTACTCCTGTCGCAGTGCCATTTAAACAGCCGGCGGAGGAGGGGGGCAGGCCCGTGCGGGTCTCTCACTTCCCCGTCGTGCGGCAGGACCGCCGCAGGAACGGAGGAGAGCAGCCCCACATACACCTCGGAGAGGCAAGGGGGGGGGGGGGGGGGGGGGAAACGACGACAACACTACCTTCCCCCCGTCCCTGTGGAGGTTTCCAGTCCTCGCCCGATTCCTTTTGCTTCTTTCCCCCGCACGGCCCCTCCCACCTCACCTGAGAAGGACACCGCTGCCTGCTGTCCCCTTGCGCTCTCCTCATACTGCCCTAAACTGACACATCCGGGCTCCCCACAACACCCGCCTCTCGGCGCCGCGCCGCCGGGGCCGGGGCGGGGCAGGCGCACTGCGCGTGCGCGGGGAGGGGCGGGGCGCAAGGGAGGCGGGGGAAAAGGCGGGAAAGGCGTCGAGCGAGGTGGCGCGGGCCGCCCTCTCCTTTCCTCACAGCTCTGTGAGGAATTGGCTGCCTGAGGTAACGGCGCGCCCCTCTTCCCCCTTCTGCCTTGGAGACCTCCTCTCCTGGTGTTGTGTGAGGGTTGAGAGCTCTGCTTGGAGCTGGCGTAGGGTTTTATTTTAAATCTCTTCACCCAAGGAGGAAGTGCTAGGGGAGATGGGAGGGCGTACGTTTCTCTTGCTGTTGTGGTGTGGCCTCGTTTCACCATTCCTCCCCATTCCTTTGAGGGTTGGGCTTAGTGTTGCGTAGTGAAAATACAAACAGTTCTCCCTTCTCTCACTTCAGGCTGGGTCGTGGGCCATCTCAGTGCATGGATCACCAGTGCTTGTGAAGAATGGCTCCCCACGCTGTGCACAATGAGAATTTCTTGCCAAGTTTGAGGATGATTGGTGAGGGTTTTTTTCAAGGCACAGCATTTATTTTAACCTTTTGAGAAAAGGATTATAAAGCAAACATGCTTTATGTCTGTCATTCAGGGGTCTAGATCAAGAGCTTAAGGGAGATCTTACAGACCTTCCAGTACCTACAAGGGGGTTATCAAGCAAATGGAGCCAGGCACTTCATAGTGCTACACAGCAGGAGGATGAGAAACAAAGGTAAAAACGAGAGAGATTTAGACTGGATGTAAGAAATTTTTTCATCATGACCATAGATGAGCATTTGAACAGGTTGCCCAGAGAGACTCTGCAGTCTCTGTTGGAGGTTTTCAAGGCCTAATTAAATAAAGGCCAGAGCAACCTTGTCAGATCTCATAAGTGACCCTGCTTTGAGCAGGTTGGACCAGATGATGTCCTGAAGTCCCCTCCACTCAAATTATCCTGTGATCCTAAGATCTCTTTTATATATGGGTCTTCCCTCTTCTAATTTGTAATGGTTTGCAACCAGAGGAAGCAAAATTTTCATTGTTAGTAGTCCTTAATTACGTATATGTTTGTAGAGAAGTTTATCCAGAGCTAACCTTCCTTTCCTGACAGTTTCAGTCTTATGTTACAATGAATTAATACAATTACATGCAAAGCACCCCAATAACCAAATTAGCCCGGTTACATAATACGTCACAGCTACACTTATTGAAACGAAAGATCCAAAGTCTTTTTATCTCGTATCTCATCCTCTCAGATGAAAAATGCTGCTTCTCATAGCGCAATTGGTCCTGTACACTAGGCTGCCACATTTGTCCACTACTACCTCAGAGAATATTGCCTGTTTTATTGCTAACATTTTCTGCAGTGTCCTGGGTTTTCTTGGCAAGTATCTCATCCAAGTCATGACCAATTCTTGGACCCTGCTTCATTCCTTCATTTCAAAAACTGCTGCCTGTGGTGACAAAACAGCAGGTAATGCTGCATTGTAAGGAAGAAATGCCACAAAACTGCCTCTTGGAAAGTACAGAATTGGTATTAGCATTCCTATTGTGGCTACACATTTCTCCTAGAAACTTATTTTCATACCCTCTCTGTTATCCTGGATTTTATATTCACAATATAAACTGTGGATTTTTACTGACATATTTATTCTCTTGAAGTACAAAAGGAAATTACAGCACCAGTTTTAGAGAAAACAAAGAGATTCCCCCCTCCCCTCCTGCATTAGAGCACTTAAGCTGCGGAGTCTTGATACAAGGGGTTTCTAGATAGAAGAAACAAAAATGTCTCCTTTAATGCAACACTGGCCATGTGTCACTTAGCGGTAGGGAGATCAACCTCTTTTGCAGTTTATGATGTTCTCCTGATCAAAATTCTCTTGTTCCCAGGAAGTGGAAAATTAAATTGGGTATCTGTGAAAATGAAGATCAAATTTCACCTCTCCTCCATACGAAAAAGTTATTTTGGGTCAATTCTGTACTCCTTGGTGGCAGATAGAAGTGAAATACTGTAACTTAGTCTTCACAAACCCTACCTTCTGTCTTTAACACAATTCTGTAATAAAATGACTGGACGATTCCTAGGTGCAGGTACTGCTTGGACCTTGAAAATTTGCCTGGGGATATGCTGGGGGGTGTGTGTGTTTTGACACTAGTGTGCATGTGAGAGTACCAAATTATCAAATGCATTTACTTTGGGTATAAATCTCAGTATCATCTGAATGATACAAGACAGGTGTTTTTTTCTGCATGAAAAGAACCAGTAAATGCGACTGTACATAGAGGTTTGGAGGTGTTACTTTTGTGTATAAGTAAGTTTGATTTTTATGTGAAGCTGATTAAACTGATGTCCGTGAAAGAGTTGTGTGCAAGAATTTTAAATAGCTCCTGCTTCTTAATATTCGCTTCCTCTTTGGTTTTAATTATTTTGTTCCTACATTTTCCCTTTCAATTTACTAAAAATCTAGAAATGTAATTAGAGAGAGGCTGAACTCAGAGAAACCTGCCAGCATTTCTACATCATGATTAAATGTATCACCCAGCCCTTTCGTGAGAGACTGAAAAACAGGATTCTCAATTATCTCCCTGTTATCCACTAAAGAATCTGCAACACGTACGGATACAGACTTATTGAAAATGCAGCACTAATTAAAATCTCATATAGGCTCCTGATGAGCGGGAGAGTATGAAAACACAGTTATTTAATTATTTCCTGTGTTTGCTATCTTTGTTACAAAAACAAACAAAACCATTCTAAACAAAACCCACCTCCAATCACTGGGGAGACTTAATGAGGCTTTTATATATGCAACAGTCGCACAAACATTGCATACAATGCACACAAACATACTTGATTCACCTCTGCTTATACCAGTGAGACATCTATATAACTCATTTTCCATATGTAATGCAAAAGGAATGCTGTGGTATATTTACAAACAGTAAGGGAATCATTGCTTGGTTTAGGGTATGGTTACTGTTTGTTTTAAATTTAAGACATAAAAAGAATCTTGATATTGTAGGCTTCTATGGTTTCATTGCGAAAGAGTAATTTTTGTGTCATAGTCAATTAAAAATCTAGTATCTAATAGGTTATCCTTCCAGTCTGACTTCTGCTAGGGTATCTCCATCCTCTTGAAAATGTCACGCTCTCACCTAGCCCAGTACAAAGCCTACATTATTATTTATCTTGTCAAAGGAGTCTAAGCTTTGGCACTAGCGGAGCACACTAGAGGACAGTAAGTGCTGATATGGTTTGTGATGAAAGGAGAAGCTTCTGAGATACTGGCTTCTTTGAACTGTGTAAGTCTGAGGATCCTCCAGGGAAAGGAAACCAGTGAGCTTTTTCTTTTGCAACCCTTTTCCACAAAATTTAATTTGCAACAGAATAGCAAGTACTGAGCTAGATGGAGTCCCGTATCCCCACTTTTCCTTCACTATAAATTAACTAATCTTCAGTGTTGCATGGAGTAGGAAGTTGAGTATTACCCATCTTTTAAAACTTTAAAAAAGTGTAGAGAAGTTAAGTAGCTTATTCATACACACACAAAAAAGGACAAAATTGGGAAACTGGTTGCTTCCGGTTTCAAAGCAGAAATCCAGAAGAGTATAGGAATTAGGTGGGTTTTAGGCATCCAGATTCAAAACTATGACTGAAAACAATGTTTTTTCAACAGATGTATAAAATCACAGATACCTGAATTTTTCCGGTACCGCCCTTTCTGCCCTGAAAGTTCACTTAAGTATTGCCAGTTTCTGGTTATGCATGTGCTCAGAACCATCCTTGCCTGAGCACTTAAGCAATTAGCTCCTACTTGCATGACATTTGGATCCAGTAGCACCTATGTCCCTTGGAGCATGAAAGGATAAATTTGCTCTAGCACAGCCACCGCATACATAGAGCGTTAAATTCAGTACAAAACACAGTAACAATCAGCACTCCTATGAGAAAGTGCCTGCTGGTAGCGGTGGGATAGTCTCCTTTTTCACATACAAACCATTCTCAGGTCTGAGTTTACTGCTATGCATATTTCTTGTCAGAATTTGTTTTCCAGACTTCAAAATACTGTAAGATAACTTAACTTAGTAATTGTTGCTGTGACTAAAACCTACTTTTATTTGTGAGAAAACAAACATTGTTTAAAAAATTCTTGACCTCCTTTGGAAAAACTCTGACTTGGAGATTTTAATTGCAGGGAATCTGTTCATAATGCTATTTTTACATGTATTGGAAAAGTATCAAAGCTAATTTTTTAGAAGAGGAAATTATACTTTAAAATGCACTATTGTGAGAAAGTGACTCCCTAATGTCTTTGAGTTGGTGCTTTGTTTCTCGTTAGAAGCATCTCCTGTCTTCCCTGATGAGCCTGCTCTTGTTTTCAGTGCTAGTTTGCTTTAAGATGCTTTTGATCCTGTATTCATTAAAACCTGATCCTGCTGCTTCCCACCAGCCCTAATGGTCTGTGAAATTATTTTCCTTTCTCCAAGATGCTGTTAACTCTGCTAGCACCTGCAGAGTAGAGGAGCTCAGAACATTGTCAAAAGTCCTCAGATTTATTCAAACCTGCTTTTCTCCACAAACAAGAATTAATCTTCAATGTTATCACAGCAATCTTCCTTAGTGGAGAAGTGGGAACGGACTGCAACAGAGTCTGAAGGTTTTTATCACTGCTGTTTTCCCCTTCTACAGGTAGAGAGAGATAATTGGACAAAAGACTTGAAAAATCGAGGATAAGATTCACTCGGTATAACAGAGCATGAAAGTATGAATGAGCATAAAGGGCTCAAACAGCTGGGGGAAAAAAAAAAAAGAGGAAGTAAATCCAGTAAGAAAAAAGTAGGGAACAATGAAGCTAAGTGATCTAGTAAAGGAAAAACGTAAAACTGCATTTGCAGTCTGGACCTTGCAGGGAATAACAACAGTTAAGGAAAAAGCAGGATTTTTTAAGGTATCACAAATGAAGAATTTTTCAATCGCGTAGCATCAGGATTCATAACTAGATGACAGTTTAGTCTTGTTCTATTTTTTTAATGCTGGTGGAAGAGAGGAGAGCTCTCTAAATTTCTGCTTTCGACACAAAGATTAATACTAGCTGTCAGTATGTACTTTATTGCACAAATTCTAGCAAGTATTATGACTTAAATATTGCTATTCTAGAACATTCTTACGGAACTGAACAGCTTAATGTGGAGCTAATCAGTTCTTTGTTTTTGCCTTCTCATTAGCAATGTCCTGCAATGACTATTATGGCATTAAGTTCCTGCAACCAAAACGGCTGTAACGAGTATTCAGATGTTTAATTTCATTTGAAGATGCACTCAGTTATTGCATAGAAAATTGTTTTCTGCAAGAGTGATTTCAAAACCAAGCGTTCAGGAGCCATGAAAACCAACCAAAAGTAAGGCTGTCCATACAATATTTTGGTCCTATTGTAAAGATCTGTATGCTGTAGTCTATAATTGTACGATCACATTATCTTTAACCTGATTTCCCAAGGAGACAAAGCTTATGTTGTTTGATATTCCTATCTTCCCACCCCATCCCTCAATAACTTCTAATTCAGCAGTGTTTTCCAACCAAGTTAAAACAAAGTAGGGGCCTCAAAGATCACTGCATTCTACCACATTCCATCAAAGTAGGGGTTGCTAATTCCAGCGTTTACAGAACTACTTTTTTCACTGGACTGTGCTATCCCTTTCTATGAGTGGGTAAGTTTATAGATAATGAAATGAAATGTTGCATCCTGTATGGGTTCCCAAGATTTATGTAACTCACGCTTCCTAAAATATTTACTGACTGCAAAAATAATTAATTTCTTCCTGGGCATTTCCTCAATTATCAGGTAATGGTGTCTTGCTACTTAGAAATATTAACGAAGCTATCTTAACCAGTACCTCTGTGATTTTAAGTGATAATATGCTTCATGCAATATAGACAGAGGGGAAAAAAAAAAAGACATCTTAGGATTTATCAAACCAGAGAAGACAAAGCTCACGTCAAAACTATGCACTAATTTGAAGTGCCCAACTTGATACATCTCAGGCCTCGTTACTCAGAGAAGCTGGTAATTCAGTTGTGCTTTGTGTGTTCAGATGAGAGTTTTACATCTCTCCAGCTGTGGCTGTGAACACTCCCTTTTTGCAGATCTAGCCCAGCTGTTCATACAAAAATAAAAAACTTAGTAATCAGTTAAACACTTCAGGTTATGGGATTGCCACACAGGTCCTAAGGCAGGGGCAGAATCTGCTAATCCAAACTGGTGTTGTTTCTTAATCCCGAGACCAGGATTTTGTTTTTCTTGCCACGTTCACTGTAAAACTAATTAACAAATTATAGCCTATCATGTTCACTGAATGAGATCTCCCAAGACCTTGGGAGAAAGTGACATTACAATTCTGAGAATAAACTAAATCAGAGCAGGCTGCAAATTTGTCTCGAAAGCAGTCTCAGCTCCTCAAAGCTGATAAGGAATAAAAGAGGCAGCCTTTGCCTGGAAAGCAGTTTGCGTTGTTCTGAGAAGTGATTTTTAGAAGTTTAGCTAATGAGTGTCAAGCAATCGTGCTGCTAGAGGACACCAACTCAACTGTCTACTTTTTCCACTACTGCAGAAACTGGAGACAACGATCCCTACTGTTTGAGTGTACTTGAGAGGGGCGAGATTTTTATTGCCTCGTAATGTTTAATTTTAGGTGGGAAATAGTCCTTTGGAGGACAGTTTTCTGCTGTCGATGGGAAGAGGCCATTGCAGATGGGCCTAGTATGCCCTCTATTCATGTTCCAGGGCCACTGCAAGATTTCTTAGTGTTGTCTTTAAACAGTGGCTATTATAAAGGGGAAATTACAACATTTGATTAAAAAGTGTGGGGTGCTAGTCCCACCTGCAGAAAAGCAAATCGCTATGTGCAAGGACTGTTACGGAAAAGATTTCCTTGCTCTCCCCCAAATTATGTACGCCTATTAAAAATACTTCATTTCATTCCCATTTTCAAGTTTCAGTCAAGCAAAAGACTTAGTCCTCATTCCAGGTGATGGAAGGTTTCCACGACTGGCCTGGCAGGATTTTAACTTTTATGGATTCTTCAGCATCTGGTCTGTGCTAACAGAACTGCTCTTGGGAATGCCTAACGCTGCACATTTGTGCTGCTCGTGAGTAACTGAAGACCCAGTAAAGGACCTGAACCTACTTCCAGGGAAAAGCACACCACCATCCCTGACTCTGGCAGTCTTTTTTTTTTTGCATTCTCCTAGCAAAACACTTCTACTGCATGAGTCAGTATTTCAACAAGTACCGTGTATGGAAACCATGCTGTCTTCTGAACGCTTTTTTTTTTTTCTTCTTTAAAACAGGTTAATTGCTCATAAAAACTTTGGGAATAGGCTGTGAGCTTACCAAAGTAACTGAACTGTGATGATGAAGGTGGTATTAAAAACGTTCAGGATCCTGTATGTGCATAAATACACAAAATGGATGAAAATGACATTGCAAGAACTGCAGAAAAGCATGGCAAGAGAAAGGAAAAAGAACCACATGACCATTTTTGCTAATTTAATTCTGAAGCCTTACATGCACTTTTCCTCTTAATATTTTTCCTTAAAATACTTAAAACCTCAAATACCTCATTCCAGTGCGACATCCAGCTGTCTCAGTTTCAGTCTGAGGCAATTATTGTTTTTCCTGTTCTCTACATGCATCCCTGGCTCACTGTTGCTGAAATTCTATTAGTTATGAACTGTAAATCTAAGTATGAAACTGGTTATTGTAAGAGTATATATTTCAAATGCATATCCCATCCCTATCAGCCTTACAAACTTCTTCCTACTACTAGTCAGCATAAACTTACTACATGCTAAAGTGGGACTCTAAAGCTAGCATGTATTTTCCCCAATGGGTGCTATTTTTATTCTCATGTGCTTTTCAGTCCCTGAAATCTGACAGGAATTCCCATTCCCTTTGCAAGAGTGTGTGGAATCCTGCAGGAGAAGCTCACGTAATCACCGACTCTTAACTGAATGGCACAGCATAAATCCTAGTTGTTCTTGGAAGAATGACTGTTAGGGTTGGGTTTAAGTGGTATCTTCAAGATTGGCAATTTGTTGATTTCAAAGCAGTAACAATAATTTCCTTATCCCTTAAACTGTTGTCATTTGAGCACGAGTCTTTACTATCCTGTGACCAGAAAACTATCAGTGTTATACAATTATATCCACCTCTGTAAAAAATATGCACATACAGTATCATCTACCTTATTCTACGTGCTCTCTAAACATTTGGGGTTTTTTAAACATCTGCTGATGGAGTTGCAGAAGGAGCTCATAAAAACAAGGAAGATGAAAGGAAAAGGAATGCAGCTGCTAAGTTTTCCCCCCTGTGGATGCCATGTCTCAGTTAGCTATGAAATAAAACTTCACCTTTCTTCGCTGATACATCAGCGAGTTCCTCCTGGAGGGACAACAGGCACAAACACTGCAGCAATGTAATCTGCTGTTTATTCTCAGTACGTGCGTGACTCTTCTCATCTCCCTGGAACCACCAAGAACTGACAAGGTTCCTAGGAGAATTCTGGCAGAAATGTTTTCAAAAACATCGACCGTGATGCCAGTGGCTGCTGCTGTGCGGGAAGCCAGCTGTTCGTGTTACAGGGGGACAAGAGGACACGCAGGCGTGCGCATACTTATTTATACTCATGCTATTTGTAATGAAGGCCATTCTGCAGAAGAGATGGTGATTGTCTTAAAGCTTCTAATGACTTAGCTTGAATGTAGTCTCTGCTGATGGTCAAAAAGAATTAAGCAGAATAAAAATGGAGGAGACCTTGATTTCCACGCTATGCTTTTACTGTAAGCACAAAGACTCTAGAAGTACAGTTATATCGCTAATTAAAGAGGAACTGCTTTTTTGTTGTTTTTCTCCTTGCATTTCTTGAAAATGATTGAAATAAGAGTTCCCCCTGCTGGTAACTGGATGAGTCATAAATGGACTCGAGGTTGGGACTCTGGAGGCAACAAAAAGTAGAAGAGAGGAAGATGGAATCTCTTCATAATTTCTCAGTCTGACCTTCATGTTTTGCACTTGCAGGGCTTTGTCTAAGGCACTTAATAAATTAATCTCCTACTCAACTGATTTCCCTTCCTCTTCTACTCAGAAAAAGACCAGTCACATCTGCTAAGGAAGGAGCAAACCACAAGCATTCCCTTTAGTAACTCTTGGCAAGTCAGCCCAAACTCAAAACATTACACAGCTTTGAACACAAAGCACCTACCATCTTGACTGCAAAGGGTGACGTTTTACGCTTTGCAAAAACTTTTCATTTTGGAAAATATGTCATTACACAAACCTATTGCTTGCTTACAGCGGGGGAAAGACAGATCAAGCACACAGGACTAAAAAGAACAAGGTAGTCTTTTTTATTTAACTAGGTTTGCACCCTTCTAATAAACTGGAGAATGTCTAAAAAAAGCAGAGAGAGACAAACCGAGTCATAGCAGAACTGGCGAAGCCCAGATTGTTGGTAGAGAACCTGGGCACTGCGCTTTAACTCCCCGAAACCTCTAAACTGCTTATAGGTGCACACGCTACCACAGGCGGCTTCCTTCTTTGAATAAGCAAAATAGAACTTGCCAGCAGTAGTTAACGATTCCTTTGCACAGCCATACCCTAGATGTTACGCGGTATCTAGATAAACCCGAGTAAGTTCTGTCAACACTTTGTACATTGCTAATCTCTTACTTGAAGACAGAAAGCCTTTCCTGACACCTCACCAGAAATTCAAGCATTGCCTCTGAAGACACTTGCGCTGTTTATAAAAAAAGAAGAAAGCCAAAAAACTATTAAACACATTTATCCCTCTGCAAAAGGCGCCTCGAAGAGGAGCTACCATTTCTAACAGGAAAAAGTAATGCGGAGGATGAAAACTTTATTGGATCCTAACCCAGTTCCTTTGGAGTTTACCTGTCTTTATTTAAAGAGACAGCTGAACTCAAGCAGGAACATACACCAAAAGTCACCAGGCAGGCTTCTCGAAACGTGGTAACCAGTCTGTCACTGGGGAGAGGCATTACAGCAATCCTCCTGGCAGCTCAAAGCTGGGGACCTGTTTTGTGGCAGCGTTGTTAAAACTGTCCAAGAAGAAAAGCCAGCGCTGATTTGAAAATAGCCTCTTGAATTGCTTTTGTAGCCTCCTCTGGGATCTCGCAGTACGTGAGGTCTGGAGAGAAGACAGCAGGCTGTCCAAGGAAATCCAAAGGATTCAGACTTAAGGTAGGTACAAGAGCTGCCTTTGTTTTAAGAAATTCTGATTGACTAAGAGTTGGAGGTGCAGCAAAAACCAAGCTGGAGCAACACCAGGAACAGGCTTTAGAGCTAAAGTGGGTCAAGGGAGCCTGCAGCAATCAGGAGAGAGAAAATCTCCTTTATTTTCTTTCTTCTTGGCAGACTGATCTTTAAATCTGTGCTCTGAATACAGACAAGGCGAAGATATTGGTAAAGACAGATCCTGGCTTAGAAAATAGACCCTAGGAAGCTCCCAGCTTTCTTCTTTCTGCCGGTCGTCTAGGCTGCTGCAGCGTGGGGAAGGGGACAGACCTGTGGGTTTGAGCAAAATTTCCCTTGAAACTACGGCGGCTTCTTTTCAACGGTTAAGGAAAAAATTAACAATGAAGTCTTTCTTTCATTTTTAAGACGCTGTCTCTCCTAGAGCTACACCTAGACTCAGGGCAAAAGGGGGAGAAGAGTTCAGGAAGAGCAGTCTTCCTAGCATGTACACAAACGAGGCAATTTGGCTTGAGATGCCGTAAATAAAAAGGAGATTGCCGATAACAGACTGACAGCGCAGCGGAGAAAGGCTGCTGCTATCTCAGTCCCTCAATTTCTGATGATATACTTTCTCAAGAGCTTTAGTCAGTATAGAATTACCACTAATAAGCAATTCTGCTTCTGTGGAGTCAAAATAAGAGTGATTGCCCTTTGATTTGTAGCACACGCTCTAGAGTAGAGTAGTGGTTTGTAACAGCAATGACTCAAATATCCTTAACAGGCGACATGTTTGAACAGAAATTCCAAGATTATCACGAGGAAGTGGATGGCTGAGGGAGGAAGTGATTTATAATGCATTTTTCAGGCGTTTGTATTTGCACAGTGACGGGGGAGCTGGGTCTATTCCTACGTTAGATTACTAATAGAAGGGAAAACAAGTCTGCAAAATAGAATTGAGAGCTCGCCTAGAATCTTTTTGCTGCTTTTGGTTGCCGAGTTTGAGAATCGGTTAAATTTAAGATAGTGCCAAGAGAGAGAGGAGCGCAAGTCCTATAAACACAGAGGAAAGATAGTTTTATGATTAAGACGCACAAAAGAATTAATTCTTATCTCTGCCACCGTGTTCATGAACAAGTCATGCGATTTCTCTTCTCCCTTTTATAAAATGGAAGTAACATTTATTACCTTAGAGACACCGGGAGGCATAACTGTCTTCAGGGAAGCCAGAATCCCCACCGTACAGTAGCAGATGCCAGCACATGGTGTTCATCAGGAATATTCATGGAGTTAAGCCACAGAAGCTTTTACTTCAGGATTCTCTACTACTGAGAACATGTTTGTTTGCTACTTATCACTTGACCTTTAAGACAACGTAAGTTAGCAAAGAGGTGAAGCTGACAGAGAAAAACCCTTTAATAGCCTAGGGTTTAATTTTGCAAGAAACGTGTTGTTTGAGTAGAACTAAGACAGATTAAATGAAAACCAAATTTGAGGCCACAAAAGTTGTAAGAAACACTGGAGGGGTGGGGGAAGCAGGGGCTGGAGGGGGGGGGGGGGGGGGGGGGGAGAGAGGGAGGGAGACTTACAACAGCCGCTCAGGAAAGAGATCAAGATCCCATCTGGAGGGGCAAAAGGCCAAAGCCACAGAACAGATGGAGACCAAGCGACAGCTGGTAGAAACATGCTTTCATGTGTAAAGTTTGCTCTTTGGAGAATTTTGCTCTCCAACTCTGAAGGCATCATTATGATAACAACTCCTCCCCACGCAACACTGGGGAGCTAGCCTGTGCTCAGGAGCGGGTGTCGGAAAGCTCGCCGTGAGGGTGGTTAATTAACGAGGGCCCTTGCAACATTTAGACGCCGCTGTCGCACAACCTTGGCGTGGTTTTAGCGGCAGAGGGTCCTGTTCCTTCACCAGCAAGGGGGGGATGAGAAGAATTAATTTGGGCCCCGCTCGTTAAACAGGTTTCCTGTAAACTTTTACACGTGCCAAGAGTTGCTTCTGTTCTAGAAGGGCTCGGACGAAGGATATAATGCATCTCCATGTTTACGCATATTATTTTAATGGAAGAGCATCCAACCGGCTGCTCCACCAACTCAGTTACGGAAAAAAAAAATCATACAGTCAATCAGAAGAGGGGGTTGTCTTCAACACGGGCCTTTAATCCAGGGATCTTTCCAGGCCACACCAAAGAACTAACGGAATTCTACGACTAGCCCTCTCCTGGGAGAGAGGTGTGCTGTTTCTCCCCAAGATCCGCCAACGATACTGAAATTAAAGTTCTGGAAAAGTGGCCATTGTCTCTTTTTCTTTAATAAAGATATGAAGTTTTTTTCCTGTTAAGGCAAGAATTTCATCCTGCTGCTAGGATCTAGTAATGCAGCTTTCATTACGGCAGGGGGGGCGGGGGGAAGCTTAATTACAGTTAAAACTAAAGTATTACACTTTTAAGACAATTTAGAATTAAAAAACTATAACACAAAAAATCCAAACACTCCCCTTCTGATTACCTATCCTGAGTCCAGTTTCATAACAGATTTTGAGGTACAAGACAATAAATTAAAAGTTCATTCCAGCCGCAGAGATCAACCATTTCCTCAATGCGATGTCTTCTTTACTCCCTTTCCAAATTTGGCATCAAGTCCAAGGCCTGCGAAGAGATAAAAATAATCCATGGGCATAGAAAATCGCTTCGCA
The DNA here is from genome assembly GCF_965638725.1 of Aptenodytes patagonicus. Classification (NCBI taxonomy): domain Eukaryota; kingdom Metazoa; phylum Chordata; class Aves; order Sphenisciformes; family Spheniscidae; genus Aptenodytes; species Aptenodytes patagonicus. The sequence goes on from NC_134968.1 coordinate 3,059,849, forward strand.
TTCTTCGAAGAAATACAACACAAGGAACTTTGTGAAAAATCAGCTTAACGGCACCAACTTACTAACGGTCACTCAGAGGCAGTGACTTACCCGGTGTGCGCGGGGGGGGAAGAGACCAAAGAGATCCGCTAGAATTCACGTTCCTCTCTTCCTGCACTGGCGAGGCTACTAACACGCTCTTCCACGGAGGGTGTTTTAATACAATTAGGGGTTTTTTTTGACCAGCATCTTTTGTTAGCTCGCCCCTCGCTATACATCATCTCCGTTTAAGTTAATAGGGGAGAGACCTCAGGCGTTTGCTTCCCAGACTTACCCAGGAACACCAGGACCGTCCCCACCCACTGCATCGTACTGATGGGATTGGCAAACAGAATGACGGAGGCTAAAATGGTGAAGAACTTGCGGGTTGTGGTGATGATGGAACAGGTCAGAGGTCCGAAGTATACCACAGTCATGAAAATAAAACTCTGTCAAAAACAAATAGATGCCTTTTGTCACTCTGACTGGAAAAACACGGATCGTATTTTCAGATGAAAAGCCATCGAGCCAGAGCCGAAAGAATCTTATTTCAAATCCTGACTGTTTGCATACAAATGCCAACCAGTTTTACTCTGAAGGTAGCCTGTACAGAAAGCAACAACCAAAGCAACGGAAAGCCAGGCGGCCTTACTTTGCCGTCTCCCAACAGGGCAAACATCCCAGCGAAGACCGCAGAACAAGGGAAGCGTATTTACCTGACCCAGCGCACTCGTCAGGCCGAACAGTAGGATATTGTAAATGACGCTGGGGTAGCGTTCCGTAAAACTCAAGAACTCCCAGAGCTCTCCAGTGAACAATATCCCTGGAAGACAGATCAAGATGAGAAGCATGAATTAGGAGCCCAGAGGCAGCCCGAGCAGCCACTGCCTACGCAGTACGAGTTCAGTTTACGCTCATAACCCAAACAGGAGCTACGAAAAGCAAAGACTGAATTCCACACAGCGGAAAACAAAGAGAACAGGAGAAAAAGCGATCGCCTTCCTAGTTAATTAATGAAAGGAGCAATCGTTAACTGCAGATCCAATTCTGAGAAAACAGCCCCTAGCAATTAATTAGAAGCGCTACTCCCTAATTGGAGCAGAAAGCTACGCTGATACGGTCTGCTCCTCTGCCGGCGCACGAGAGCCCTCAGGTAGAAACCCGGGCGGTTGGGGCTGGAGCAGGGAGCTGGCCTGCAGGGAGGACTTCTCAGAAGCCAACAAGCGTCGGGCGGCTACGCTCTGCGTGAGGCGGTGTCCTCTAGCGGGCACGAGAAGAGCTACGCTGACCAACCCCCGCTTTTTATACGCAAACAAACAAAACCCAACCCAAAACATAAAGTTATTTGCAAAAAAGTGTTCTAGGCCCTTTTTTGGAGCGGGACAGGATGTCTCTTCCCACGGGGTGTCCCAGGGCAGTCTCTGGGCGTGGTGGCTGTGGTTTTTGCAGGGTGTTCCTTACCAGCCCCCAGGAACAAGGTGGACCATAGATTAACGTTCAGCATCATGTGATTGGAACCCGTTTGGTAGTGAGCTCTCATGTGGTCCTGAGACACACCAGTCAGCCCATCCAAGGTCAGTGACAGCAGCTGAGAAGAGACAGAGATAAGAGAAAGCAAAGAAAACCTTCATTCTTTATTTCTTCTCCATGGGGAAGACCTTGAGCGTTCTCCCCCTTTTTTTACATCCCAGTCACCTACTCAACAGCAATTACGCGGCCTCAAAACACACGCTAAGAGGGATGCGCCTGTACTCATGCGCTGATCTCATGCCACAGCTTAAGAGCGCGCCCCTCAAGCCCAGGTGTCCTCCTGCGGAAGCGTTTCCACACCAGCTTTAGGGTACGCTGGAGGTACAAAGGACGCGGCCTTATCTGTGTCGTAACTGCTTGTTCCTCCTCGCCCCGGCCGGGGTCACGTGTGCGTTGGCAGTACTCACCAGAAGGAGCTCTCCATAGCCAAAGACGTGGTCGTCGCTCCCAGCCCCCTTTTTAGGTTTGTACAGAAACAGGGCCACGCCTGCGACTATCAAGAGGACGCAGAGATACTTGGCCGGGGGATACTTCTTCCGCAGCAAAGTCACTCCTAAAAGCATGACTGTAAAGAAAGCAACATCACAAACCGCTCCCAAAACCCGCTCACGGGATTTTAACTCGGCCCAACAGAACAACGCGCAGATAAACCGCCGCCTGCATTTCCCGTGGCAGAGGGGACGGAAGGGGAGAGGCACTGTTTTGACAGCTGAGGTCCGTGTCGACGGCACGGGAAATCCACGCAAATATACATGAAGAAACGTGAAATTTGCTTACCTGGAATAGGCTTGCAAGATTTGCCTAGGACCTACAAAAGAAAGACACTGTTAACCACCCGCGTACCATCAACCCGCCTGCAACGAGAGAGATCACGGCAACGCGAGGGTGACCGTACGGGATCAGACCGCCCTGACGCGCCCCTCCCATAAAACATACCAGCCGCTTCAAAAAAAGGAAGACAAAAAACCCCACCGCAGGGCGACTGCTAAATTAACGGTGAAACTTTCAGAAGTCGTCTCAAGCCCTCCAGCGTTAGCACCGGCTCCCAGTTAGTGAATTCCCGTAACCTCTAGGGATTGCTGTTCCCTTTCCGGAACAGTCTGAGCTCTTTTGGCCCCTCTCTGCACACCCAGCGCCGACTGAACCACAGCGATACAGCCCCGCAAACGCAGCTACAGGAAAACAAAATGGCGGTTTCCCTCCGTGTCATTTCACCGGCTGGTTCTTCCACAGCGTTAGCCTCGTCAGCACAGCGCCCGTTTTCGGGGTACCCTGCGCGTTAGCGGGGAACGGAGTGCTGTGCATTAACGCCGTCTCCCCTCGCCCCCCCGCGGCGCACGCCCCGCTCCACCTGAGTCGGGTAGCTGACGAACTGCAGAGCTGAGTTGCTGGAAACCATAGCGCCCAGGTAGGAGAGGGAGCAAGCGGCGTACAGCCAGCTCCGAGTGCGATCCGCCTTGACAGCGTCGAAAAACTGGATCACTGGAAGGAAGACGGAGAAGGGGAAAGTCAGGAGAGCCGCCAACAAGCCACCGCCGTCACAAAGCGCCCGAAGAGCGGCGCCGGAGACGCGAGGGGCGACCGACGGCGATGCTCTGCCGTAAGAGCGGCAGCAGCCCTCCCCTCCGTCGGGTGAGCAGCCCCGACCAGCGCCTGGCAGCCGGGGTTCCCGAGCAGCGGAGCCCCTGGGCGCCCAGGCCCAGCCGGCGGCTCCCCGGACCCCACTTACGGAGCTTGGCGAAGGCGGCGTTGATCACGCACTGGATGAACACCAGGGTCAGGGCGTACTTGAACTTCTCCTGCTTCGCGCCTTCGCCGTACCGTCCCCGCGTGCTGCAAGAGCGGGACACGGTGAGACCGGCGGCGGCGGCGGGGCCCGGCCCGGAGCAGCCTCCCCGGGACAAGGCGAGACAGCGGCGGGGCCCGGCCAGGGGAAGGCTCCCCCGGGCCCTGACCGCGCCGGGGCCCGCAGCGCGGGCGGCCGCCCCCGGAGCCCCCCCCCCCCGGCCCGGCCCGGCCCGGCCCGGGCGGCGCTCACATGCTCTCCTGCAGGATGCCGTAGTAGAAGTAGCAGGCGAAGACGCCCAGGAAGCAGACGGGCAGGCGGAGGCGCTCGGGCAGCGCGACGCCGTTCGCGCTCGCTCCCATGGCGGCGGCGCGGCCGCTCAGCGCCGGGGCCACGTCCAGCACCGCATCCCGCAGCGCGGCCGGCGGCGGAGCGGGCTGCCTCATACGCCCGGCCTGCGCCCGCCCGCCGGCCAGGGCCCGCCCGGCCCGCCCGCGCCCGCCCGCCGCTCTGCCGGGCCCGCCGCGGGGTGGAGGCGGGCGGGCGGCGCGGGGCACCGGGCGGGGCCGGCCGGGAGGGGCGCGCCGAGACCCCCCCGGGGCCACCCCGGGGCCGCGCCCGCCGGCGGCTCGGCGGCGCTCACGGCCGCGGGGCGCCCCTCGGAGCAGGCGGCGCCCGGGACAGCCCCGGACCGGGGACCTTCGCCGAGCGCGGCCCCTGCGGTGACGCAACCCGATGTGGAGCGCGGGGATTGGTCGCACGACCGGGGGCGGAGCTAACGGGCGGTACCCGGTGGACCTTCCCGCCGTCGCCTGAGCGACTCGGGCGGGTCGTACGCATGCGCAGCGGGCGGGGCGGCCACACCCTCCGGCAGCGCCGCGCAGGTCCCGCCGCCCGCCCGCGCCTTCTGCCCCGCCGGGGTCGGGCCCCGCGGCTGAGGCCTTGAGGGAGCCGGAGCCCCCGTAACCCTCGGGCCCGCTGCGGCTCCTCTTCGGGGAACAGGAACCGGGGGCTCCGGGAGCCGTCGGCCGTAGCTCCGGGCGGGCGTGGCTGAGAGGCGGCGGCGGCGGCGGGGCAGGGCTGGGCGCTCTCGCCCGCGGCTGGAAGCGCGGAAAACAAACCTGACCGCTCAACGGCTTCGCCCGTCTGTCGGAAGGAGGTTGTCCGTCCGTCCGTCCGTCCGTCCGTCCGTCCCTCCAGCCCAGCCCCGGCTTCGGTGCACGCCTTCCCACGGCAGCCCCGGCCCCCCGAGCGGGACAGCCGGGGGGGGGGGCGGCCCCTCCTCGCCCCCTTCCCTCGGTAGAACCCGATAAACCCCCCGCCGAGAGAACCACGGGGGCTTCGGGCCCGAGGAGCCCCCCCCCGCCCCGGCTCCTCCCGCCACCCCCGGGAGCCGCAGGAGGGTTCTGCGGCGCCTCCCTCCAGCCGGCCGCGCTTCCCTTCCGCCGCCCTAATTCAGAAGCTGCTAAAACTTTTAACGCGTTAAGAGGCGTTTTAAGCGCTCGCCGCCGCTCGGCCTCGCCGGCGGTCTCGGCTTCAGCCGAGGAAGGGCGAGTCCCCCGCCGCGCTCTGCGGGGGCCACCCGAGCCCGGGCGCCCTCCCGGCGAGCCCCAGCCGGGCGGGATGAAACCCCCGGGAGCCGGCGCCCAGCCGGCCTCGCAGAGGGCTCCGGAGCACGGCCTCAAGCTTCAGCGGAGAAGGGGCTGCCGGCCCGTTCGTGGCTTCAAACCCCCCGTCTCCGAAACTCTCCAAAGACTCCGGCTTAGACTCGAGCTATTACATCCCAAAGAGGTACTTCGGATGCCTGAAAGATTTATTTTGTTTCCTTTTAACTGGCAGTACCAGCATCTGCAAAAAAACCCCTCTAAACACGAGACAAGAACTCCCAAGCTCACGTTCCTCCTTTAAGCTTTGCAATACATACATAAAATACAAACTTCAAACAGCTGCAAAAATAGTGTCTTTGGAAGAAAATAGAGTTTCTACATCAGATACAAGAAAAGAGGCTTCTTCAGTACAACCCAGAGCCTTTGCAACAGAACGCAAAATCAAATACTTATGTTGTCAAGAGGCTTCACAACCAATGTTCCCCGTGTTATCGCTTCACCGTCTAAGGCACCGTGTCGGGATAGCGCTGCTGGGTGCAGCGGTGCTTCGGACTCCCGCCCGGCCGCGGTCACAGCTCCGTGCACCGAGTCCAGCCCTCGGTGAGGCAGGGGGGGTCCCAGACCCCCCCTCCATCCCTCCCTCCCTCCCACCCCAGGGCGCCAGCCCCAGCCAGGCTGTCCGGGCTCAGGGCTGGAAAGCAGCAGGTAGTTTCTCTACAGCAGCAACAACCCCCCCCGGAGCTGGGACCTTCCCGTACAGCCAGTTTTCACTCCCATCCCCTCTTCCTGCAGCACGGCCGAGGCACCTGGAAGGCGACTGCCCAGGCAGAGGGAGACCAGACAGGCAGCTCACGTCTCAAGTGCCTCCGTCACCCTCAGCCAGGCAAGCTTTCCGGAGCACAGACCTGTGGAAGCCTGCATTGAGTCGCCTGCACTCGTCTCCCCATTTAGCACGGCATTCTGAAAGCTCCAGGTTTGTTTCGGGGGGTAAAGGTGTCCGGGGGAGGCACGGTCAGGGATCCACTGCTCTCCCAGCCCTCTCTGTGCTCCGAGGGAGATGAGCTGTTCTTAATAGCGCAGATACACACCCCGCTTTCTGCTCCAACACATCCGAGGGCAGCCGTCCTACAGGCCCCTTCTCCCCCCCCTTCCCGCTCCCCAGGGCTCGGCAATCCCAGCCAGCCACAGGGGTGAGGGGTGCTAGGAAGCCCCACCTGAATTCTCCCAGCTCAACCTCCTTCGCAGAGCCACGGAGCACGAGTTCGCCTCTGCTCCCCGCAGCAGTGCCTGGCTGCTCTTCACCAGCAAAACAATCACACAGGAAACAAAGACAATTCAACACAGGAAAAGTGCTTTGAGCAGGGGAGGCTCGGAGAAACAAGCCTCTCCAGCAGCGAGGAGTCCCGTGGCACACTGTACTTCACAGTTTCTATCGTCCCTGGAGGAAGCCTGCTGGGGTTCTCGATCCCAGGGCCGCCTCTTGGCTGTCACGTCCCACTTTCAAGGCACTAGTCTCCACAGGCTGGCAGAGACGCGCTGAGGAGCCAGAGCTGCTGTTGCTGGCTAGCTTTCCCAGAGGCTTCACACCACGAGAGAGCTGTGGAAGACGACGCTCTCCTCTGGCTGGCCGCGCTTCCAGTGTTCGTAATTCAGTGAAGGAGACTTGGACACCTCGCTGAAGCTATCTACTGCAGCGTCCTTCCGCACCCCAAGGAACGGGGTGGGGGCTGTGGGCTGGCAGGATGTAAACGTGCCCGTGCCAGGGCTGGAAGGAGGTGGAAAGCCCCTGAAGAGGAAACCCACGTTTGGGAAGAGAGGCTTCACCAGGCTGACGGGGCAGAAGGCAGAACCGGTGGGGTTGAAGTGCACTTTGTTCTTATCTGGGCAGGAAGGCTGAAAAGTCTGATCGGGGCTGGGGGAGCTGAAGGAGAGAGAGACAGAGCGGACATGGTTAGGAACAGACACTCCCAAGGGCACCGAGCAGCCGGTGCCTGCAGCCACGGGGAAAACACCTGGAGTTGTGCACTCTTCAAAGAGCCTGACTAAAAGCTGAACTGCCTCTGTGAGCTGGGCCGCTCTTCAGGTACAGAGCGGCGTGAAGAGCCTGTTTTGTTTTGAAAGCACACTTATTTATAGGGGAAGCACCTCTTCTCCTCAAGAGGCTCTGCTGGCCGAGAAAAACCTCCTGCCTGGGAAGGGCACGGAATCACAAGATCCTTCCGAGCGTGTCTGAGGGTTAGCAATTCAGCTCTCAGCTCTTCCCACCCGGGCCCAAGCAGCCACGGTTTTGTTGGGAGTGTTTTCCTGGAGGCTGCTCCCTGCTTTTAGAACAGGGTAGGGATGGCGACTGCAGCAACAGAAGCCTCAGCTGCCCCCATCCCACAGGACCAACCTCACGCGAGTTCTCTTCTGCCAACAACTCCCCATACTTACGAAGCTTCTTCAAAGGCCCGGACCTTCTCGCATCCCTCAGGAGGTTCCCGTTTAAACATGTAGCTGTGGTTGGGCCGAGGAGAAGAAGCAAAGGCCAGGACTGGTGAAGGGCTGCCCTCCTCTAGCAGGGAAAAGATAAGGTTCTGAGAAATTTTTAAAAGAATCCAACAGCGCTCTTTAACTCAACACCAGACACGCTCTTCTAGACCCTGGGGCTGCAGGCTACAATACCCCACGGCTGCGGCATTTTATCTGTGTAGTTCCCAGCTCACATCCTCCATCTAGTACTGGAAACCACCCGCCTGGAGGGTAACTGCTGGAGCTTTAAAAGTCCACTACAGTTTAGCCAAGTTGGCCGAGACCCTCTCTCCCATTGGAAGCTGCAGCTTCCAACCCAGCACGCAGACAGGGAGCAGCCACTGCACCGAGGCTGTCGTAGCACTGGCCCCCTCTGTCCCCCCTGACCTCCCCAAGTCCCTCTGCTTTCAGTGTTTACCTTTCTCCTTCGGATCTGGCTGCACCTCGTCTGCCGCAGAGGAGGGCTCTTCTGCTGCCAGTCTCACCGGGGTGTGTGGAGAAAGGCGGAGAGGCACGGAAGGGGAAGGAGAAAGAGAGAGGCTGCTACAGCTGCCACTGCTGGGCTCCAGAGTCAGGGACGCATCTCCAGAGCCTCTCTGAGCAGGCGCTGGCGCCCTGTGGCCGTCTGGGACGTCCAATATCTAGGGAGGAAGCAAAGTCTTAGAGGAGCGAGAAACCCCTGTCACCAGTGAAGAGGTTTAAGAGCAGTTGCACCTACAGGTAGCAGCTACTTGGGGTGCTGGATCCAGATACAGGCAGAGCCTCCGCTTCAGGGAGCGAGGCAGCCTTCTGCAACGGGAAGGCCATCGGCCCCCCTGTATCCTGTGATGCACTGTAGCTCGTGAGCTGTCTGGGATCACTTCTCCCACGTCTGCACAGTACAAAGTAGCCTTTGGATGGCAGTCTAAGGCAGTGTCTTAAAGCTGTCAGTGAGGTGCCATCTCCCCCGAGATTACCACTGGCTGATCTCTCATAGCACCAACAAGTTTTAAAGGAGGGAAGCCAGCAGCCGCTTGACCCAATTTAGACAGTTACATGCCTAGAACAAACTAAAACTAGACACAGAGACCGTCCCCACGGCCAAGAAACAGACACAGGCAGTGTCTTCAGAGGAAAGGATTTCCAAGACCACCCAGAAGATTCAGGGCAATGTTGTGACCTTCACTTACCCGCAAAAGCTCTTCATCTCCCTGTTCCTTCACAAACACTTCCTCCAGTTCCTGGTTTAGCCCTTCCAGGCTCCTGTGCAAGCAGGGGCTGAGCCTCAAAATGGGAGATGGAGAAAGGAAGCCTGAAGGAGAGTCCTGTAACAATCCAGAATCAAAGTTGTTAGTTATATCTGCACAAACTCAGCAGTTACATCCTGTTCCCACAGCTCTCCAGGGCTCAGCCAAAGCCTTCCAGGAGGCTGACGGGAGAAGACTGACAGCAGAGTCATGTAAACTCACTAACTGCAGATCAAAGCACAGGGACACGTTGAAGAAGAGGTGGGAGGAGAAGAAGAAGAAAAAATTCTCCCTTCTCAGGCATGACAGCAGAAGTCGGAGAGCAGCTTGGACACCTGCCCAAAGGAGTTTGCTCTCCACCTCACTAGGACGTACTGTGACAGCAGAGCAGGGGGAGATGTGAACGTACCCTGAGCGATCCAAGGACAGCATGGTCCCCCTGGAGTGGGGAGCTCTTCTCCTTTTCTTTGCCACTTCTGCCATTTAGCTTTGTTCGCTGGAGCTGTTGCTTCAATTTGGCAATCTAGCAAACAAAGTTTCAGCTACAGAACCAGACAAGCCAACACAACTCCACCAAAAATGATCGTGCCTCTCCTCCCCGTCTCTCCCAACCCACAAGGAAGTGCCAAAATAGAGACTGTTTCAACCACACAAGCAGCAGCTCCGGCCACCTCTCAAAGGATGGACCAGAAGTACTCGCAAGGCCTCGTCACAAACTCCCCCGTGGCAACGTGGCCAGTGCTGTTCCTCCAGTGGATCTGGGTTATCTTCCACCTACAGATCGTTAGGAACCAGGCCCCGCTGGGACCCACATACGCCACGACGCCGACCAGCAACGCACTGAGTTTCAGCGGAGCTACTTTACAATAGCTGCCTGCTAGAGGAAGCCAACAAGATCAGCCTTTAGTTGAATCACAGAGCGTTAGGGATGAGAACAAGGGCTAAGGTCTCATCTTCAATAGTATCCTGTCCTCCCACTCCCCTCCCATGCAAGCAAGAGCCTCCTATACATTAGCAACTAACACAGATCTTGCTCAAGCATTGGGAGTGGTCTATGTTACCTCTCTGCGGTGATCTGTGCTACCCCAAGAAGCAGAACGCTTGTGAGCACTGGAGCTGGCTTTTCCCACTTCTGCGTCATGCCAGGACACTGGAGTCTGAAGTGATGAGAAACACGGCTGAGAATAATCGCAACATTTACTGGTTTAGAGACCGGTGGTAGAGTCCTAAGAATAAGTGATCAGCTACTGCCCGTTCACAGTCCTATGCCAGTCTCCCCCCATTAATACAATACTCAGTAATGTGCATCAAGAGATAGCCACCTATTTATATTTGCCAAAACAAAGTCGTTTTGGCCAGATTTGTGCCTAATCGGGAAACTGGACCTCACAGACCTACACGGCGAGAGACCTGCCCAGAACTCAGTGGCTTAATCACCACAAGTACCTGGCGAGATAAAGGGTACCAGAACATTACCCCAGAGAGACAACCGCAACCGCCCCTGCGCTGCTTGCACAGGCTCCCGTCTGATGAACGGTGACGTAGGGTTTCAGGCACTCATTGTACAAAGAAGCATTACCGAGAGGAAAAGCCTCACCCAACTGTGAGAACACACAACTTGCTTCTGAGACCTCAGGCTCCCGTATCGGAGTTCAAAGGCGTAACCAAAACCAGAGCTTGGCCTGCAGACTGACTGCTGCTGCTGCTGCCGGAGCGCTGGAAGAACCCAGCTGCCTCCCCAGCTCACGTCCCTCCGTTTGCAGGGCTGGCAGTTCTCAGCTGACTCTCTTCATGCAGAAAAACAGCCTCAGCACCACATTACACAGCTGTTTTCCAAGCAACAGCTACACTTTGAATATCAATGGAAATCAGAAAGGGCTGTTAATCTGATCAGCAAAGGGTGTGAACTTCCTTCCACTGAACTCAGCCCTCTCTGCAGAGACTCCAGGATCGGAACAGACCCAAGGCACATCATTTTCAAGACCAGCCATCATTTTTTCCCAGCCTCACATTTCAGTGCCTCTCAAAACGCTCACCTTGTGTCACTGCTGCCTGCAATTTCTGTGGGAGGCTTTGGATGGTACTTCCCTCCTCCATCCTCAGCGACAGGCTGCCAGGAGGCGCAAGGGCCTGAGAACAGGTCCTCTCCAAGCAGCTTAACTGATCTCCCCAGAGGCTACTGCAAGAACAGCAGCTGTTTTAAACAACCCTGTTGAGTCATGAGGATGGCAGAAGCCTCTTCTCTCAAAACAGGTTTTAAAATGTATTTAAACCAAAGGAGCAAGGCAAGTTACCTAGAAAGGTACCAGGTTTCCCTTCTATAAAGAGATACAGGTGATTTCTAGGCAGAAATCCAACCCTCTCCTGACTTAACAGGCTCTGAATGAAACCCCTCCTTACACACACCACTGTAAGCAGAGCACACTCCGTTCCCTACAGCTAAAACCATTTGTTGTCTAGGTCTCCATTTTGCAACGCCTGTAAGCAGCAGACACCGTGGCACAGCAGCAGACACCGTGGCACAGCAGCAGACACCGTGGCACAGCAGCAGACACCGTGGCACAGCAGCAGACACCGTGGCACAGCAGCAGACACCGTGGCACAGCAGCAGACACCGTGGCACAGCAGCAGTTCTATTCGATTTACAGTGTTCAGTTTGGTTTGAGAGAAGAAATCCATTCAGCCTGAAGCACTGCTCTGAGGTCCTGCTAAGCTCAGAGCAGTTGGTCGCAGCCATCCCCGTGCTACCCCTGAACCGTGCCAGACAGAGCCAAGGAAGAGACCAACGCGATAGGAAATCCTACGGCAAAGACCAACCTTGCAGTTTCAGCACATGGCACGTCTGATCTCATTTCCTACCTTAAATATTCTCTCCTAAACAACTCAAGCATCATTATTTGGCCGTTTCCCAAAACGTGTCATTTTATATCCCAGTAGATCACACACGTAAGAAAGCTAAGGAGAAGAGGCAAAGGTCTAAGAGACAAGACCACAGCCCTATCCCACATTACTGCAAGAGGCAAGTCTGTGGGAAGCTGACTGTTCCAGCTGCTAAGAACAGTCCTGCTTTGCAGGGCATGGGCTCTCCTCAAGTCACTGGAAGCCTCCTGAGCCCTGTCTGAGAAGTCCCTTACTGCAGCCTATTGCCGTGATACCCAGAGCACTGCACCGGTGCTCACAAGAAGCTAGGGCCTAAGAAGGAAGAAAAGATGCTGTTTGCAATAGGAAGGCCTGAAAATCAAGAGCGCATACGCGTCCCACCTCTCGCAGGCAGACCGTCAAGGCAGAAGGAAATTACAGAACCTTTTGTACTAACGGTACCAAAACCGCTTCCTCAGAAAAAGGAGAGAAAAAAGTGCTTTGCACAGCAAGATAAAGCCACAAGCTCCAATCATGTATAGTGCTGCCATCCTCACCCCCACACTGAGCACCTGCAGCTCTATCTCTCACTTAACCACCTTATGATAGCAAATCTACAGAGCTCTGCAAACAGCTGATCAGTAGCTGAATAAGGAGGGAAGCAAACACCCACTGGCTAGCAGAGAAAGTCTCAAGTTTGATAACTATTAAGCCTGAAAACACGGAAGGAGTGGCAAAGTCCTGGAGGTTACAAGGAGGAACATTTTGTTAATGCACGGGGCGGGCTAGAACTGAGGACTCTATTCCCAGCTTCCAACAGACAAGTCATTTGACACACAGAGGTCTGTGTGTGAAACAGTGGAGATCACTGCTCATTTCAGAGGTGTGTTGCAAGGTAAAATTAGCATTTGCAAGACACTTGCAGATAACTGATGAAAGACTGCGGCACACCTGGCCTATTCACTGCAGAGAGGAGCGATCGGCTCCATGCTCAGCAGAGTCTGAATTAACATAGTGGTATCTCCCATTCCGGGAAGAAGGAGGTGCCTCTCTTCTCCAACCCTTTCCCCAAAAGGGCCACATGCAAGAAAAACTAATTAGCCCCAAAATGCTGGGGTTAAGTGTTCCCACCATTGCTGATGAAGACAGAAAGGAAGAGTGTGCTTCCCTGACTCAGAAATAAAGTTAGACAAATTCTTTCCCTTCCTTTCCAGCATGCCCTCTGCCCTCAGCAGCGCTCTTGGGCACTAGAACCGAAACAAAAGCAGGCAAGAACGCTTTGGAAAAGGACAATGGAAGTTGGAATCCAATTGAGAATTTCCTGCAAACAGCCCAGTAATAAATTGTTGAATAGCAAAGATCAAACAGCAAGTTAAGAGAGATTGAATGTACTAAATAAACAACTTGTTAAGCAAACGGATGCTCTTATCCTTCTAAATTCTTTCACCTCTGCAGATAAGCAAGCACGATTTGCTGCCATACAGTAATATTTACAGGTTGCTAAGAGTTCCTCGAGGTCTGGAGCTTTTCCATCCTACAGCAGAGAGCCGCGCCGTTCATGCTAGTGAGCCCTTCTGTGGGAGCACCCCTGACTTCTCGCAGCGTGTGGCACACAGCCCGCGAGTGTTATATAAGGACTTGGCCCAGAACTGCAAGCCAGAAAAAAAAAATAAAAAAAAAGTAGCGCTGAGCCAGTACTGGAGCAGAAAGCCGGAGGCCATCTGCCTCCAAACAAGGCCAAGGAAATTCTAACTCTGCACCAAAGTGGGATCAATTGAAGCTGAGAAGCAAAAGGGGAAAAAAAGCCTTCCTAGAAAGTTGCAGCTGGACGGATGGAAATTTAACGCCTTCGCTATTCACCCCCAGTTTACACAGCTCGTTTCAGTTCTGCAACCCTCTCCTGGCCCAGAGACTTCAAGGGCAGCCTGCAGGCGTTTATACCTGGGTAGCTTTGTCATTCATGCACGAAGCAGAAGCTCCTTCGGCGTCCCGCGGCCACTGTCCCAACAGGTACGAGCCCACAATGGTGTCTAGCGAAGAGGTGCGCCGCACACAGGGCTGCCGGGGACGGCAGGTCTTCTCAACAGCAGCAGCACAGGGAACGTTAGCTAGACAAGGGGGGAAAAGAAAAGAAAGTTAGACTTCCAAAGCCAAGATTCAGCAACAGCTATCACAATTAACAAGCCCAGGTCCATTGCAAAGATCACAAGAAGGGAACTAGCACATACAGCCTGGAGAAGTCCATTTACTTTTCGGAAACCAGAGTCCTATTGCTTCTAACGTGCCCAGCGAATCCCCCCTCTCACAACAGCAGCAGCTTTTCCCTGCCAAGGTCACGCTGCTGCCCAGCCTCAGCACGGACAGTTTTGCTGCTCGAAGTCAGCTATCGAAAACAAGCAGCAACAGAAACACCACTTCAGTAGAGTGGGCCAGGAAGGGCTGGTGGATTGACTGCCCAACCTGCCCTCCTACTCGCTCCTCCGCTCCGCTGCAGAGAGCCATATTCACGCCAAGCACCAAGAGATTGCTTCTCTAGAAGCAGAGAGTTTATTGCAGTCCTTAAGTGGCTGCTTGAAGCCATTGACTAGACATTCCAGTCGAAGTCAAGGGAGCTGCTACACAACCGAGTGAAATACTCGGCACGCCCACGTTGCGTTTGCACGAGCACTGTAGAAAGAAACGCCACTACACTGTCTGTAAGGCCGTATTTCTTACTAGCTAGAGCACAATGCTTAGTCAGAGAACCCAGGCTCTTACCCGTGGTAAGACCCAACAGTGAAAGGGAGCCTGTGTGCCTCAGTTTCCCCCACGGACGCATGCTATTGCTCGGTTCCAGTTTCAAGGAGGCTAGGAGAACGTCTGCAAAGTTTGGATCCTCCAGTGGGACTACAGGAGTGCTTGGTGTCATCAGGAGGTGTGTGCATTCATTCAGCAAAGACCAGAGAGGGAGATGCGCAACCTGTTCACTGTCATAACCCATCACTGGCAGGGCCCGAGCTCACATCCAGGAGCTCTGGGTCTCCCCAGCTTCCACGGGATGGCCACCCTGCCTGTTCAGACGTTACTTTCATAATGGTAGCTAGAAACACGATTAACAGAAAAGCTTTGTAAATAAGACTAGTTTAAGTTTGTGTGCCAGCAATGATGCACACCAGTGCAATCCCACTGCAAGGATGGGGAGCCAAGTGTCTCTCTTGGCAGGCTACAGCAAGGGGAGACACAGAGCGCATGCTTTGCTCGCCTTCCCCGTCTCCTCCATCGCATCCTGGCCAGCTCCAAACTAGACGCGATCAACACGCAGCAGACAGCACAGCTGCCCTCTTCTGCAGCCCTGTCATCACCCTTGCAGCTGAAAAAAGGTGTTATCACCAAAACCAAAAAGGTAGCAAGAAAGAGGCAAGTTCAAGCCAGCAGGAAAGTTTGTTTGCATTTCGTTTTGATTAGACATGCAAATTACCACGCACATTAGAGCCAGCCCTGTGGCTTCCTGGCAAGATATGAAGGCCATGCACACCTCTCTGCTCCAGGTGCTTTGTGTACATTCTCTCCTTCCTCCCCAAAATGAGGGCATGGCAAGCAGGTAGCGAGTTAACCACACTAAAACCAGCGTTAAAACCGGTAAGCACCAAGTTGTGTTTGCCAAATACCTCTGTATACAAAGGTGCTGCGGCACCCGCTGCAGGCTCACTGGCTGAGGCTGTTCCAGGGACATGGCCTGTTAAATATCTCTTTTTATCAGCTAAAATACCATTTGAGCAGTGGAATTCGAGTTCTAGGTGAGAAAAGGGTAGGAACAAAAAGCCACGTGGGAGGGCATTAGTCCTTGCATGACGGCCACACCTCATAAGGTCCACACTGGATTAAAGGCTTATTGTGTTGGGTCCAGCTGGCATTTCAAGGCACACTCCCTGCTCCCAAGAGTTAACAGTAAAAGAGCTACCACTGACTCTAATTTAGAAACTCGTTAGTATTTGCAGCTTCCTCTTCAGTGCCTCATTGCCCCCACAGGCTATGTTACTTGCATCTGCATTACGTATGACTTCAGCTGTCTCTTCCTCTCATGCTGCTCTCCCCAAGCAGGCTGCTGGCAGAAGACCTGAACGCTACCGCAACAGGGCAGCCCCTCTCCCACACTGCTTTGACAGCGCACGTCTCCCACAAAGCTCTCCAAGAGGCCCCCTTTGATATAACCATCGCATCCAGAGCAACTGGGGTCACCTTCATACTCCAAACCTTCAACAGGACAACACAGTCAAAACCAGCCTGAAAGGACCTCGAGAACAGACATGACCAAGAGCAGAGGAGACATGGCCTCCTACAGTGACACCCGCATCAAGCGTGTACGATGGCTGACAAACATCTAAAGCTATTAATGTATGAACAGCAAGAACTGTCGTTCCTTTGCACGAAGTACAACTGCCGCCGAACAGTTCCGTTTGGTTTTAAGCAGCACCGAGAAGCCCGAAGGGCAGGGGGCAGCTGGGAGATGCAGGGCAGGGTGCTGCTGGAAGCAGGTTGCCCCTCCTTACGGTGCAAAGGCTGTGTGCACAGCGCAGCGTTTCGGGCACAAGGAGGAGGGCGCGTGAGAGGCGCCGAGGCAGGGTGGAGCGTCCTGTTTACAGCTCCGTGCTATTATCATCCCTCCGCACCGAGCCTGCACAGCTGCCACCTGGCCACAAGCTCTGGAGTTGGTCCAAGCCAGCTCCACAGCTGAGAAGTGTCAGGTTGTGGTGCTTTTACTTTTCATGTGACAGTAAAGCTGCTGCAGATAACAGAACCGTCGTCATATCTCCAGGAGCCATTTGGCTGCCTCCAATTGCTGCATGAGGCTTTCATGCAGCTGCAAGTTAGAGACCGGTGCAATGCACACGTTTAGAAGTAGGAAGTTTTCAGCACTGGAGTCCCTAGATTTGCAGCGTCCCTAGTCTTTCCCAACCACATCAACATCAGGGAGCTCAGAGCTTCCTAAACAGTCTCTCTAGGCCAGCCAATCTCTGCATCTAAAAAGAGAAAAGAAAAGTCTTCAGTAAACTTTTAAAAACGTCCAGGGTCGCTTTTCAATAAAGAATACTTACAGCTGAATCAAAAAACAATGGCAAGCAAAAATAAAGTAACCATTACTGCTTTCTTTAGAGTTGTAAATTTTTCTTCCTTCCCTCTCCAGATTTCACCCTGGGGAAACCGGCCCTTTACTATCAGAAGAACGTTTAGAAATTTAGGGACACGCTGTTCAGACCCTGACATTTTTGGAATATGCCCCTGCAAAGGTCTACCTTAAAGTGATTAAACATGGACTGTTAGGTTATGCTTAAACATAATCAGCTTTCAGGTTAACCATGGAACGACAGGCTGTCCGAGGCTTCACCACGCAGGGAAGCTTTCCCTGCATTCTGTAATATCAAGGCGTACCTAATGGGTTTGGATGCAGTTTTCAGTTTATTGGCTCAAGCAAGAGTTGTAAGCTTTCGCGAGAGAATTTGTCAGGGAGAGTTTAGCTGAGGTGGAACCTAAGCAACTCTGTCAATAATTAACTTATGCAAATATCTCCCACCCCATTGTAACAGAAATTACTGCTAATTATTTAAGTTCTGTACCAGCTTCCCCCATCTACACCTTTTAATGCTCTCTACCACACATCATCTTATTCAGATGATGCTCCTGATTTGGGGGATGGGGGCAGTGAGATAACATAAATGCCTAAGTTGAATTTCTCACAGGCCTGTCAAACCACAGCAGGACCCTGTGACACAGAAGCATCTCTTTTAGACAATATATTCACACCAAACCAGGCTGCTGGATGTGTATCAGCGTCCCCTACTGCACCCCAGCACCACTTCCTTGATTTTTAACATCTTCCTAGACAATCTAGCTGGGAGGTCTCTATACAAAACATTTTTTTGCACAACAGCTACTCGGACACAGTTCAGGTGGCACAAGCAGAAAGGGGACAACGCTGGCATTGCTGTGGTGGTTACCAGGGCAGGAGCTCCCACAGCAGAAAGGAAATAAGCTATCCTACCATGCCAGGGCACTGAAAGAGCACCTTACGTTCATCTTGAGGACTGCACTGCTTGATGAGTTACAGCTCTAACCAACAGTTGTGGTGTAGAGCAGGTCTTGGCCATAGCATCACCCCGAGCTCGCTGGCTCCGATCCGACAGAGCAGGAGGCGAGGCTGGTACACAGCAAGAAATCCAGTGTCTTCCCTCTTCTTGTTTTAAAATGTAACTGGACAAGAGACACGCGCAGGACTTCCAGAGGACATTAAGAACAGTGATCCATAAACCACGTCAGGGAATCGCACTTCGTCTAACCTCGCCCTGCAAGATGGTACTTGATCAGAAAACGTATCTCCTCTGAGGACCAAAAACACTTTAACCCGGCATTTCCAGTGCGGTGACAAGCAGCGGAAGCGTTAGTGAAATAAAGATCAAAACTGAAGCTTCAACATTGTAACCTGTTTAAATCTCATTTCGATTTCTCTGCAGTTTTGTCCTGGTGAATCAAGTTACCTGACAGGTTGTTGCCAAGTAGGACAAAAACTTCTCAGCAGCAAGCAAGCTTCAGAAAAACATCCTCATTTTTTATTTAATCCCCCCCCAGATGGAGCAGGTGAAGGAAATCGTGTGTCCTGACTGCTGCACTGAGGAAATGCAACAGAATCGGTTATTTTTGAACAGTCCCAATCTTTAACATAGCAAAGACTAAAAATCTTTACGGGGAAAGAATTGCCTTTTCCCAGCATTGTGCCTTTACTGCACTCTCTCCGCGTTCAGCAGAAATGTGAAGATTGAAGAAAACCATGCCTGCAACCATCAGTGTCAGCCCAGACACTTCCTCGTGGCACACCAAAGCACCGCTATTGCGTGCTGCTTCTGCAAAAGCACTCCCGGAGAGGACCTTAATCTATCACACAATCTGAAAGCAATGCAGGATTATGCAAGGAATAAATGCTTTTGGCTCTGGGAACGCCAGAAAGCCTAAAAGGAGATGAACAGGCAGTTTTACTTGTTCTTAATGAAATTTAAAATCCTGTGCTTAGTACATTACAGAAATCTGCAAACGTGCTAGAAAATAGAAGCATTTCACAGGAATTCACGGCATAATCAGAGCTAGCGACCAAGACGGGAACGAAGGCAAGATCAAGAACTGGAGAGGTGCTGGAATGAAAGTTCACAGAAGCTGGAGAGAAAAGGAATATCCTCTCCACAAAAACAGCTACAGACAGGTCTTTTTAAGTGGAGGGGACAAGGGGAAGATCTCAAGCTTTAACCAGAAATGGAATAGGAGATCCAGAGAAGCCTGCCGGAACGTGCTTACTCAAGGTACCAAAAGACAAGTGAGGCTATAAACCCACACCATCTGAGGGGTCTCCGCAAAAAACCCCACCAGAAAACGAAGCCAAACAGGGATGCAGAGAAGATCTCCAGTACAGGACAGGCAGCAGGATGACTAAAAGCAACCTTTGAAAGCTAGACACAGTCTGCATTTCTTGGGAAAAGAAAAATCTCACTTTATCCCAAAAGCAAGAAAGGAAAGTTATGTTCAGTAGTAATGCAACGGGGAAGAAGGGTGCAGTAAGACAACCGGTTGCAATTGATACATATGGGTAGAGAAAAAGAACAATTTGAACGTTAAGGGGCTTCAAAGAGAAGAACGAACCCAGAATTTATAGGCAGATTAAAAGGCAATGACATACACAACCCTCAGCCGCTCCCGCAAAAAGAGTGAACACGTCCACAGCAGTAACTTCTGGCACCAAGTCTTTTCACCTAGAGTCTCTGCAAAGGAAGTATTCTACATCACTCTCCCTCTCTCAATATTTCAAAACCCTAATCCCTTTGCCTTTAAAGAAGATTTACAACTGAAGGGAAATTCACACCCATGCCAGGATGGGATTTCATAGCTCTTTGCTCATTTCAGTAAACATTAATACAGAAATGCAAAACCCTCAGAGCACTGAAATCCATTGCACCTTCCGGTGAAGAGGCAGAAGCTGTGGTTAAACCACACCGTCCCTCATGACTCTTGCTTAAACTGTACGCACACAGCCCAAGACACCCAAAAAAGTACCTGCTGTTCCCAAAGCACAGCCCTCTAAGAACCACCACCACCCCCCCGCCCCGAGAACCCTTCTCTGCTTGAGCGCTTGACCGACAGAGGAAGGAGCAACCCACCGAGGAGGGGGGCATCAGGAAAGCAAAAAAAAAAAACCCCAAGGGCAAAGAGGATCCCCACAGCAGGTTGGGGAGCTGGATTCCCATCTGATACAACCCAGCAATGACTTGCCGCGAGGGCTTCACAACTGGCCCGGGAGCACAAGGGAAGAAATTCCAGGCTTTGTAATCACTCCCCTGGTTACAAGCTGCGTTAAGAGTACAGCTGGAGAGAGCTGCCCAAAGGACACAGCATCTGCAGATATCGTTGAAGGAAATTAACAGGGGACACTAGCAGTTCAAGCGGTCTTTTTTTTGGACACAGACATTGTTAAACAGCAACTCCCTCCAACACAGCTCAAGGCCTGAAACTGAAGCTGAACATCCAGTTGATGGAGGAAAAGAGCTGAACTCTTCACCTTTAACTTAATTCTTGCAAAGTTTGTTTTTTCAAATGATAAAACAATCTGAAGAATTTCAACATCCTCAAAGTCTTTGGTTGAAGTGCACATTTCCTAAACCTAGCCTGATGCAAGGCACCACTTTGGTGGGATCTTCGAGCAAGGCCATCTCTTACCCGCTGATACAGGTTGGGAGCGCTTCTGGACTGGCTTGAATCACTGAAATTTAAGTAAGAACTAGGAAAAAAACAGATGGGCAGGCAGCCTCTCATGAACAATAAGAGCAGTTTAGATACAAGCAAAAACTTGTTCAAACGTTACATCTTTAGGACTTGTTCACTCTGATCCTGGAGAACGCGGATGACGAAGGAGCTACCAGGATCATCCATGTCACCCGTATCAGAAGAGTGAAACCCAAGCAATGAAGATAGAGCCGTGGGTTTGGGTTTTTTCCCTTTTTTGTTAACCCTACTTAAATCAATTCCTGATAAGCATCTAGGAATCAAGATCACTGCAAAAGGCACGGCTCTCACTCTCAAGATGAGAAACCTTTGATTCTCAAGCCCTTGGAAATCTTCCAGTGGAGATAAAACAAAGTAAAATGAAAACAGAGTAAGACATCCTTGATATTTCTACAGTTACAGACAAGGTGGAACACAAGGAAAAAGAAGGTTTCCTGTCCTTTATATACAAATAACTACATAAATCACATCGACGCTTTATGACAAGCCCTCCGCCCATCCTCGCAGTCATCTTTACGGCTAGTTGCAGTTAAGCCATCTGCCTGGAGGGCCCAACACGAAGCTACTGAAAGAACTTTTCAGCAAGGAAAAAAACCAAAAATCACAACATCTGATATACCTTCTGATTACCTCCCTAGTGCCTTTTCTAACTGGGAAGCAAGATACCAAAGCTAATATTAGCTCTGTGTTACAGCTAGCCTAAACAGTGTAAGCACAACAAGCATTATGCATACAACAGTTGCACACAGCAGCCTCAGGCTCAAGCATGCCAGGAACCGTACAAGCTCTGTAATTCCTGCTCCTGAATGCTTCCAGCCTCAAAGGATGGCACACAAACTATGAGAAACTGAGGCACGGGGAGGAGAAGCAGCTTGCCCAGAGTCATGCAGCAGGTACCAGGCAAGCAGGGAAACAATTATCTCCCGTTATTTTCAAAGAATGGGCTAACCACACAACCTTCTTTGATATTTTCCTCATTTCCCATACAGTCAACCCTGCATTATCAGGTGGTTTGAATGGCAGCACCACAAGCTTAATTTTTAATGCAAAAAGGCCTGTTTAATATAAATATAAATTCCAAGAGGGATTATTTTTACTCAACACTATCGGTCTTTCTTGTACAACTGTGAATCCCACTAAATCAGTATTGTCATCTTAAACTGCAGGAGCCGTGAGGGAAGTGCCAAGATCAGCTCAGTGTAGTCAACGCTGCCATTTACGCAGTATTTCAACATCCAACCTTTGCATAAAGAGAACTCATTGCACTTTGGTGCTCAACATTATTTCTCTCACAGGGTTAGGCCAAGTACTTGTTCTTTGTTTTGCACCACGCAGTCAGACAGTAAAACGTTTACCACACCTGGAACAGAACTGCTGCTTCTCCACACAAATAGGTGCCCAGGTTCCTTCAGTTCTCTACTCACCCAGCAAATGTTGAAAACTTTGCTATGGTCCATGCAATTGTGTTAGATAAGCCCCAGCTGAAAGAAAGATTCACAAATAAAAATCCATCCAGGGTAAATGACCTGAGAGCTTCCTAGTTCCTCTGGAGCATTCTGCTATAGAAGGGACAGATCAAACTGGCTGCACAGTCCCTTCCCCCTGCAAATTTGTTTTTAAATGTCATCTCCAGCATTTTAAAGCAGGGAAAAACTTGTTTCACCCACAGAATGTCAACACAAGTCAAGATTAGTTATAGATGTGTCCTTTGTTTCCCCTTTCCCACACCCGTATCCAGAGGCTAGCAAACTGGGAGCAGCAAGTTTAGATTGAAGGTATGATCTGTATCAGCTGAGGGCTGCAATACCACGAAGGGGCTCCAATTACTGTGCGAGAAACTCGTTCTACATTAAACAAAGCCACCTGCAACGCTTTGCCTCCAAACCTGAGCCACGTATTGTATTCAGCTGTGTTTTGCACAAAGACTGGTTTGATTCCATAGGACAGAGGCAGGATTCTTCCTGGCTAGCGCAACAGCAGGACATCTTCAAGATTTTCCCATCCCTCAACCAGTCCCTGCATGACTATTTTTCCCCATTACAGCTCCCTACCTGTGCTTAACCCTTTAATTCTATCAGCCTGCTTGCCCACAGCAAAACCCTACAGGCAAAAGCAGAATTACTTAATAGTGAATCCCAAAATTTGGAAACGCAAAGCTTGTCAAAGCAGCTGTTTGCAGAGTTTTCCCATGACAGTACTCTGCAGCCTCACTTGAGGGTTTTTGTTTCTCTTTTGAAGAGTTAATACCAACCGAGCTGCTACTTCTGCTGAGATACCCCTTCTCTAAGACGGAATTTTTCACTTTCAAGTTGGGTACAGGATATAAACATTATGAACCTGTGTGTCCCTTGTTCATTTGCTTAAGCACCCCCTGAAAAACTACAGGTGTTGAACAGCATAAAAGAAAACTCAAGAGCAGATACCACAAACATCTGGACCGCTATTTCAGTAACAAAAGCCTTTATACCCATCCCTCAGGACACAAAACCCCATCAGGTACCAACTGCTAAAGCAAGCACAGTAAGGCCTGAAGCACTTAAGATACTCCACTAATAAGATTGAGGGGGGGGGAGGAGACCCCCACACTCATTACGTGATGCCTGCAGCAAAGGAAAGAAGCAGAAAAAGCTATCGCAAACAGCTCTGCTGCATCGCTACCATGTAGGCAGCAATCCCACAACACTTTCAAGTGGTAAACAGACATTTTTATTCCTAAAGAAACATTTTCATTGTGCTAAACAAACACTCAGACAGTATTGCCTATGAATAGTGTCCCACTCATCTGCCTCTATAATATACACCAGGCACGGGTTTAATTCAGATACCAAATAAAGATATTTGGCAGTCTGCTCACTTAGTCTCTCTAGCAGGATCCACACAGCAAAAACAACTGGACATCTCAAAAACAGGCAAGTTCAGCAGGCAAGCAACAAAATCCCATCGAGATGAGTCAGCTCAGCCAACAGTAACTTCCTGAAAAGCTAGAAGGCACCACATAATTCTGGGGTTGTAGGGGTGGTGGTGGGAAAAACGGTGAATTTCTCTGAATTCTGGTGAAGAGAGACTATCAATAAAGCTTTGGTTTCACGGAGGGTTAATGTGAAGTACATGAAGTGCAAGACGCGGGTCTTGTCAAAGCCATTCATGAAACCCCCAAACCAACCATATAGGTTTACAGGTGAAGACGTGCATCTGGGCGCCTCACTGTTGTTCCTCTCCTATGCCACACCGTCACTGATAAACAGGTAGCGTTTGGAAGGTAGGCAGGCAGTTACCCTTTCTCCTCCCAAGAAATCTACTCCAACGCTATCGAGAAAAGCACTTGGTAGGTAACTCCTGGTGCAGCTATTCACCCCATCTTACCCCCTACGCATTTAATAAGGAGTGCACTGAAGGAGCCTGCTCAACTAGTAACAAATGACATGACTTCATTTTTCTACCATATTCCATCTTCTCCCTCTCTGTGCGTGAACCAATTTAGGTGACTGAGACTACTTACCCGCTCACGTTCACAAAATGCTATGTTCACCAATGGGTCCACAAATTAAAGCCACTGCAATTTAAATAATCCTATTTTTTCTAGTGTCATACTGAAAAAAAGAGGCATAAAGACTTCTCGGTGTCTTGCTTGAGAAAATCAGGTTTCAGACCTGCAATGCTTGATGAGGACTGGGGTTACACCCAGGCAGCAGATTCACGAGTGCAAAGGCCTAGGTCTCAGGGAGGCTGAAGTCTGGATGCAAGAAACTCTGACCAGCACGTGCTTTCTGTGTGGGCTCTGGAGGAAACAACTGAGGCCACAAACAGCACGAGCATTGCCGTTAACTGATTTAAACTTCAAAGTCTCCACAAAGCTCATCCCACCCCAGATAATGCGTAACATTGCCAGTGTTACAGCACCTGCAGAGCTCCAACTACCCCAGCAGCCGCTTCCGAGACAGCTAACCTGGCACAAACGGCTGCAACAGGGATGGGTCTGGCCTGCACCTGAAGAGGATCAGACGTTAACACGTTACCTGCTTCACCACCAAAAGCCACATCACTGAAGAGATAAGGAATTAAAAAAACCAAACAACAAACATTGACCCCAGTGACACGCATCAGATTCATCACTCGAAGTCCTGACATCTTAGATTTCTAAACAGCAAGTCGAGCCCTTTTAAAATGTTCTTAGACCTCCTTCCTGGCATCCCCCAGCTCTGGCTCTTCCTTTTAACAGAAGCCCTTTGAGAGACCCAGCAGCTGCTCCTCATCTCAATGGGATCCTCTATTATCAGAGCAGCTGCAGGATCAGACCCCCAGATCACCCCGCACCTCTTCTTCTAAAACCCCAAGCCAGAACCACAGAGATCCCCAGCAGCCAGCCGCCACGCAGCTCGAGAGCAATTCGGAAAGTCAGCGGAGTCAAAGGAGGAAAGATGTGATAAAGCAACGGATTTCCGTGCTGAGCTCCCAAAAGGTAGGAGCAAAAGTGTTAGATTATGAATCACCAGGATACCAGTTTTTGGTTAAACCCTGCCAGTTTACTGCTACAGCTCCCACACACGCAGGGAGCAAATTGAAGCTTACAAAGAGCGATGAGGCAGAGAGCAATGGAAATTTCAACACTTCCAAAACTGCAGATGAAATGCCTATGATCAAGAGGAAAAATTCAAGCTCCTAGAGCCTGAACAGTGAGGCGCAGAGCCAGGAAGAAATGAAGACCAGCAATTCTGGTTCATGTCAGCGGAGCTCCAGCCGTTTTGCCCTCAGAAAGCTGCACGGTATTCACCACGCTTTGGAGTAGGTACAGTACAGCGCTGTAACACAACCAAGAGATCACAGGCAGCCTGGCTCTCCTTTGAGATTTGCTTTATTTTCATTGTAACATCTGAAGCTACTGAGCAACTGCCCTATTAACAGTAACTTCACCTCGATTTCAGCACACTGCTGAGAGGGAAGGGGAGACTAGCGCTCAAAGAATTTATTTCATTAACTTGTTTCAAATGTAAATTGAGCAAAAAGCTTTTTAATAGCTTCTCTGATCAATACCAACCCTGCCAGCGGCAGGAACGACTGTGAGTCTCAAGTAGCGGAACGCACAACCCCTTCAGGAGGGGCCATTAATTCTCACTGTAGCATGGGCCGCAGCACGCTCCTCTGCAAAGCAGATTAAGTAGCTGCTGCATCGAACAAGAGACCAGCACTCCGAACAGATGCCACCAAGAGCAGCTGGCCCGAAGCTTGACAAATATTTCCCTCTGTTCCAGAAGTCTGTTTAAACTAACATTTAACCCAAAAAGCGTTTCACTGCTATTTTACTACTTCCTGCGATAATGAACAGCCGAGCAAGAACCTGAGATCCAAAAGCCGTCCCGTGAACAGCCAAAAGTAATAGGCACACCAAGAAAAGCCAAAGACTATCATTAGGTCACCAAAAAGTTGTATTTAAATAAACATTCCTGAAGCAGTCAGAAAAATCTCAGTAATGCAATTAGGGACAAATTGCCATTAGCCCAAATCCAATTATTGCTTCTTTATCAAGCCACATCAGCTGCATAAAACACAGGGCTCAGGTTTTTTTGCAAAACCACCTCCGAATAGGCAACTCGTTGTCATGGAAGACCGCAAGCAGCGACACGTCCTGCCTGCAAGGAGGCCGGCACAGCAGGGAGATCTGCTGACCCCACGGGGCCGGGGATCAAAGCTCACGCCTCGCGTGTGTGATCGCAGCCCACGGGCGGCATTTCAAACGGCTCGGCCGTCCCGGGGCCGCCTCCCGCGGTCTGAAGTTTTCCCTCGCTCATTGTCTTTGGTGTCGCGTGTCCCCGTCCGTCGCCCCCCCCCCCCCCGGTTTTGTTTTCCCCTCTCCTCTGCCCTCGCTTCTCTCACTTCTCTTTCACTTCCACCCACGCAGCATCAATTAGGAGAAGCCTCCCGAGCGCACGGTAGTTTTCGCTAATCCCGGTACCGCCTCCGCGGACCCGGTCGGGACGGGAGGTGTCGGCGCGCACAGCGCCGGGATCCCCCGCTGCAGGGGCCGAGCCCGGCTCCGCCTCGGACCCGCCCCAGCTGCCGGGGCCCGGGGCGAAGAGGCGCTCCCCCGCGGGGGCACGTTGCGGAGCCGTTCGCACCAGGACCGGCCGCCCCGCGCCCCCGGGAGGTGCCGCTGGGAACGGGCGTCAGCGGCTCTTGGGGCCGTTTCGGAACCCCAACCCGAGCCCGTCTCCTCCTCCCCACCCCAGTGCCCCGCCGGGCGCGGGGGACACGCGGGCTCCCCCGCCGCAGCCCCGAGGCTGCCCGTGGACCCGGCTGCGCGCCGGGGGTGCCCGCCTCCTCCCGCCGTTACCTGCCCAGCCCCCGTCTCCGCCGGCGCCGCGGCGCTGCTGGAGCTGGAAGGGGACGGTGGCGCGGAGCGGCTGGAGCCCCCCCGCCCCACCGCGGCAGCAGGAGGCGCCGCCCGCCCCCGCCATACCCGGCCCGCCCGCCCGCGCCGCCCGCCGCACTGACCCCCTGGGCGCCGCCAACGCCGCTTATCAGCGCTCCGGGGGCGGCGCCGGTGGGAGGAGCCCGGCGATCATTGGGCGTCCGCAGCCAACCGGCCCGCCCTCCTTAACGGAAGCCAATGAGAGCTCTCTCCAAGCTCCTCCCCCGCACGCGCTGTAACGGTAGCCAATCAGAAACGCGGTCACCCGTAACAGGCGTCATCCCTCGCGCCAGGGCCAATCAAAGAGGAAAGAGACGCTCGAGCCCTGCCCTCTCTCCCTCCCCGCAGCGGCGGCCTAACCAATGGCGACACGGGACAGCGGCGTAAAGCCCACCCTACTGCGGGGACCAATCGCAGGCCTCCCTCGACGCCCCGCCCCTTCCCCGCGAAGACTAATCAGAGAGGCCCCGCGGTGGGTCACGTGGGCGGTTTCTCTTTCACCTTGGGAGGGGAGGGGAGGGGGCGGGGCCGGGGCCGGGGCCGCCTCACCCCCGGGGCACGGCGGCAAGCGCAAGGCCCAGCCGCCCCGGGCCTTCGCAAGCCCCTGGGAGGCGGCGAGCCGGGCTTCCCCCCCCCCCCCCCCAACATCGGGGCCTACGCTGGGCGCAGAGACGAAGGAGAAAGGCAGAAAGAAGCAAAAAAAGCTTAAAAATAGTCAAGATGGCACCGCAGGTTCCCAGCAGGACTGGGTACCCCAGTAGCCCCACTCCCCCCCCCCATCTGAAAGAAGCTGAGGCTTTTATAAGCTTTTGGGGCTGTTTTTTCTCCAGAGCTCTGCCCCAAGCACATGGCAGTTGCTGTTTGCCTTTAAACTAGAAAAACCTGTTGTGGAAAATCCCAACGCAAGTTCTGCCGCTGAGCAAACTTCCAGTTTTGTGCACCCCTCGGACACCTGAAATTCGAGGTATCTCACCACAACACCCCCCAGGCCGAATTAAGATTGTTAAAAAAAAAATTATATATATATATAGCTGGAAAAAGGAGCACAGAAATGAGAGCGTTGGCTTTTTTGTGTGTGTGCGCTGGTCGTACAGCGCGAGTAGTTCTGTCAGGCACCGGTAAGGGCTGGCAGGTGCAGGCCCTCGCGGAGGCTGGGCAGGACGAGGGCACACGGCCTCGCCGCCCGTGTTCTGCGTTTTGTACCCAGGACGTGACTCGCTTCCCAGCCTGCTCGCAGGATCTGACCCTTGCGGACGCCAGCCTCAACGGGAGTCGGACGAGGACCCTCCTCCTCCGCTTCCCCGTCCTTCCCCACCACCACGTGCCCTTGACTCGAGAGAGCTCTGCTGAGCTCTTATTTCCAGAGAACTTCTGTTCCTTCCGCTGTCTGCCATCTCACGTCACCCGCAGGGATCAACCGCTACTTAAACGAGAGGGATAAAGACCTGAGAACACAGACCCAGAAAGGAGGCTGCGGGGGAACGCGGCCTCAGGAAGGACAAAGCGAAAGCTTTGGATAGGGCCACAGGAAAAGTGGAATGCTCAGGATTTGGGGAGGGCAAAGTTGAAACCG
Organism: Aptenodytes patagonicus; assembly: GCF_965638725.1. Classification (NCBI taxonomy): domain Eukaryota; kingdom Metazoa; phylum Chordata; class Aves; order Sphenisciformes; family Spheniscidae; genus Aptenodytes; species Aptenodytes patagonicus. Next base: position 3,088,164 of record NC_134968.1, read on the forward strand.
TAAGTACTAAAGATACCGGGTTTTTTTTTCCCCAGTGCTAAGCATTTGGGAATCTGCCCCCACGGCCTTTTTCAAGATCAGGCTCCTCCACGGTGCCTCACCTCCATTTGTCCCTGCAGTCTCACACCCAGCAGGTGCAGAGGAAAAGGTCCTTCCCCCTGCCCAGGGCTCTCAGCAGCCCGTCATTCACCATCCTCTGACCTCCCGTTCCTCAACTACCATTTCTGATCACGTCTTCCATTTAAACTTTATAATTATACCCTGGCGTTTGATTTCTTGAAAAGAAATCACGACATGCAGGCTTCTTTCCCTCATTTTAGTTCCCTAAAACGTATTTTTAGTCTAACTAGTCCTCAAATAAAGGTCATTATGTTTCACCCTTTCCACTCGCCGTACCTCTACTAAACCTCCAAGCAGAGTCTACCTGCTGCGGGTCCAGGCCTACATTCTGCCTCCAGACGGACGCAGCTATGTGGGTTTAGGGAAAGGAAGCATCTATCCAAGTGAAAAGGGTGGGGCTGATCTATCTAACCCAGGAGCCTGGGAAGCTGTGGCACGGCTAGATAAGAAGAGGGGGAAAAGGCATGAGGTGGCAGAGGAGCCCGGGCTTCGTGCCAGCCTCTCTGGAGAGGAGAGGTTGTGACAGCAGCAGGCAGTTGGTCTCCCCCGGTGGCTATCGCAGCAGAGCAGCACTCCCCATCTTCTTCCTGTATCTCGCTGCTCACAAGGCCGGCTGTTTCTATTTGCACGTCATCAGGCAACAGATGGGAAACTAGACAGTGCCATCTTCTCGCTTCTAGAAAAATCCTGGGGTGGGGGGGGGGGGGAAGAGGTGGCATATATTGCAATACTGCAGTTACCGAAGGAAAAGACAGAACGTACCTCCTGATGGAAGCAAAGATGAGACAAACCCACAGCTTTGGTTATTAGATCTTAGTAAACAAACAAAATGCCACCCATCAAACCAATCATCCCTATCTCTTCTAGCAAGGAGTGCTGCGAGATGTCTGATAAGGTGGAAACTCAGTCACGCGAGGAGGCACAATGATCTCTGCTCAGGACTGTCCTAAGGGCAGGGGAACATTCCAGAACAGCGGTAGCGTTAGGGGCATTTCTGAGAGTTAACAGCACTCACCAGAAGACAGTTCAAGTATTTCTCTGTTCGCTTACGGTCTTTCAACCTAAAGTTAAGTTTTAAACTAAACAAGGGTCCTCAAGCGTCTGTTCTCCTAACAGTTCTTCTTACCCCAGCTCCCACTGCAGAAACAAGGTAAAACCATACCTAGCTGATCTTTGAAACCTTGCTGCTGCTCTGTACACAGACACTTCTTCAAGTCAGAGACGCTCTTCCTGAAAATACTTCCTTCCTAAGGTCCACAGTAGGTATTAGCAAAGAAACAGGAAATGAAATGTAAGAAAAAGAAATGGAGAAGGAACTACCAAAGTACAGGTGTTCAGAAGAACATAAAACTGCAACGAAAAATAGTTATAAATGCCAAATAGAGGAGTTTTGACCATATTCTTTTTTCACTGACAGACTGGTAGCTCAACTTTTCTAGGAACCCTTCAGAGTCAGGCCTTCCAACCTAGAAATTCAAATTCACCTTTCAGTTTCTCTGCCACACTGTCTTTTTAAAGGCACCGTGATTTGAACCCAATACCCACAGCTGGAACAAACTAAAAATATTCACTCCTCTGTGCTGTTTTGTTTTAGCATAAAGGAGGTCACACAGCTGTGCCTCTGGTTGTTCTCACCATATCTCATGTTATAAATACAGCAAGGAATACTGAAAAAAAAAAAATAATGAAGTGGATCGGCACAACTAAGCTAAGCACCATGCCGTCTCAAGTCCAAGTTTTGCTTTCACCAAATGCTTCCCTCAGGGTTTAAAAACCTCACATTTTGCTTTAATATGTAGGAAGAGGCAAGAAAGCACCAGCTGTTACCTATCAAATGGGCTACAGCCATTCTAGCTCAGATGAGTTGCACTTTATCAGCCAGCCAAGTTTGTTTCATTTGCAACAAGAACAGGCCTTTCTCTATCCTTCCCCAACAAAGACACACACCACAGAGTAAGCGTTATAAAATTAAAGTTCCTACATTCCTGCAGGCTACACTCTAGCCTACGCAATGCAGTCATCTCCCCGTAATTAAGGTTCCTAATGATGTGCTGCATAGTAGCAGAAGTAACACAATCTTTTACAATTGCTCAAGGATCCAACTTCTCATCGTACTCTGCCTGCTCGTTTCCATTGCTTCTGCCGCAGCAGTTTCTGTGGCCTTCTCTCCTTGCACAGAAGGAGAGCTGACCTACCACACCACCAATTAACTATTCTCAGTTTTCAGAGCCTCAGAAAGCCAGTCATTTCATCACAATTAGCAAACACCCCAAAGCTTCGGAATTATCAAATGCATCTCATGGCTATGGACCGACCTATTCAGCGTGTTCCAGAAAGTCACCTTTTAACACTACAGCACTGTCCAGTTCCTCAGTATTTACAGGCATGCAGGAGAATATTTTTGTGTCACAGGCCTGGCCTTCCCTTCCCTGTTGGACCTCTGAGTACACCCGACTACACATCCCAGAACTGCTACCCACCATTCTTTAGCTTCATGTCAGCGTCACTTGAGGAAGTGACAGGCAAACAGGAAACATGTAAGGCCGAACAGTCGCCACTGCAGTCCTGTCATTCTGGTCCAGTGCTCAAGTCCTAGATGAGATTATATTTCTGGCTGTTTGCTATGGGTAGGAGGGAGACAGAGCTTAGATTTAAAGTCCTGATCAGCTGAGCATGAACGTGGAAGATCAAAGGGTCATTCAGCATACAAGCTAAGCTTTCCCTCATTGTCCTTGAACAAAATTCCTCTCACTCCAAACCGTGGAGTAAAATGCCTGCCTGTCTGCCTCCCACTCTATCCCCAAGAGAGATGGCTGCACTTCACTACTGGACAGCTTCTGCACTCAAATGTTTTGAGATGAAAAGCTCTAAAGAGCAGCAAGATAAATAAAACTGCAGTTTATTAAAAGAGACTAACAGCTTATTCACCAGACCAGCCAAGCTATTTCACAGTCTGGTCATGCTTGCAGTGAAAACAGTGGGAGTTCTGGGAACAGAGCACAAGCCCTGCTAAGAGTAAGGAGACATTATGAAATAGATCATTTTCACTAAGTCATGGAAAAGCAGGAAGCCTCTCCTAATAGTATGAATCATCAATATACCAGAAAGAGTGCACTTAAAAGTAAACACTGATGTCCAGCACTGCCAGCATCGTAATAAAGCATGTAAATGGATACGAGGAGACCAAGGAGAGCAAGTCAGTCAAGTACCGACAAATCAATTCAAAACAGGCAAGGGACTCAAAACTACAGCCATAATAAAGCATGTCTCATACCTGCTGCTGCAACATCCTCCGCTGCTGCTTGGGTTCCTTCTACCCACTACAAGAGCCATCTGATCATCCCACTGCCGTGACCCTGCAGCTTCTCCTGCTGGAAAACAGACACAGCAGGGACGAAGTTTATTATACCCTTTGGCATCCTTTCATCGTACACTTGGAGAAGTTTGGGAACGTGATTTCCAATTTTCTTTTACATCACCATTAGTGCTGATGGCATTCAGAGCAATCCCCTGCTTTGTGCCAGGCCGTGCATCTCGGCAGGAGCTGGCGTTTGAAAGTTCAATGTGACACACAAAGGTGGTCTGCAGCGAGATACAGCACATCTAGGGGACACCAGGACTTCTGATCTGTGCTGGCAGATCCCACTTACCTCATCCTAAGAGAGGATCTTGTTTCTCCTACCATGCCCAACCACATGGATTCAGGGGTTAGCCAACATCAGAGACTTCGTAAGATTTTGCAGAATAATACGGGCTGCATTAGATGCAAAACGTTCACCATTAAGGAACGACAGCTTGCTTAGGAGAATGTGTGTTAAAGGAACCTTTATGTTTTTAGGATAGGCAAACCCATGGTTTCTCAGTTTGCACAGACGAGTGTCGGCGATTAGAGCTCTAGTTCACCCATCAGCTACCGTCTGGCAAAGCACGGCAGCTCAGTCACGCAGCACTACCTTTCTATTTCCTGAAACCAAATTAGATTAGAAAGTGTCAGAAATGCAATATAGGAGAAAAGTTTACATAGAGGGCTGTATTTGGCACAAGAATATTATTCCCTCACAGATACGAGGCAGTCCCACGACAAGCTTCCCAAGAAGTGCTGCTGAACTTTTCCAGAACATGGAACTTACGAATTTGGAAGCACAGGTAAATAAAACTGTGTGGTAACAACTGGCATAATGTAATTAGGAAAAAATGCAGACACTGAAGAAAACCTACTTGGCTCACCTCAGAGCTCAGCAAGCCAGAAGTTCATATGGGAAGAAACTTTTTTTTTTGCCATGAATAATTACAAAACCAGGAATTTCAAAGGAAATCAGCAGTTCCAGCTGGCACATAAACCTTATCCTAGGAACAGCCATTTTGCAGCAGCGCACTTCTAACAGGACACAAGCCCCCAGAAAGCAGTAACATTGCTCACCCCAACCTTTACTTATCTGACAAATTTCTCCAAGTAAGACAATATGTTTTTTTCTAATTAGAGGTATAAAGGACAGCGATCATATCGCATAATACAAACTGGTGTAAAAGCTACTGCTCCCATCTTGTGATATGCTTCCTCCAGATATATCCTCCCATTCTCCATTGGCAATTTGCATTCAGTTTGGTGTTTCTTTGGCTCCTTCAGTTCTAAGGCGCAGAGCTAATCAGTCTCCTAGGAAACTAAGGGAAAGATAAACCTGCCTAAACAGAGGAGAAGCCAAATTGATGCATATTTGATATCAGAGTAAATCAGACCATCCCAGCAATGGTGTTGCTCAATGTACCAAACTGGTAGTAGTTTGTTGTTGTCAGAACCATTTTGCCAGGCTCTGGTTCTTACTTCCACCTTGTCTTACTACAATCTCCTCTCACTCCTTGTCTTAAGGTTGCTTATTTTCTTGACCTTTGGCTGAGCCTCCAGGTATACTCCACCCTTTAGTTTGGGGTGAAATTTGGTTTCTCTGTTACCTGCCTCCTATTTTCACTCTGGATCTAGACAGTAGGCACATCCTAAATTATCCCTCTACCTCCACTACTGCAGGCAACTACCTGAGGCACAGCACATGGTGATTAGGGACCGCTCTTTAATTAGCGGAGCAAGCAAAGACAAATTCTATCCCTACTATAGTCACATATAACTTGTTCTTAATATCCCCAAAGTTCTTATTACAATCAAGATATTCATGTCAGCTGGAAACTGAGCTGCAAAGTCTGTGGCTAGTTGCCCACAGCACCACAGTCAGTTTTATGAAAAAGAACTGCCCACAGGATGGGCTCAGAAATGCCAAACAGGATAAAATTTCACCTTTACTTCCCACATCAGTGTCATTTTTAGTGACAAATGTTTCTTACACCTGTGAAAGTTTGTGTCATTGGGCTGAACAACATGAGCAGAGTTTTCCTTTAAGGAAGCATGCAGCCGACTTGATTGATTAGGAAGCAAGGCATTAACATCAGTGCCAGGCAGTTGGAGAGCACTGCCTAGACTGGAAGGAATGTATTAAAGGAGCAGATCACAAATCCAAAGGCAGACAAGAGAATCCAAAAAATAACCCATTTTGGCAGGAGCAGGACGAGGATGGCATAAAAATATCTGGACTATCAATAGAGTTTAGTCCTGCCAGGGCAAAACGTACTTTTATTGCAACTATTTAATAATTAGATTATACTATGAGACCCAGGGGAGGGAGGGAACCAGGAAGTGTGGCTATATTCAGCTGTAACTAAGTGAAAAACTTCTGCTTTCAGAAAAACTCAGACTGGGTCTTTTTTCCATTACAATTTAAAAAAAAAAAAAAAAAGACGTGGGCCAAACTGGATTGACCTTGCTCCTGATGCCAGAAAACACAGGCTCCACTCAGATGTCTGCATGCCAGAGCCCTGGGGAAAGAGCGAGTGCATGGATTCTGTTCAAGTTTACTGAAACACCCCTATCCATCTACAGCTAGTTGTGTTCTGCAAGACTTCAGCTCAGTGCATGGTACATGGCCACAATTCTCCATACAGGGGTTTCTGTGACTATTTATGCTACAAGTCAGTATCCATTCAAATCTAAACCAGCTTCAGGCTTTAAAAAAATAAGCACACACCTCCCCCAGCTGTTTGCTGAACTGTCTGCAAACACATCCTCTCAAAACTGGAGTCCTCCTGATGTGCAACAGCTGATGAGTTGGTTTTTTTTTTTAATGTGAAAGTAAAAAATACTGTGCCAATCTGGAAATAAATCCCACAGGCTAGACTAGCTTCAGCACTACGATTGTCTGAATCAAATACATTCACTGCTGTTGGGTTTGCTTCTGAAGTGTACCAAGGCCCGCTGGAGAGCTGGCCTCTTCAGCTGTAAACACAAGTCAAGACTCAAAAAAACATAGGGTCAAGCTCGTTGCTAGCCCAGGTTCCACAGCAGATTTTCTACCACATTAAATTCTGTGCCCAGCACCTTCTACCACTTGTATACACGTATCTGCATTTAACCTGTTTGCACAGCACTGACTATACTTTGTCAAGAACCAAGTTCAAGCTTCTCAGCTAGCGACAGTCAGAATAATTTAGGCTCCAACCCCCGCTCAGAGCCAGGCCAATGCAGATCAGGTTGCGCTGTCCAAAATACATGCCCAAAAATACAGCCAGCAAACAGCAGCTAGACCTCAGTTATTCTATAGTAAAAGTGCCCTTGTGAGAGACAGTGACCCACTCCCATATGGGTCTTTAAGACACATCAGATCAGATCAGGAATTCTTCAACCTTTACATGCTTGGGTCAAGAGGTTCTCTGATGCTGCTCTTATTGCCCAGACCTACCACACCTAAAAACCAAACATTTAAAAATATTAAGCTGGAACCCAAACCAGGGGGAAGCCACCTCTACTCACCTTCTGAAGACGTGAAAGTAAAAGAAGCAGCCGTCCTGGATCTTCATATCTGTATAACAGCGCTCTGGATTTTTGCAGCACTTCATCATTATCCTAGTCTTTCTCTAACTCTAGGCCCCAGAGCTGGACTGAGATGATACCTAAAAGCAAGTAAGATTTATTCAAGTATAGCACTTCAGATATTTTTATAGTGTATTTTCATTATAGAGCTTTTCTCTCACTTGCCTTAAAACACGCTTAAGTAGGTAAAGTAGTACTGCATCATAGCAAGTAACACACAAAGCAATTAAAGTGAATGCTTTAACATTTACAAAGCACTTAGCAACTGAAAAACCTGAAGTACTTTACAAGCATTGCTTCTGCTTCATAACAATTCCTACATAAGCAAGCCTACTTTATATTATCACTAACATAAGTGATGGCTATATTAAGATCCTGCAGGCAGCTCACTCAATGCCATGTCTCCAGAGCAAGTGGGAACCAAGGCAGGAGGTTAGAGTTTTAAACCTAATTTCAACCTATTGATGCCTGTACCCATTTATGGAGATTGGTTTTGGTGAAAATTCCCTTTTCGTTGCCTATATTTTCTGAGATTCAGCAAGAGATTGTTTTCATTTTTTTTTTTAAATACAACAGTGAATGTACCTAAGCCTAAGTTCCAAAGTGAGGCTAAAGGCCTAGAGATTTCAACAGATTCAGGGAGATCTTCAGGGCCAAGAGATTTCAGGTAGCTAACTCTGCTGACATCAGTGGCAATCTAGCACCTACACATAGTCAATAACCAAGGATTTAAAACCCAAAAATCACTTTTGAGTGATTTAAAATGAAATGTCAAGTCATCAAGCACTTGCTAAACTTTCTTCTGGTGTAGCATCAGAAAATTCCTGATTTCATACTTGGAAAATTCTGACAGAGTTAAGAGATTGCAAGTCTGTCTGAAGAACCTTATTAAAGGGAGCTTAACCCCAGTGGAGATCCTTATAAGCAGAAGCTACACCAGTTTTGCACCCTGAAGAAATAGCTCCCTCTCTTCCCAAGCTGATTCCCAATTTCGCCAGCTTGCTCAGCGTGAAGAAGTGGTTTCATGCACTGACATCTAGTGGTGATGCCAATATGGAAGGCACCTGTCGGCATAACGCAGCCTCTCAAGTTTCACATCCCTTTGTGTTTTTCCCCAGAACAGACCTGCAGTTTCAGCTCCCAACAAATGCCAGGGCTGGAGCTTCTTCAGTACCGACCACTGGCATGTGACCAAGGGCTGTACACAGCCTTCACATACAAATTAATGAAAAGATAGATTTTTATTTCTGCCATAAGCCTCCTAAGTTTAGGCTGGATTTTGAACTGAAGTGTAGTAGCGGTAAGTTAAATCCTTGCAGTCTCTTCTACTGGCAGATACACACATACAGAAAAGTTCTTGCAAGCTCTGCTGTGGTCATAACATGATCCGATTGTTGCTCTTCTGAGAGCGTGAGACAGCTTAGCAAACGTAAGGCCATCTTCCCTTCTCATTGCCCCCTTCCTCTACACACAGTGGATACTCTAGGGTTAGGTCAATTCAGTGTTCAAACTGCACAGAGGACTTAGTTTGCATTACCATTTTAATTATCAGGAGACAATAAGCCAGCACGGGGAACTGGATTCCTGGCTTCTAGTCAAGTACTGCCACCTCTAGGAAAGTTATTAAACACCACCCACTTCTGTTTGCTTTGTTTCTCCAATAACATCCTGTTGGTGGTGATAAGTCCTGCTAATATGCATTAACATAAACAACTTATTTCAGACACGAGCTTCAGTAACAGCTAGAAGCTCTAATTAATATTTTATCTGATACAATTAAGTACTATAGCTCTCATATAATGCAGAGTTTTTGAAAGGGAAATCCTTTAGCTATCATCAACAGGCAACTATTTCAATGGGATGTGGTAACGTGCAACTTCTCACATGGTCATCGTGTTCTTCAGTCTTTTTCATTCCAGCAAATCTGCAATTGAATTTGGATATTTGCAAGGTCCATATATGTTATGTTAGAACTAGTCTTTAAGCTAATTGTCATTTTTCTACCACAGGCAGATTCCATTTAATGCAAGAAGAGATAAAAGATGAAGAAGTTGCAATCTACGAGCTCTTTGAAATCTTTTACTGCTCCTAAGAGCCCCACATTTCCATTAGAGCCCTTCATCAGTTTGCAACATTAGACACATTCACTCTTGTGAGGCCTGAGCTTTGTCTCATAGAAAATACAGGGGAGATGAGCAACTACAAAGTGTTCAGACTAACTCCTCCCTTTTCTTTCCATTAAGGAATAGCACACCACTTTTCTTTGTTCCCATTCCTCTTCCTCTTTGAGGCGATGCTTTAGTTCATCCCAAGTTTATCTTAAACATTTCAAGTCAGCCTAATAACTTGAGAGCATAATGCCCATTAGCCCAGCACTAGATTTTGGCTCAACTGCAATTTGAAATTCTATTAAATTCCAGGCAGTCTTTTGTTTTTCTTATCAAGTAGTAAGAATTCATGCGTTTGTGCAGCGGTGTTTTCTCCTGCAGCCACCTTTCAGTAGGTTTGCAAATTAGTTCACTGAAATAACCAGACTCATTAATGAGTTGTTCACGCACCCACAGTTTTCCTGGGCTTAATGTGTACAATTTTCAGATCAAATGCATGCTTACTTGCAACCAATAGGTACACTTCCACTTCACATACCACACATACTGCTTCCCATTCCTCTCTGCTTGGGCAAAAGCAGAGGTATTTCATCTTGACTTCTTCAGAAGGTTTGCCTTTCAACATTTCACAGGAGATTGGATACACCTAGGAGCAATAACAACTTGGAATGAGAGAAATGGTATTACTGGCATGACTAAGGATGACATGCACTCACGAGGATTAGAGGATTAGGCCCCGAGAATTTCATAATCCTAAAGATAACCATAGATGGAAAGAAATCATGTGTTCAACCAAATACTCTTATTTTTCCCCAGGTCTTTACATGAAGAACTGTATTGTTGCTCCCAGTGTTATCACATTAACGTTGTTGATATATTACGTTTAACCAGCCGTCAGCCTAATCACAACCAGGGAAACGGCTCCCGCAGGGTGCTTGGCCTGTGCAGGGGACCACGCAGGGCTGAACTTGCTGCCCCTCTGCTCCAGGCCAGCCAGAGGCCCGAGTTCGCGAGAGCCGCCTCCGGGGAACTACAAGGTGCCTCATCAGCTCAGGGCAGAAACACGACCAGCTCATATTCGCCCGTGAGAGAACTACACAGGCAAAGCTTCACCAAAAAGATCCCGCCTCCCCCCCCCCCCCCCCCGACGATATTTTGAGAGCGGAAAGATTAATTAACGACATCAGCCTCTCCGAATGAGAGCCCGAAGCAGCACGGCCCTGTGAGGCCCGCCCAGGCCCGCTAGGCCCCTGCGACGGCCCGCCCCGGCCCGGCCCAGCGCGGAGCCAGGGCCCGGGAAAGGCCTCTCCCTCCAGCAGGCCGCACGCAGGGCAGGCGGCGGCACCCCCCTCAGCAGGAGGGGGGCCGGCAGCCGGAGGCGCGGCGCTCCCCGCCTCCGCCTCAAGAGCAACGGGGACTCACCGCCTTCCTCCACCCAATCACTCCATGGACCCGGCGGCGCGCCTCTGCCCGGCCCCAAGATGGCCCCAGCGGGGACGGGGGAAGCTCAGGATGCCCGAACCCAACATGGCTCCCTGGGGAAAACACCGGCTCCGGTCCCCGGGCGCCGCCGGGAGCCCACTGACTTCACACCCGGACTCAAGATGGCCGCCGCCCCAGTCCCCGCCAAGAGCCCTCAGCCCGAACCCAAGATGGCCGCCGGTAGCTTCACTGCCAGCGGCGCCGCCGGGATACCTGTCCGAATCCAAGATGGCAGCCCCCGCTGGCGTGAGGCTGGCTCGGGGTCACGTGACGGGGGGGTGTGGACCGTATCCCGGCGGAAGCGTGAGGGACCGAGCAGGGAACAGGGACTGGCGGCGGCGGGAGCGGGCTGGCGCCGCCGGAGCAGACGTGCCGCAGGACGGGAGACACGGCTGTCACCACGGAGCCCGCAAGCGCTAACACGGCGGCGACCGCCGCTTCGCGGGCCGGGGGCGCCGGGGACCAGCCGACCTCGCTGCCCCCGCCCCCGCCGAGGATGCCGCGCAGGAAGGTGAGCGCGGCCGGGGAACTGGGGAGGCGCCCGGCGGGGGAACCGGCGAGCTCGGGCCTCAGCTTTTCTCCCCTTCCCCACCCCCTCCGCTACCTCTTACGGGCACAAAACCGAGGGGAAAATAGCGGCCTTCAGCCCCCAGCGCCCGCCCCGCTCGCTCCCTGAGTGGCTCCCGCACGGGCACGCTGGGCGCTGATTGGCCGTCTTGCTCGTCACTCATCGCCCCCAACGGTTACCGTTTCCCCTCCCCCGCGCCTGCAGCGCGGTCCGCCTCTTGGCTTTTCCGATTGGGCAGGCAGTTGGAGAGCTGGTCACGTATTGGCCAGGCCGCCTTGCCGGGCTGGCCGCTGATTGGCTTCAGCGGCTGCCCATCTACGCCCCCAACGGTCACCTCCCCGCGCGTGCCTTGTTTCTCCCTCTCTCCCTTCCCCCATCCCACTCCGCCCCCCCCGGGTTGATGTTTCCGTGGGAGCGAGGCTTGCACTGATAAGCTGGCGGCTGCCGTCAGTCACGCCCGGCGGCCACGCCTTTTTGCTCTCCAAGCTGACATTGGCGGGCTCGCCCTTTCGGCCACTCCCAGGCGCGTTGTGATTGGCCGGGACCGGCGAGTCTCCGCTGGGCGCAAAACAAAGCGGCGCGGGGGCCGCGCTCGCGCCACCGTGCGCGCGGGGCCTCGGCAAGCCGCCCCCGCCCTTCTCCTCAGCCGGGCGCCGGCACCTGCCTCGGCCTCGTCCCCGTCCCCTCAGGGCCGGCGGCCGCTCGGGGGGTACCCGCGCTCCGCGGGTCCGGCCGCCCTGACCTAGACCTGTCGACGCCCCCACACCCTGGCTGTGTCCAGTCAGGGCTGCCGGGCGGGGGGAGGGATCTTCGGAGGCCTGGTGGCTGCCCGCCAGCTCCTGAGGCCTGCTCCCTTCAGAGAGCCGCCCAGTTCACTGCGTGGTGCAGGGGCCCGCTCTGGTGGTCCAAGACGAGGTGAATACAACTGCGTTCGCAGCCTCTTTTGGCGCAGCCTCTTCACTGAGTGCCTTCGTTTTCTCTGCCTTGCTTCCACCGGGGAGCCCCGACGCTGCCCTGAATTGCTGAGCGGCGAAGAGTCTGTTTGGCCGTTGCTGGACCCCATCTGTTTTCTCCACCACCTGCTCCTGCGGTGCCCTGTGCTCTGCTGGGCTGCCTCTGCTGTTTTGAACAGGCAGGTGGTGCGGGAGTGCTGTTGGCTTGGCAGGGTGAACCGAGAACGGTCAGCTCAGAGCGTATCCTGTCCGGCCTCGAAACTTCATTTGCCTTTTGCTTTAAATAAAATTGGGTGCCGCTGTGATCTTCCTTAGCGGATCAGTTTGCAGAAACTTTTTATTATTGAAGGCACTGTCCGACACTGCATATTTATTAAACTAAAATATTTTCTCCAGAGTAACACACTTGACATTTATTAGTTTGCATACGTCATTGCGTCAGCTTGAATTTATCTACCTAGCATCAAATATTTTCTCTCTTTTTTTTTTTAAATGGTGTAAATACAATATGCAAGTTTAAGTGCTCCTGTGCTAATGTCTGGGTCTGTGGTGTTGCAGAGGAATGCGGGCAGTAGCTCAGATGGAACGGAAGACTCTGATTTCTCTACTGATCCTGAGCATACAGACAGCTCTGAAAGTGACGGCACATCACGACGATCTGCCCGTGTGACCCGTTCCTCAGCCAGACTCAGTCAAAGCTCTCAAGGTAATTGCTTTATTTTCTTTAATAAGGAAAAGAAAAGCAGCCTCTTAAGCAACAAGAGGCTCGATGTATTCCATATTCCTGACCTTTAGAACTTAAATGTGTGGAGTTTATACCTAAATAAAAATATTTAACTTTTTTCCTTGGCTATTAATGTGCCACAGCAAAAAGCAGTCTTTATGTGTGCATATTGCACAAATGAGGTAATATAATCTAAAGATTACACTGGTGGTGGAAGTCAAAACTTGAGTATCCTCTGTTGAGAAAGTAAAGCCGTCTGCTCGTTAAAGGAAGTAGGAATCAAACACCATGATTCTGCTGCCAGCTTTGCCTAATTTTTCTGAGAACCTTAAGAATTTGCTTTCCATCTAGACAGTTGTATTGGTACTGGAGCCAAGCTAGAGAGAGCGTGTTTAGAGGTGAAAGTTGTTTTTGTTTTCTTTGTTTGTTTGTGGTTTTCTGTACTGCAAGGGAAGATGTATTTTCATGACTTGCTGACGCTGACCCTACTCTTCAACAAATGTAATCAACATATTGCCAGTTATTTTGTATGCTTCTACTTTGGCATCCAGATTGTAAGAGGAAACATTGAATACGTCCACCTCCTCATTTTCAGTGTTAGTGTAGTCATTTCTTGGCTGTTAGTTAATAAGCTGCCATCTGGCATCAAGGGGAGGAAATGACAGTAGATAATAACTTCTTTCCATTGCTCCATGTGTACACTTTGATGAAGAATCTGTTTTGCAACAAATTTTATTGCAGGTAAGAAATATACATGCAAGATCATCTGATAATTAGGCCTTAAAAACAAGAGGAAAGGTGGTTTGGATGTGTGTGGGATGCCTGTGATATTCCTAGGTTATGAAAGCATTATTTTCATGCAAAATAATTGTTTTATAGTCTTATGAGCATTATAGGATCACAAAACCACACACAGGGCCCCAATTATAGCTCCACATCAGAAGCAGTCTCGCTATTCCCAAGGGTTGTCTAAACGCTGATAGTTCTTATCTAAACTAACGGTTCTTTAGCTTTCCAAATGGGAGCTGGTTTGTAATTACTAGTCCAGAGAAAGCTGGTTTGTAATTACTAGTCCAGAGAAAGCTGATCTAATTCCAGATGCCTCAGTGTTGGTAAAAGTGTCAAAAGATTTAAGCTTAGAAGAACAGAGCATATCTTTGTGATGACATGCAGCGGTGAGCGGTAGGACAGAACTCTGTGTTGATACCCAGCTATCAGATGTTGGTATTACAGACTTCAGAGCACGTGTGAGGCAAGTCTCTGACTTACAGTGGTTATTGTGGGTGTAATTATGGTGTTTCTATGGAATTAGATTCCAGCCCAGTTCGTAATCCGCCATCGTTTGGAGCAGAAGAGCCTGTCTATTCTACGAGGAGGGTAACCCGCAGCCAACAGCAGCCTACTCCTGTGACTCCAAAGAAATACCCGCTCCGGCAGACTCGCTCATCTGGGTCAGAGACTGAGCAAGTGGTTGACTTTTCTGATAGAGGTACGTGAGGTGCGGTGAGGTGTTGAAAGTTGGCAAAATGCTCTTGGAAAAAGTATGTGACTCCATTGTCTGAGGGCACAGTGTAATATCCTGAGGATAGAGGGTTTGAGTCAGCTGTCTGGAGTTGCTTTACATATTTTTTTGAAAGCTTTCTTTCAGGCAAATTTGTAACATCTTGATCCTTATTCAGACACTAAAAATGCAGCGGATCACGATGAGTCTCCACCTCGTACCCCCACTGGGAATGCCCCTTCATCAGAGTCTGATATTGATATCTCCAGTCCAAATGTATCCCACGATGAGAGCATTGCCAAGGACATGTCCATGAAGGATTCTGGAAGTGACCTGTCTCACCGACCTAAGCGCCGCCGCTTCCATGAAAGCTACAATTTCAACATGAAATGTCCCACTCCTGGTTGTAACTCTTTAGGTAATTTCAGCTCCGGGATTAATCTGTTGGTTTTTGCCTTCCTGCTGTGATATTCAAAGTCCTGCTCAGCTGAGTTATATCCTAACAATATGCGCTTAATTAGGATCAGAAGTATTACTGAGAAGTGAGTATAGAGAAGGGTTACGAAGCATATCTACAGGTATATTCTTCCTGGGGGTGTTTTCTGGCTAGGAGTGTTTGGGGGATGATAGGGTAAAGAACAAGTTAGGATATGAGCGCAGGTGTGGGAGGAAGATGCGGAGTCTTGCGGGTAGGGTACTGGTCTCTGCCAGAAGCAGGTTTTCAGAAACAAATTATTGCAGACCTCTAATATACCTGGCTGCTTGCATGGAGTGCAGCTTTTGAGTTAGCATGAAAAAGATTTTCCTTCTTTGTTCTTAAAGCCTGTGCCATGAACCATGAAGTGTGCTCCTTCTGTCACACTGGTAATAAACTGAGCATGCTCCTTGAGAAGCTCATATGAGGTATCTGCCCATCTAGGATACTTCTTAAATCTCTTTATGATCATATGTTAAAAGTGGTTTTTTTTTTTCTTCTGATCCTTTGCAGGACACCTAACTGGAAAACATGAGCGACACTTCTCCATATCAGGATGCCCACTATATCATAATCTCTCAGCAGATGAGTGCAAAGTAAATGAGTCTTCTGTTTTATCTTCCTTATGTTTTTTTGGAACAAAATGCCAAGACCTGTCATTTGTGAACCGAAAATAGAGTTAACATGTTTCAGCTGATGTCTTTAGCTGTAAGACAGCAGCATTTGTGTGTCAAATCATCTGTGAATTACAGTTCAGAAAATTCACCTAAGCGAGAAAT
Organism: Aptenodytes patagonicus; assembly: GCF_965638725.1. Classification (NCBI taxonomy): domain Eukaryota; kingdom Metazoa; phylum Chordata; class Aves; order Sphenisciformes; family Spheniscidae; genus Aptenodytes; species Aptenodytes patagonicus. The sequence continues at coordinate 3,103,787 of NC_134968.1, forward strand.
GGAAAGATTAAGGCTTTGATAGTAGTTTGCTGTAGCATTGACAGATGAGTTTTGGCTTCTAGGTGCGAGCACAGAGCCGGGATAAGCAGATTGAGGAGAGAATGCTGGCCCATCGGCAGGATGACAACAACAGGCATGCCACCAGACACCAGGTAGGCAATCTGCACATAATGGAGTGGCTGCTCAGTCAAAAGTGGAAAAACCTCAGCTTGTGGTTTCCAGCAACAGTGATTTTAACTTGATCTCCCTTCTTCGCTTCTCGGATAAGCTATTGTGCTGAGTCCTGACACTCCCCATTTGTCATCTCCAATTTATTTCAGCAAGGGCAGTTCATTGTATCCCTGAAACGAGAGACTGGAGCAGCTAGTGAGAGCAGAGAGGTGGCATTGGTCAGTAATGCTACAACAGAGGCTGGAGCTGTTCTCAGGATGATCTTTTCTGCGTGCTTTGATGTGTAGGACAAGAGAATTCCTGCAGAACTGTAAACTACAATTTTACTCTGACTAAATAGAAAAGAATAAAACCAGGGGAATTACATTTTTCAGTTCATGAGTCTTGGACTTGAGTCAAGATGACTTAATGAGTCAGCTCTGAGCTTGTCCACATGATTGAGCAGTGCATCAGGAGTGCACCCTGTCTTGTGGGACTGAGGTACATTGGCAAAGGCAAGCTGCGGTAGGAAGAAAAATTTCCTATTTTACATACCTGTGTTGTACCTGCAGTGCCCTCCTGTTAGCACCGGATTTGGTTCAGAGGCAACAAACGTCATAAAATGAAAGCCGGGACAGAAGTCCTTTAGAGTGGGAAGGTGAAGAAAAATGTTTGAAGTGGATGAAGCCTAGTGAAGGCTTCCACCTCTGGTTTCTTTCAGGCACCAACAGAGAGACAGCTGCGATACAAAGAGAAAGTAGCTGAGCTCAGGAAGAAGAGGAACTCAGGACTAAGCAAGGAGCAAAAAGAAAAATATATGGTAAAAGCAGTAATTTTATTCTTTCATTCCCTCCTGTCTGGAATGAGACCACTAAGCGGGAGTTTGGCTTTGCCAGTCATCCTGCAACGTTCTCAGCTAAAAAAGCTGCAAGATCCAACAGCTTAGTAGCAGCAAGGCAGCAAAACCAAATTATTTTATTGTTCTAGGAGCACAGACAAACCTATGGCAATACTAGGGAACCTCTACTTGAAAACCTGACGAGTGAGTATGACCTTGAGCTTTTCCGAAGAGCGCAAGCACGGGCATCTGAGGACCTGGTGAGACTTCTAACTCCTAATATATCTCATAGCAAACGTCTTTGTTAGAAACGTGAATGCATTCTGGGTTTTGTTGTACTTGTGTGGGTTGAATCAGAGTTTGTAAGAAGAGCACTAACAGCCCAGCCAAGTCAGCAACGTTACGCTAGGGATAACGTTTAAGTGCAAGTCATTCGGAGGGTTTGCTGAAAGTACAGCTGGAGCTAAGCTTTTGCAGTCATGAACGGTGCAGTGCCTGCAAGAGGAATAATCAGTAACAGTCCTATGTAATAGGTGTTTGTTTTCAGTGAAAGAATGGACAGCTTCACCTGCTGAAAGAATGGCTGAGGAGTGATGATAACAAAAGGCAAAAGCCATCTTGACAGTAGCCGGTGACTGTGGAATGGAGTTCAAAACCTTGTATTGCTGAGGCTTCTGTAGGTGCTTTCCAGAGCTACCTTCCATCTCCAGAGATGCTTACCAGTGACAACTGCATCTGGGATATCTAAGGCAGAACATTAGGCTGTACCCTCTCCCTACAGATTAGGAAAGAAGCATGAAGCGGCAACGAGCTTATATTGCTTTCATGACAGAAAGGGTACGATCCTAGTGTTAGCATGCTGCTAAGCGCTGATTCACAAGATGTTTCCTGATGAAAGGAACAGTCAGTAGCTGTCCTGCTGGGGGACAGGGCTCGGACTGAGTTTGATTTAGGAGAGGTCTGTGGGAGGGGTCATTAGACATGGTCACACTGAAAGAAGAATTTAGAAGACTTGAAGTAAATTATTTCCCTGAGGGAAATAAATAGGGCCCTCTTCCACTCTACCTACTTTTTAATTTTTTTTTTTCAAAATAATCATCCATTTTTTTTTTCATTCATAGGAAAAGTTACGGCTCCAGGGCCAGATCACAGAAGGCAGCAATATGATTAAAACAATCGCTTTTGGCCGTTATGAGCTGGATACCTGGTATCATTCTCCCTACCCAGAGGAGTATGCGCGTCTGGGACGTCTCTACATGTGTGAGTTCTGTCTCAAATATATGAAGAGCCAGACAATACTGCGCAGACACATGGTAAGGGCTAGGGCAGAGCTGATTCCCAAGTTTTAAATCTGATGTCAGCGTGTAAACGTTTTAAAACATTACTGTTGTTAGCTTAGTTGCTCGCTTTAGGAGGTGAGAAGACTGCATGTTTCCTGGTATATGCAGTAGCTGTTGTAACCTTTTCCACCCTTGAAACAGTAGTGTCACCCTAACTTTGTTTTCCTGTCATAGGCAAAATGTGTTTGGAAACATCCACCCGGTGATGAAATCTACCGCAAAGGCTCCATTTCGGTGTTTGAAGTGGATGGGAAAAAGAACAAGGTAACTAACTGCGGTCATTAGGCCAGTCTTGAGTGCGGAGTCTGTCTTTCAAATGTGCCGGGCACTGCTTTTCCTGGAGAGGAACAGGATGCAAATGGCCCTTCTAATTGCAGAAAGGCTACTAGAGTCTGATCTGCCCATTCTTGCAATTCTGGCAGTAGTTTTGTCTGCGTTTTCTTTGTGCTTATTCCTCAGCCCTGTTGTGCTCCAGCAGTTCCATCTGTTTTCTCATACCGTGCTTGGAGATGTGTGTCAAGATCCCTTTCTGAAAGTTAGCGGGGAGATTTCTGTGCTTGGCCTCGGTAGATTGCTACTGCCCATCTCCCATTCACTGTGAATACTCAGTCAAATTTGGGTTAGAGTGGGAAGCAGCCTAATGTTACTGAGGGTGACCTCCTTAACCCTGAATTGAAGGGTGGAGCATGAATCTGCAGCTGCCGATTCAGTGCTAGGTAGTAGCACCATGCTTGTGCCCTGTCTCTAGTTGTGTCCGGTCTTGAAGGCTTCAGAGGAAAGAACAAAGAAACAATTTCAAAAGCTAAATTCTGCACTGCCGGAAGTTGGGAGGAGTCTTTTCTAGTTACCAGAGATAACCTTGAAGCACAGGATTAATACAATACAGTGCAAGCAAGCAGAGATCCAACCTTCTGCTTCCCTTCACTGAGGATGTGATGTTCTGGGCATTCAGAGATCAATATCACAAAGGTCAATTCCCACCCTTAGGAAGCTAGGCTTATCAAGTTTCATCACAAATGGAATTGTTTCCTGGCCCAGCTGCTCTGTTTGAAAGACTGTACGTCATTTCTCACGTGATTCAGAATTTTTTTGTCCTTTCCCATGTATGCCTGTTTTTGTCCACTCTTGGGATGTTCCACTGTAATAAATAGGTGTATCCTATTCTCCTTCTAGATCTACTGTCAAAACCTGTGTCTGCTGGCAAAACTTTTCTTGGACCATAAAACACTGTATTACGATGTTGAACCCTTCCTCTTCTATGTCATGACAGAAGCTGACAACACTGGCTGTCACCTGATAGGATATTTCTCCAAGGTTAGTTGAAAATACATACGTATGCATTACTACCTCACTAGAATGAGATTTAGGACACTGATTATCAGTACTGAATCTCCCCTCCGAGTTCTTGCCGTCTCAGGATTTGTTGCTTTTAGGAGTAGATAAAGTTCCAAATTTGATCTGCATGAATTGTTCTTACTGTTTGCTGCAGGGACTGCAGGTGCTTTGCTGTAGCATCTTTCCTCATCACTAGCAAAAACCAAATCAGCTCAAATGAACTGTTGTTGCTAGGAAGCATAGTGGTGTCTTAAATGTAGGCAAAAGTAATGATAAAGAAATGTAGAGAAAAATACAGTAAAATAAGTATTAGTGACCATGATTTTTTTTTTTTAATAAAATACTTGAAGGAATAAAAACTCGTAGGTGGAGAAGGTGAAACATAACTCAAGTAACTTAAGCAGATCCCACAAGTAAGTCACTGGCCAAGCTTAGAGTAGGAGCCAGTTTTCTCAACTGTTTGCTCAGACATGTTGCCTACTTAAAAAATAACCAATCTGTTTGTTTAACCTCTGCTGCACATCGGTGAAATACATTTCCTGGTTGTTCTTACTTCAGTACAGAAAAAGTGATTACCCTTCCAGACATGGTGATATCATGCAATGCAGTTATCAGTTTAGATATTTCAGTCAGTGAGATCCTATAGGTAGGAAAACACTGTCCCAAATAAAGTGCAGGAAACCCTAGTCCTTAAATCACCTGAGTCAAAACCGAATAAATATCTAAAAAAAAAAAATGCTCTAAAGAAAAAATCTGCATTGATCTGAGGATAAGTGTGTCTGAGTCTCTTCTTTGAACATTTCAATATACACTACGTGTAATGCGGCTGTTATGTCGGTTTGTTGTTGCATGTAGACCTGGTAGATGACAGAGGTGGTAGTGAGAGTGTTACTGGCTCCTTCTCAGGTACAACTCCATGGCCAGCCATCCTAGGCTTAAAATTGTGCACCAAACACCCAATTTAATGGCTAATAAAGTAAGACTCTAAGCCAGGTTGGTAGCTGAAGGATGATCGTGTTGCTTGTTGTTAGGCAGGTTTTTCTACTGTTGCTTCTTTCACCTTGTATTGTATCAGTTGCACAGGCTTGTTCAGTCTGTTGGGATTATGATATACCCATTGTCTGTACAGATCTAGACCTGTTAATCTAAAACCTCTCTGTTCTTGTTTTTAGGAGAAGAATTCTTTTCTCAACTACAATGTTTCTTGTATCCTGACAATGCCTCAATATATGAGGCAAGGTTACGGCAAAATGCTCATTGACTTCAGTAAGTAGAGAGAGAGAGAAATTCTGGAAACATATTCTGTCCAACATGACAATTTCATCAAGAAATCTAACGTGCCTATGGTGGTGGTTGAGCAGTTTTCGTTACAGCTGATTTCTGCATGTGCTAAAGAGGGTGACAGTCAGGAGAGAGTAGTTTAGGAAGGATAAATAGGTTTTCTTTCCTTTACAGGCTATTTGCTTTCTAAAGTAGAAGAAAAAGTTGGCTCTCCAGAACGCCCTCTGTCTGATTTAGGTCTCATCAGCTACCGTAGTTACTGGAAGGAAGTTCTCCTTCGTTACCTGCATAATTTCCAAGGAAAAGAGATCTCTATAAAAGGTATGTTTTCAAGCTAAATAAGCTTGTAGTGAATTGGTTCAGGAACATACCTATGCATCTCATTCACTCATTTTCCTCAAATATGAGGCAGGTCATGCTTGACTCATTCATGTAAGTGTTTGTGTAGCAGCACAGTTAGTGGAATATTCCTACAGTTGGGTATGGCTCCTTTCCAGGCCTGCCACCATTAAGTATAAGCCAGCTTGCAGAGTTTTGAAAGTAGGTACTGGCTGCTGCTTTTGAAAAATACATTTTTTTAAAAACATTCAGCAAAGAACTTTATCCATCTGTAGATTAGAATGTTAATTTTAAAAAGAAAAATGGCTCCACTGAGAGGCTTTCAAATATTTTGGAAAAATACTAAGACTATTTGGACTTCTTTTAATAGCATTTCTATGTTTATGGCACCTAGGAGTGTGCAGCATTTCATAGAGATGTCAAGGTAGTGCTGAAGAAGCGGCTACGTCTTCTTTGAGGATTACACCTTATTAACTGGGATCCTAAAATTAGTATGACTAAATCATTGTGGTGTCTAGGCTGGCTTTCAGTTTTTGGGTGAGCTGGGCTGTTTCTGTACAGCTCTGCATGGCTTGCATCTATAGCCTGTGGTTCTTCAAGCTATTTGCAATCGATCAGCCCTCAAGAGTGAAATGAGCAAAGGCAAGTGGTATAGCAGTGCTGCAGATAACCGGGGTGGTGAAAGGGTGCAAGTCATGCAGCAACAGTAGTACTGCATGTGCCACCTTTAATATCTGCAAGGCATTTCGTGTATATCACTTCCAAAGGAGTTGCATAAAAGTTGTAGTTGAAAACTAACAATTACAGGCTACTGAGAAGGAGGAATTTGTTTCTACTCTAACATCAACTGATACTGGTTTGCAGAAATCAGCCAGGAGACCGCAGTAAACCCTGTCGACATTGTTAGCACGTTGCAGGCGCTTCAGATGCTCAAATACTGGAAGGGAAAACACCTGGTCCTAAAAAGACAGGTAAGATTTGTGATGGCTATTTCTGCATTTTTGTTTCCTTCTATTTAGCTGTTAGATTCATCCGAACTTGCTGAAATCAGTATTTCTTTTGCATCGTGCTGGGTTTTCCAGCCTTTTCATTCTAGTGGGGGAGCACTGTAATTTTTCAAATGCAGTAACTGATAAAATACAACATGGGCATCCAACTTGATTCTTCAGTAGTGCAGAAAGCAGTATTGACCTTCCTTTTCTGACGTGAGGAATAACGTTGCTCATTGTAAGCGGCTTTTTGGGGGAGCAATGGATGAACATTCCCATCATGCTCCTCATCATGCCTGCCCTTTATTGGGCAAATGGATGACATAGAAGTGAACTGAATTAATGGAATCCTGAATGAGTCCTGTTTGTACCCTCATTAGCTGTAAGACAAGTGGTTTATAAATCCCCAAATGTGACAGGTTCTCTCTTTTGTTTTCCCCTGAGACTTCACTCTGTAGCTTAAAGTAGCCTTATCAGTGTGATTGGAAGAGCTTCCAGAAAGCACTGTGGAGGAAGTGTTATTTTTGTCCCGCTAAGCAATTAGTAGGCTAGTCATCTTCAGATTTGTGGACTTAGATGTGTGGTGGTGTACCGTGGATAATTCTCCATTGTGGATCATTTGTTTTAACCTGCCCTTTCATGCTCTTTTCCTTAGGATCTGATTGATGAATGGATAGCCAAAGAGGCAAAAAGATCCAACAGCAATAAGATAATGGATCCCAGCTGTTTGAAATGGACCCCTCCTAAGGGAACTTAACTGTCTATCACTCCTGAAGCCAGTGAACCCCAGCAGTAGGAAGTACCCTAGGGATCTCTGTTGTATCTGTTGCTGTTGTGATTGGCTGGTACAGTACCCTCCCGAAAGATCAGTTCCCCTTGGTACTGTTCTGGCCCAGATCTTTTTTGTGCACACCACAGACGCTAGTTCTGAGGAACTTTATGTTTCGGCCTCAATGAGGTTGCAAGGATTGGATCTGTATAGGACCCAAACGAAGCTCCTAGCAGCACTGGCCCAAGGAGTTCTGATATCTGGTACTGTACCTGTTCAGTCACTGGTCTTACCCTCATGTTCTTATTCTGATGAGGTTGTGTTGTGTCCTATAATCTGGTTGTTTCTTCCTTCAGGTTCCTTGCGTTCTAAGTAATGGAGGTAACTTCTGTGGCTTTTGAACAAGGTCTAATAATGCTTGTTTGGGGAAAGTCTGGTTTTCCAACAAGCTGCAGTTACACTGACTTCAGCATTTTTAACTAGTCCTGTCTGATGGACTGTTCCATTCCATGTATCAGATAGTTTCAGTAAGATAACATGCCACCTCTTTCAGCAGTGTTTTCCCTACAATATAGCAGGTCTTCACATAGCTAATATTGTACAGTCAGAAGCTTGCATATCTTGTAACTGAGTGGTGTGATTGTTAGCGTTACCCTGGAGGAGTCAAGGCTAAGTGCGTGAGAACATCATGGTCTGAGATGTTTCATAGAGTTGCTCTTGGTATACGCTTCTGGAGCTACTACAGTACCACATCTGCTGGAGAGACCTCTTTGATTATAAATTACTGGTTTTTCCTGTTTATCTCTTGGAATTGGTGCGTTCCTTTACACAGAAACAGCCTGTTCAGTGTATTTCACTGGAGGTATTTTTCCCAGAGCAGTCTTCCTTGAATTGTAGGTCTCTCCGTATTGGAGAGGATTTTTTTTTCCTCTAGACTGAAGAAATAAAAACCTTAGACAGACTTTTGCTAGCCTTGTCCAAACAGCCACAGAAACTCCACAATGCAAATATCGTCAGTTGTTGGATTGCCTACAGTGTACGTTCTGTGCATCAAGTGGCAGCTCCAGTTAGCTGTGTGGATGGTTTGCTTCTCTGACAGTGCATTCTTGTTTGTCTTTGTAAAACAGAAAAGCTTTTACTTCCTCTCTCCCATCAGCACCACCGGAAGAAACTATCGTACAATGGCTTTCAAGTATAACCACTGTCCTTGTGCCACAAGTTTCCTGTATGGCTCCAGTGTGATTAAAAGGGGGGACAATCTTGGGGTAGACGATGGCAGCAGCATATAGTGCCGATTTCATTTAAACCTTCCAATGCTTCCATACTGAATGGTGTCTGAAATGAAGCACTTGCAGTGTACCAGTAGGTAGGAGCCATTTCCTGTTAACCACTGACCCATCCTAATGTGGAAAAGTTCTCTATTGCTCTTCTGATGGTTGTCTGTCTTTCTCTGCCTCCTTAAAAAAAAGAAAAAGAAAAAAGGTCATCAGTACATGGTGTATACCTTGTGGGCATTACTGAATTTTGCTGTCTCATGCCCTTTGCTCCTGTATTGTAACTAACTTCAGATACTCATGAAACTATCCAACAAAGTAGATCTCTTGTGGAGTAGGGAAGAAGGCCATTCTTGTGCAGAAGCTAAACCCTGTTCCCATGATGTGGTAGAATGTGCTATTCTTGTATCTACTTCTCAATAAAGCATGTTCTCTGCTCAAGTTTATGCCTTCTTTTTATTTTTTTCAGTCAGACACTATTCTGCATCTCCAGTTAAGTGAACCTGCTTCTTTATGTTGCAAGGGACTGATTTTGAACCTGTCTTTGTGCCTGGTGTATTAAGGATTGTGACTAGAGCGGCCTTTAGGTTGAACCTTTTGGAAATAGCCTGTATTGTGTATTCACTCCAGAGCTTACTGTGCACAGGAGGCTACCATGAGGAATGTATGGATGTTGCCAGATACTGGCAACTTAAGTACGTCATGCAAAACTGGGATAGCATCTGTCAACCTGAAGTTCATTGAAGAAGGAAGGAGTTATCCTAGAAGCTATGGCCCTAGATTTTTAGCCTTGCATTCTGTGCTTCCATGACCAGACCTTGCTTCTCGTACTGTGGGAGGACTTGGGGCAGTGAAGTCTCTGATTTTCAGAAAACAGTGTTTGAAGTTCAGCACCTCTCTCAAACATTTTGAGTCTTTGCTATAATCTCTGATATAAAATGGTTAATTACACGTATCTGCTCAAGTTCCCTCCAGAGATTCTGCTTTTCTACATAACTTGATGGGAGTTAAAAAAGAGTAGGGAATAGTTTTGAACTCTAAGCTGCAGAGAGGCCAGGGTGCTGATAAGAGTAAGGCTGACATGTCAGTGATCATGGCCTGGGACCTGAGATGCTCAGCTTATGAAGAAAGAGAGCAAACTAATTGAGATGGAATACCTTGGTAGTCTTGCTCTGATGAAGATCAAAATCAAGGACTCTTCCCGGAACAACGATGTTTGTTTACTCAAGTCACATCAAGGGTCTTCCTAATTCTGTCTTGTTTTCCTTAATAAGACAGTTTTTTAAGCATTTATTTGGGAGCATTGCTTTTACTTATGTGAGCACAGTTTTGTACAACGCCACTTGCTTTTTTTTGCCTTCTTTGTTTGTTTTTTCAGTTTTTTGCAAGTACAGAGAGATGCAGTGTGATTTAGTTTGCAGATAACTGGACAGAGAGACAAGAGGATAAGGGGTTTAGTCCCCACACTGCTCTGCTGTGTGACGGCCACCCCCTCTCTAAGCTTTTGTTTCCCTCCAGTCCTTAACTCTGTCAAGGGTGTTTATGTTGTGACTCCTCTGAGGCAGTGACTGTCTCTCTGTATACGTACAGTTCTTATACACGATGGGGTCCCACGCTTGACTGAGACCTCTGGGTGCTTTGGTAATGCAAACACTAATTAAGTAGTGAGTCATACAGATAGCCATAAATGTCTCTGGGTAACCGAAGGATGAGACATGCTCACAGTTTCACCCACAGTTTATTCATAGCAACTGCAAACTTGCAGATGTTACATTCTGTATGGGCAGCTTGAAGCCCACCTAAAAATTACGATGCTACCAAAAAGCAGCCGGTGCTTTCAGTAAATTTTCCTAGACTGATGCTTTCTTGCGCTCTTCTTTTCTCATTTATAAAAAAGCCACTTGCATTTAGCCTTGACCTAACATAGGAATAGATAACATATGTAATTTTAAGCACACTGGTAACCCTACAGCCTTCTTTGCTGTAATAGACCCAAAGAAACCCTAGCACAAACACAAATTCAATGCAAAACGGAATGAGACCACCTCACCTCTACGTTCCAGAAACGAGAACTGACTGTGGAACTGGAAGTCATATAAATCAAATCAGATTTTGAATGTCGGTAAAGTTGAACAGCCGGAGCAGATACAACCTCATAAGGAATGTGCTGTTTTTGAAAGCCTCAGGTTATATGCCCAAAACCGGAGAGTACCCTACCAAAGAACGAGACGGAAACCCAGGTCTTGCATTGCTCAGTCCTGATGCTTTAACATCAAACTCATCCTTTTTTCCATGGGCCAACAATGAAGTTTGTTTGGTTTGGATGTCACCTAATGCACTTCTCATACGTATTTTTCCAAAATGACTGCAATTCAGCAGAGCCAAGGTTAAAAAACCTTTATGCCTCTGCTGTCAGTAAATGAGAAATAGCCCTCTGAAAGCTTTACGGGCGCGGTAGTAGCCGGCGTGTGCACTTCTATAACAGTATTGTTTCCTGTTGCGCTTGTTTCCCAGAGAACTTTCCATGACTTCTGCCCCTTTGCCTAAACTCCAGCCACCCTGTAGCCATTTTACCGACAGTCCCTTTAGTCTGCAGCTTTTTCCCTGTTTATTTTGCTGTTTCTGGCTTTCCAGATGTCATAGTTAAAACAAGTTCACTTTCTATTTTCGTCTCCGTATTAAAGTACAGGTGTGATAGCACAAGCTGCAGACAAGCATAACACGGGCATATGCTTTCCAGAGGATCTCACCCACGCTTCTCTGCTTTGGATCATGCACCGCTATTCCAGGGTTAAAGCTTCGCTACATGCAGTTGCTGTATTTCAGGCTGGACGTAGACAAACAGCACGGGCAGATCCTCTGCTCTTGAGCTGGACTCACAATTGTTTCAGCTTTAGGAAGCTGAACTGAAAAGAAGTTAATTGATCTAGTTAGTGCACAACTTTTGTATTTAAGAATCCCCCAAAACCACTCCAAGTTTCTCCACGTAGTTTAAGATTTCATAGCAAGAGGGATTCTTAGCTCTTGTGCCAACTAGTGTAGGAACTGTTTGTCTGGATCAAATCTAAGATCAGTTGAACCCAATAATGTGTCTGACAGGAGTCGGAGATTAATATTCAAGGTTAATGACTGCCTCAACAATGTATGTCATCATTAATTACGATATCTACATACCTCTTTAAAGAAATATATCTCTATAAATTATGTATTCTCCTCAAGTGTTCAATTATGGTTTACCGGTGCGTTCTGAAGCCATCCAGGGCCCTGCTTTATCCTCTGCTCATCCCAGCGTATATCAGAGCAGCCTCAGGGCTGCTTTAATAGTATGCTAGCCCAAAACTTCCATCAGCCTTGGGAAACAGAGAATAGTTAAACCACACAATACTTCAGCCTCTCCACAACCTCGTCCTTGAATCCAGGCTCTGGAAGCGCAACGGCTATGAAGACCTCAGACCCTGACAAAGAACAAGCCCTGCAATGGGCTTTCTCAGGAGCAGTCACCCCCATTAACTGCTACTCCAGCCTAGCGTAAGTGAGGCCAGGGCTTTCTCGGAATCTGCCGCTGGAAAATGCTCTTTTGACCTTGGACATAGCTAAATTATTTTTTCCTCTGAATTTCTTCAAAAGACAAGGAAAGTAAAGCTGTTCCAGCATGGAAGCTTTCCAAATTGAACTTCTGCCCAGGGCAAGGCAAGTTTTTACAGTTAAAACCCCAAAAATGAGAATTTAGAACGGGTATGACGACAGACCGCGAACTACTGCCTTATATGGGGAATGGTCTCATTTGCTCATCACACTCTTTGTGCTTTGGAGATCCAGCTTTTGTTAATGAGCAGGCGAGCTCTCTGAGTCCTTCGGGGCCTGCTGGTGCGTGAACTTTCATTTTGCAGTGTGGAAAACTGAGACAAAGGCAACAGGCACAGGGATCCCACTGCCACTGTTCTCTCACCACCAGCTGCTTAGTCTTAATCCTGCACTTCATTGTGCTGCCCTCAGTTGTACCAGCACAGTGTTTACAGGGACCGCGCTGAACCAGATCTCTGACGTGAGCCAAACCTCTCCATCCTTCACTCGTTCTGTCCCTGGACCATTTCATTTGGCAGACCACAAGGCCCCTCCTTCTCACATTTTTTTTTCCAGACTCCTGCAATATTGGTACAATAAGCATTTTCACCGCCATGAGGCAAACTGGTGCTTCTTTTTCTTCACTGAGAAAATCATAGAATCATAGATTAGTTTGGGTTGGAAGGGACCTCTAAAGGTCATCTAGTCCAACCCCCCTGCCATGGGCAGGGACATCTTCAACTAGATCAGGTCGCTCAGAGCCCCGTCCAGCCTGACCTGGAATGTTTCCAGGGATGGGGCATCCACCACCTCTCTGGGCAACCTGGGCCAGTGTTTCACCACCCTCAGCGTAAAGAATGTCTTCTTTATATCTGGTCTAAACCTACCCCCCTTTAGGTTAAAGCCATTCCCCCTTGTCCTGTTGCAACAGGCCCTGCCAAAAAGTTTGCCACCATCTTTTTATCAGCCCCCTTTAAGTACTGACAGGCTGCAAGAAGGTCTCCCTGAAGCCTTCTCTTCTCCAGGCTGAACAACCCCAACTCTCTCAGCCTTTCTTCACAGGAGAGGTGTTCCAGCCCCCTGATCATTTTTGTGGCCCTCTTCTGGACCCGCTCCAACAGGTCCGTGTCTTTCTTATGCTGAGGGCTCCAGAGCTGGACGCAGGACTGCAGGTGGGGTCTCGCCAGAGCAGAGCAGGGGGGCAGAATCCCCTCCCTCGACCTGCTGGCCACGCTGCTTTGGATGCAGCCCAGGGTACAACTGGCCATCTGGGCTGCGAGCGCACATTGCCGGCTCATGTCCAGCTTTTCATCCCCCAGTACCCCCAGGTCCTTCTCGGCAGGGCTGCTCTCCATCCCTTCATCCCCCAGCCTGTATTGATACTGGGGGTTGCCCCAACCCGGGTGCAGGACCTTGCACTTGGCCTTGTTAAACCTCATGAGGTTCACACAGGCCCACTTCTCCAGCTTGTCCAGGTCCCTCTGGATGGCATCCCGTCCCTCTGGCGTGTCGACCACACCACTCAGCTTGGTGTCATCTGCAAACTTGATGAGGGTGCACTCGATCCCACTGTTTATGGCATTGATGAAGATATTAAACAGTACCGGTCCCAATACGGACCCCTGCGGGACGCCACTCGTCACCAATCTCCATCTGGACATTGAGCCGTTGACCACTGCCCTCTGGATGTGACCATCTGACCAATTCCTCACCCACTGGACAGTCCACCCGTCAAATCCATACCTCTCCAGTTTAGAGAGAAGGATGTTGTGGGGGACCGTGTCAAAGGCCTTACAGAGGTCCAGATAGATCTGGGTGCATCTCCAGGAATCGGTCTGTTGCTGCTGTTCCTTTCCCCCAGCTGAGCACTGGTAGTTCTGCTGGCTTTTCTTTTTTGATGTAATTGTTTGGGGCAGGATGTGGTCATGTTGTGGCCACACTGAGGATCTGCAGGGAAGGAATAGGTGGTTGATATTCCTATAAAGAACGCTAGAGGAAAAGAGACAGCAGGGAAGCAGGAAGGAAAGGAGGCTAAATATGTAAAATTACTTCAGTTGTTTCTATTGTGATGGCTGTGTAACTCTGAGCTTAGTTTAAACCCATGTAAGACAGTCCATCTGCCAGTAACTCCGCCCTCCTGTTGTTCCAAAACTATGGAAAGAACTAGAACACCTACCTCTCACACCAGCTCACAGACAAGGGGAAAAGCAACTCTATTTTTGAGAGCATCCCCTGTAATTAGGTCTGCTTTTTCCCCCCTCCCCTGGGCTCCTGCCCACACACCACAAGAAAACACCCAGACCCGAGTCTGGGATGACAGCAGAGGTGCAGCAAAAAGGGAGAAAACAAAAGGAAAAGAAAACATCCCCAGGAAGCGAATGGATCTCAAAGGCTCTTGCAAGTTTTCTACAGTAAAAGGTTTCAAATTCGAAGCGAGCTTTTAAACTGGGCTTGACATCTTTCTCCAGTGTCACAATTAACTCCTGTGCTGAACAGTGGTAAAATAGTTCTTAATTTGTGCCTACTTTGTACACATATCCACAAGATCCACGAATTACAATAATCCTACATCATATATTAGTAGTAGGAAGTAAAAAAAAGATAGGCTTCCGGAGCTAGATTACATATTCTGTTATTCGTAGGAATTAATCAGTAAAAGAATGAACATGCTGAGCTATATAAGGCACTAGACAACTGACAATCTTTAGAAGCAAATATGCTTCAGTGCTACTCAGTTCAGCGGGGGTGGTTAAAAGGGAGCTGTCTGAACAGAGGGAAATGACAACGGCTTTCATTTTCTTTGTATTCAATTCCCCTGGTGCTTGGGTGGGTGATTGTACATCAGGCTCTTCCATAGCTAGTGTTTTTAGGTGGAGATTAATGAGGAGTCTGAGTTAGGGCTTATAACTGAGATCAATCTTTAACATAATAACAGGTACGCTAACAAGTGTAGGAAGAGATCGTGTGGGAGGTCAAGGGATCTGTATGCTTGTCACCAACTATTACCCACTCTTACCCATCAATTGGTCTGAAGGAGGAAGTTCAGTGGTTTTACATTTCAGCCGAAGCGTTGTCTGAAAGGTCCCTGTACAGCTCTTGGTTTTCACATCTAGCACAAAAAGGAGATCAGTGGGTTTCAGCTCTGCTGGGCGTTATTTAACTAAAATAACAGAAACTCACCACTGCAAATTCTGTTGAGAGATTGTGAGACCGTTTCTATTCATATGAAAAAAAAACCTCTAAGGAGCTTTTCACTGCTTCTCCCGAGACAAACTTTACCAGAACTGCAGCTCAGGGAAAAACAAGTGGCAAAGGCAGCTTTAGATCCCATTTTTGTATGAGATGGGCAAAACGGTTCTGACAGTATAGTTTTCTGCAGGCTACTGAGCAAATCGCTGGCACAATCCAACCTCCTGTAACTTCTCATCTCTCCTCTGCAGTAAAAGAATGGTCTAGTTCTTTCTTTGTATTAATAGCACTGGCGTTGATTTTGTTTGCAGAGCTCTCCTACTTTGTCAATGCTGAGTCCTTGATCCCTTCTCAGTGAATTAACGGCAGCTGCATGTCCCTCCTGTTTCTGCTGTCCTCTTAATGTCAGGTTAGAGATTAATACTGCACTGGGAAGTCTTTGCTACCCAGTATAGTGGGCTGTGTCACGCTAACGTTTAGGAACTAATTACTAGTCACTCGGTCTTGTGATGACTCAGAGAAAGAAAGGGAACCTCCCCCCAGATCTTGAGTTAAAACGAAGAAACAATGCCCTCTGATGTGAGACACTCGGGGTGCCTCACACATCTCAGTGTGATGTAGCACCCTTGCTGGGAGCTCCCGGTTCGCAATTACAAATCCCACCCCCCCGTAGCACAGTTTCTAGAGTGGGGCACCAGCTACTTCCCACTGGAAAACCAAAAACTCAAACCCACTTCCATTTCACTCCAGAACTGGGTTCATCTCCTAGCTCAGCCGTTGATTGATTATCTAATTCTGGCAACTGCTGAGTCTTCTGCAGAGGAATCAATGTAGTATGGACTCATCTGTAGAGGGGTGTATCTTAGCAGAGGTGTCTGAATGAAGTTGATCACAGCCTTGCTTTGGCCAGGGATCAGTTGCACAGCCACGCAACTGCAGCTACGTAGTGCAGCGTAGTACATGTCACACTAGCCAGGGCTAAAGAAGACGTAGGGGTACCGTCTACTCTTGCCAGGGTTCCCCCAGTTAATGCACACCTGGGACATCTTCATCTGGCTGTGCATTCTTTCACCATTCTGACCTGAGGCCAGTTTCTTGGGCAGAGAAGTGGAAACGGAAAGCTTCAGTCGTGTTTCTCCCACCTCTGGAGATGCAGATTGACCCCTTGGAGCAGCCGGAGAGAAACAGGATGTCAGTAAACCATGTTTGTTGGCAACTTCAGTGTGTTCCTGATGAGCCAACACGCTGGATCAAGATACTTGTTTGCTTTCCTTCCCACTAGGGAGTTTTCTGTGCAGACCAATTACTTTCCTTCCAGTGAGACAAATCACTTGCTGCTTGAGCCATTCTATTTATTACTTAATGCTGGCAGTGGAAACCAGCAATCAGAAGTCTATAAGCAATCTTTCTTTGACAGACTAGTCCTTGTGTGAGAAAAACAGAAATCAGATAGGGAACAACAACAAAATTCAGTGACTAAGTTTAATATTGGCCAAGACTACTCCTCTTCTGACTGATTTTAACATCTTGGGAGCTGCTGTTTTAGAGAATGGCTTCGCTATATTTCGCTATACTTTGCTTCCAGAAACACACAGAGATATGGCTTGTAGCCAGCAGGCAATAAATTTGTATCTAGCTTACTACTTTCTTGTAGTTAGGTTTTCAGTGGTCCTTCTGCAGACAGGTATTTGTGTCTTTTCTAGAGTAGGAAAAAGGTCAGGTTGAGGTGGTCTTATCTGATCCTGTGTCCACTTTCCAAGGACAAACCTTAGACACACAAGGACACTTTCAACATTGTCCTGACCACATCTAGTCATTTACACTAATGCCAGGTAGCAGGCTACTGCCCGTTTAGGAGGAGCTTGGTATTCACACTGCCCTGTTGCATAAAGACACCATGTATTAAAATCACTGGAAATCAGAACAGGTATGTCTGTTAGAAAACAAGATGCAGGTGAAGCTGGGTGTACTTTGTGTATGTTTGTTAACCTTTAGCAAGCTCTTCTTTGATCAGATAATGCTGTTGTCTAAGAAGATGTTATACACAGGTCCTAAATACTTCTTTCTTCTTTTCTTCATCTTTCATATTTTGTTAATTTGGATAATTCAACCACATATAGATAAGGAATTCTATAATTCCAAGAAAGTCTGTAGAGTTGGAAGCAGAAAGGTTTTGCTGTTTTGTGAAAATTTTGCAACTTAAGCTCACCTGTTTAAGCTCACCATGACAGTTAATTCTTCTCAAGTTTTCAATTAAAAAGCAGACGCTTGCTTGGTGAGGCTGTGAGAAATCCATTTCCCAGATGAGTTTGATGCAGATCACATTTAAGAACCCTAAAATCTGTTTCCCACCCACCAGATGAGGGATGTATTACATTGCCAGTCTAGGAGTTCCACTCTGATCACGCACTGCCTTCTTTTCTAGAATCACAAGCAGTTGATTAAAAGGGTTTTAAAAGTTACTGGGTTTTTTCCTCGGTTAAATTTGATAATTCATCATGCTTAGCTAGTCGAAGAGGCATCGCATACATGACTGAATCCAAGCAACCGCAAAACTCCCTGGAAATCCCCAGCAAAATGTCAGCGAAGTCCAGGAGGTTTTATAGCAAGGTCTGGTTTGCTCTGAGAGGGCAGCAGAGGGTGCTGCCTTCCCAGAGCAGGGAAGGTCGCTGTGCAAAGGCACTGCCAAACCAGCAAGGAAGCCCATCTAGGCTTCTCCTGGGAGCTCAGTTTTACTTCTCTTGTATCTATCCATCTATCTATATTTTCTGGGCAAAAATAACCGTTCACGTTCAGCGATATTTGGTTTGCAGGAAGGGCATGGTGAGAGTAATCACTTCTGCACTGTCTACTGCATGTTTTTAACTATCATCACCAGCGTTAGAGGACACCAGTATAGGATCATGCTTTAGGAAAGGTGCAAACTTACTCTTAGAGCATTGACTGGTGCTTGGGAGAAAACCTTGGGGTTTCTTCCCAGGTTTGGCACAGGCAGATGGCTGAATGTGACAGATGGCTTCACCACTGTGTGCCTTAGTTGCTCTGTTTTCACGACAGATACCGCTCTCCTTGTCCTCTGCTATGAGTTTGGGGGTGCCTGCTGCCCCCATAACTCTCAGGGACAGTACATCTATTTTTCTCCCATCGAGGAGGTTTCCATATCGTCCTAGACACTTCAACTGGAAGCCACTCTGCCAGATGGGAACCCAGGCGGGTGCCTCTGCTGCAAGGGGATGTGACCCCTCTCTTTTCCCGTCACCACAAGTGACAGCTTCTCTGCTAGCACGGTCTGAACCCATCTGGCTGGCCACTCTCTTTTTGCATGCAACAGTTTTCCCTCTTCTTAGCTGACCGATGAGAGCTCAGAGCAAGCAGTCCCTTGAGCCAGACCCGTCCCCAGCCCTGTCCCTTGTCCCAGATCAGCACGGAGAGCAGCCAAGGCAGGATACGGCCCATAGATGGCACTGGCCTTCCACCGTCAGTGTCCCTGGGCAGTGCATCTGCCCCTGGCCTTGCCCGGGCATGACTAACCCAGCTTAACCCTTGGACAGCCAGCAACACCTACTACGTCACCGTTTGGCAGTGGAAGTGGGTGGCTAAAGATGTCACCAGTAGGCTGCAAATTTTTATTTATTTAATACTGTGCCGTGCACTTAATGAGGGAGCGCTTGAATAATCTGCTGCCTGCAATATATGCAACCAGCAACAGGAGGCTCTCTGCCTCCTACACCAAAAGGGACTTTGAGGTTGATCAGTTCAAGTCAAGCTCCTCTGGTTTTGCAGTTTTCACTAAAATCGACTAGACCTGACCCAGAGCTCTGCAAGTGTATGAAAAAAATGCTCAGGATTTTTCCCTTTTGGGGAAAGACTCTCAGTCTGAATGTAGGATCTGTTACAGCTCAAGAAGTCAGGGTTTTCTTTTTTTATTTCCATTATGTTAGCACCTCGGTGCCCTAATTAAGATACAGACTTCATTGCACTGCTATATGAACAAGCGGTGAAACATGCTGTGGGCTGTGAAGGTGTCTGTGCATTGGTGTCGGGAGGTGGGAGAGAGTTGACGTATTTTCCGAAGGACCTATGTCTTATCTCCTCCCTGAAGGTATAGATGGCTTTTTCATTGTGACCAGCTCCAAGCTGATGTGCTGCATGTTGTTGAAAATCTAGTTCTGACTGTGGGCAGTAAACCCTGTGGAAAATTTTAGCCTTCCGGCCGGAAGATGACCACTGACAGAGTTCAGAGGACAGTAGTAAACTGGTCCGGAGCTTGAGGGACTGGTTTGTGACAAAAGGCTGAATCAGATGCTGGGGAGGGGCTGATACGCATTCTTGGAAGATGCCCAAGGAGGGAGAAAGATTTTTTAGGGGACATAGAGAGGTAAATAACTGGTACTAAAAGGGATGAAGGAGAGGGGAAATATAGGATGACTGTCACAAAAAACATGAGCCCTCTGAGCCTTTGGTATGTTCCTGTAGCCCTGGGAGAAATCCCATCACCAGGGTCACTAGGAAAAGACCTGAGGAGACTGTCTTCTGTTGACCCTAGAGAGATGAGCTGGATAGGACTCCAAGAGTCTTCTCTTTCACTGCCTTTCCTGTGATTATTTCTGTCATTTGGGGGACAGTGGGGTCTACTTTAGAGTAACAATGCTAACGTGCTGCTTTTGAAAAACAAGTGTTGAGGCTGCACTGGTGAGAGTGGGAACTACGTGAAGTCAGGGTTTGGTCTCATCACTTGCATCGACCACAACCTGCTGGAGTCAGTGGGCTCTGCCTGAGGTGGCTGAGACCCCTGGGGTTGAGGCAGATGGGCTGCAGCCGTTGTAGCCTAAGAGCAGTAACTCCTCAACAGTGGTCTGCAGATCAGTGGTGAGCCCAGCACTTTCAGTCCGCAAGTTTCAATTTACACATTAATGAGAAAGGTGCAAGGTGAGCCATGAAGAGTTCAGACATGACTTTGGCCAGCTCCAAAGGAAGACAGGTCACTGGCTGGACCATCAGCTGAGATTTCATTGACTTGCATTTGTCCCTCCACAGATTACCTGTACCCCACCTTGGCCATGTCATTCCCTCTGTTTCAATTTCCCTGCATAGTACGTGGCCTCACACAGGAATTAGGGGGTGCTCTGTATGGCAGTGAGGCCTGTGTAAGATCTCCTTCATCGGTAACCATCAAAACAGACTTTTTTCTAGTGCAATGGTTTTTATTTTTCTACTTTTCCTGTCCTGGGAATGACTTCCTTCCGTGATCCCACCTCAGCTCCCAGCAGGAGCCCAACATTGGAAACCTGGTGGAAAATACCTGCCCTAAAGCACTCGTTGGAGAAAAGAGCTGGTTAAAAGGGGGGGGGAGGGATCTTATTCTGAAAGTCATCACTGGGGCATGTACATTTCTCACTGACAAAGGGCCCCCTTTAGTGTTGCCTGCATCTAGTAAAGCCATAATATCCCTGCAAAACAAGTTTGCCACTTGAGGTAACAAGCTTTCACCCACTTTGAACCATTAGATCCAGGCTCACAATCCGTATTGCTGTTCGTTTTGACTGGCCCCACTTCTGGCATGTGTAGATTTACCTCGGTCTGAGGGAGAGGGAGGGTGGCACTGGAGATATTATCCCTGCCTGGTTTTGCAAATCTGCATTCATGTCGTGTGATGTAGTCACAGCTACACGAGTGCCCAGGTCTCCAGCCAGGGGTTGTGCCTGCCCCTGCTTCTGGGCCAGGCAGGTTCTCCACCTCCCATGGCTGGGTAAGGGTGCTGCAGCATCCGGTTTGTGTCGCGTTAAACTCTGAGCTCTTCCCTTATTCCACCACCTCCTCCCACACATGCGAGAGATGCTGCCAGAACGCCAGAGGCACGGCAGCAGGGAGCCAGGCTTGCTCTCCTGAGCGGGGAGACAGGCAGACAGAGACAGTGCTGGGAGCAGTCAATGGAACAAGGGAGAGCCAAGGCTGCCAGACAGATGCAGACAATGTGCAGTCAACAGGCAGAGCTTCTGTCCTGCCCAGACGGACAGACGGAGACTATCAGGCTGAGGAGACGAGATAACCAAGCCTCCTCAGGCAAAGGGAAAGGATGTGGCATGGGGGAAGCACTGCCTGTCCTATCTTGTTCCTACTGTGAAACCACCGATGGGTTGCAGTGGGAGCAGGAGTGCACCTTGAATGCCCAGCGTGGCAGAATTCAGCTGGAGGCTGTAATGTCTGCGGGACTGAACGCAGGCCTGGAGACGGGCGACGTGGGGAGGTGGGTGCTCTTCCGAGCTCAGCCTGCAGCTGGCTGTGCGACCTCAGGCAAGTCACTTCTCCCTGTGCTTCGGTTCCCCTCCATCTGTTGGGAAGGGGCTGTCTCTGTGACAGATTTGTACAACAGCTAGCACGAAGCTAATTCCCTGAATACCCTGGGGTCTTTCCATCCTTGCTAATCACAGTCGGGCCCATATTAAGTCAGGAAACCCCGATGAACAAGGAATCCCTCCATCAGGAGTGTTACTGAGCAGAGACACCCAGGGCAGGCCCCATCATTTCTTGGCCAGCAGCCCTGCAGCTCCCACAAGCAAAGCGGTGTTTGGCTTGGTCAGTTGATTTCTGCATGGGAGTTCTCCCCATGGAGCCGGCTTGTGCAGGAAGTTTTGCTGATGATTCAGCAGGTGATGCTGTTCCCTCTGAGTCACTCCCAGGCGGGCTAGGAGGGGGGAGATGATGCTAGTGGAGATGCTCTCAGCCAGACCAGATTCAAACCTGATGGCTTAGGTCATTAATTGCGCTGTGATAGCTTAGGATACTACTTATCCGAAACTGGTAAGAGGAATTGCTGCGTGGCTCCTGCGCTCCGTCCCAAAGGTAGATTCGTTTCGATGGGAGAAGGAAGGAGTGTGAATTTGCAGTCAGTGCAAAGGGCCTCAGGACTACTTTTTCTTGGCCATCCACTGAAAAAGACACTTTTTTCCTCCCTGGAGTTCATCACCTGTAAAAAGGAGATGGGCCTAGATGCTGAGAAAGCCATTCATTAAGTTTTGGTGGTTGGACCACGTCAGAGGTAGCAGGAGAATATATTATAACAGAATACTAGCAAACAGGACTTAAATGCTGAAAATTTCTTGTTGCACAGCACCTGCCTGTGATCCTCAGAAGCAGGAGCCTCTGTGCTGCCTCTCCATCTTCATATCCAAGGTTTCAGGGCCAAACACGGTCCTGGTGTAACTGTGCATTAGCTCTATAGGCAACATTCACAGATGACAGCAAATTCCCAATTACTCTTCAGCTCAATGGAATCACATTTGCTTACACCAGCAGGGCTGGATCTGGGCCTCCACTGGGAAATCCCTTTAGTGTGTTGTTTTTGTGGCAGGCAGAGCCTGCTGCTTCTGTGCTCCTTGCTCTAGCCCTCTGCCCTGAAGAGTCTGAACTCCTTGATCCCGCAGGTTATTGGAGGGGTCAGGGGCTCAGCAAACCCCTTCCCTGCATGGAGCAGCCAGTTGGGCATTGAGCTTTTCCTTCACCAGCTGTGGTCACACACGAACAGAGAAATGTCTTTCATCACTTTTGGTTCTCTGTCAGGCTCAGGTAAGGATGGGTACTGAGCAGAGGACTCCAGCTGCCTCAGATTCAGCCCATGGCTTGCTCTCATGTTCCCCAGAAACTGGTAGAAACTTTTCATACCCCACATACTCTCAACCAAGGGAGTGAGGCAGGTACCTCCATCCCAAGGGCAGCATTGATAAACCTCGCCAAGGCTGTTGCCCATCCTTTCACCCGACCTCAGCTCCAGGGTGTGACCTTGGGGCACTCCAAGAGCAGCCCACTGCACTACTTGTAGAAGGTGTCCCAAAGGGATGAAGTGAGCTCTCTGCCCGCTCAGGACAGGACAGTGTGTGTTTGGCTACTACAGACACCTCACACAGCTCTAGCAGGGGTTGCCGGTATCTCTGACTGCCACAGGGCTTCCCTGCAGGCACATTTGGGCTTTGAGGGTTCAAGGCAACTACTGGTATCTAGGATCTTTGCTGAGAGGTTAAAATCTGCCCATCTACACAGGAACAGTGAGCCTGGAGCCTCAGTTACTGCTTACCAGCAGGCCCAAGAGCTCTGAACTCCAAACACCCTTTCCCTCTGTAATTATGTTTTATTTTTAGGTGTCCCTTCCTTTTTCTATTTCAAGCCTGCATCCTCCGCAGAGTAAACCGGAGAAGGTGCACTGAGCCGAACCCGCTGTGTTTGGGAAGCAGTAAAACGAGGCTTCTAAACTGGGCTCAGAGGCGTAGGAGCCATTGGCGAAGGCTGGCAGGGAGCCCTGGCACAGCGCAGACCACAGCTCTCCCTGCATGAGGCTGCGAGAGCGCCAGTCACTTCGGCGGTTGAGGGTGGGGAGAGCGGGGAGAGGGAGGCAGGGGGAGCGGACGGACTGGACTGTGGCTGGCATGGAAGGATGGCGCTGTCTGGTCTTTTTGCGGAGCAGGTGGACGTGTGCACTGTGGACCTCTTCCTTTCCCAGCCGGGTCTAATGCTCAGGTGGTTTGCACTAAAGAACCGAGTTTGATGCCTAAATGTGCGGAGACTCATGGCTTTAGTGGTGGGCCCAGTTCCTTCTTTGGAGCACCAGTGAAGCTGGTGGTTGTCCTAGTTCCACAGAGCTGCACTGAAAATGGAGCTTCTCTTTCTTTAAAGCAACTTGCAAATCCCTTCATTTTCCATTTGTATTTATATGACCTGGTTTGGGCTTGCTTAGCACTTCGTGGGTTGAGTAACGCTATGATAGTGACAGAACATTTTCTGAAAACAGCAAGAGGTCATGAGAGCTTCCTTCCACTGCAGACCGGTCACATCCAAGCCCTGGGAGGGCTCTTACCTAACTGTCCATCCTCAGGTCTTTCCCATGTCCCTGCAGTAAGGATACCCATTCCACCACAGTATCACCACAAGCTGTTAGTAGAACGAGCCAGGTTTCTCCTAGCTGCTTTTGGCTAAACCAAACTTCTCATTGTACTGCACCTCAGGGCTAATAAATGCTTATTAGCCCCAGATTCCTCTACAGATTTCCTCCAACAGACTCACTAGGTCAGCCCTGACTTCTAGGAAACCCCTTCCTGCTGAGCTGAGCTGCAGGGGGGAGTCAATGCTGGAGTCCCTCCACTTTGTTTTGCCAAAAGACTTCAACTCTGGCCGTCCCAGTGTAGACTCTACCCTGCTTCCCGAGGGAACAGCCTCTGCAAAGACAAGGGGAGAAAGGCAAGAGGTGTTGAGCTGCTTTTGCATTCCCCCAAGCAATGTTCAGGCTAAACCAGCCCCTTACTCTCAGCATGAATTTAAACAGCCTTGGGAGTGCCCTATGTTGTAGCTGGCTCCCACGGGACGCCGCTGAACCTGGAGCAGCCCAGAGCCTCTGGTGCATCACGACCTGGGCTGCATCTCTGTCCTGCTCCCACCTTTGTCAGCCTGGCCTGTTGCAGGCTTCTGGAGCTTCCGGGGTCCGGAGCTGCATGTGAGACAACGGTTGGGCCCGGGATAGCAGATTTACCATTGCAGATGGTTTTAGTTAGTGCTCAAGACACATTAAAGCCAGCAAGGGTTTATATTTAGCTGGGTTTCTTTAAGAGGAAAGCCTTTTATCCTCCTGGCTGGTCATCCATCAAGCCCTTGGGAGGGCGGGGTCGCGTCTCCAAATAGATCCCACGGACAAGCAGCCACTGTGAAACCACATTTCCTCCTGGGAGGGCCCTCCAGAGACAGGCGCTTACTGTGGCTAGGCCTCTGGTCGCCAGCGTTAGAGCGGGCTGGTCACGGGAGCTGGCAGGAATACAAAGCAGAGGCAGGGACATAACCAACTTGGGTACTGTCTTGGCATCGTGGCATTTAAACTGCCTCGTAGCCCTGATCCTACAGATCTTGCTTCTACTGCCTGGAATGGAAACTGCAGTTGGAAATTTTCGTCTGGTTTTAACCAACAAATAACACTTGGAGCTGATCTAGTCGTGAATCTAGTAGCTACTGGGGTGTAAATCTACTGGTCTACTGGAGGGACAAGCAGTTGCACCACTGTGATGGAGTCCTCTGAGATGGCCGCTGCAGCTGACGGTAGTTTTGCTGTTTCTCAGGGCTGCGAGGCTTATGCCGTCTTACTGGTCGTAGCGTCACTGGCATCAAAATTTACGTGGCAGCTGAAGGGAAGATGCAGATGGTAAGGAAAGTTTTATCATGCAATGCGAGGTAGCTCTGCTGCAGAGGCCCCTGGAGTCCTAGCTGTGAGTTTGTCACTAGGCATTTACCTCTGAACACAGCCCTCTTGACAGCTTTGTTGCATTTTTGGATCTTCAGGTAGCATAGATACATCATTGCCACGTGGATCTTCCAACTAAACGCCATGGCATTCCTCTTGGGAAGGCTTGCTCTGCCAGGGTCCTCCTGCCCCAGCTGGGGCATTGCTGCAAGAAGTTCACAGCGCTAATGCTTTAGCCATGACAGAAAAATTCAGTGAAGGAGAAACCTGCTGTCAAGGACAGGAAAAGTTACTTGGCTGGAAGCTCCTTTTACGCACGCCAGTATAAATTTTAGTGAATTTACTTCAGGTTTATATTGGCATTGATGAGAGGGGAGTTGGACCCTGTTTCTGTGTTTCACAGCCCTTGTGAGAGCATGAGTGCATTTGATCATTACAATTCCCTTGGCTTTTCCAAGGACTGTGTATCACTGATGTTGTTTTAATTGCCACAGATGGATTTGGAACCCCAAATTGTCCTGGTTCATTCTAGCGACTGCAATTCCTACCACCACCAGCACAGTGCTCTACCCCAGCAGTAGCAGAGGGTGATTTTTTAGGCTCTAAGGACGTTGATGTCTGAAGTACGTAGGGTAAATTACAGCTCTGGGGCAGCAGGACCCATCTTGAATTACACTGCTGATTCTAAAGAGGTTCCCTCCCCTGGGAAACTACCAGGGCACTTGGGAGGGGCTCTGTGTGTGTGCACAAGCAAAGCCAGTTTGGAACTGGAACCAGTCTGAGATTAAACCATTTCCTTTGCTCTCTTTCCAAGAATGAACTTTATTTTTCCAGTTGATCTGAAACAGGGAATATTGGGACTTGGGTTTTTTTTTTTTTCCTCCTTCCTTGTGTCTGGATGCTTTCCCAGAAAAACACAGAAAATGAAACATTTATTTTTCTTCCCAGTGAGAAAGTTTCTTCTTTTCTGGGAAGAGGTGCAAGGGTCGGACTAGAACTGCTATCATCCTTGCTTTGTGAGGAGCAAATACAGATAGGAAGTGCATAGCCTGGCTACACAGCTCACCGTCTGGTGAAAAAGGCTAAAGGGCAAGGTTGTGAACACGCCAGAAACTCTGCACTTGTGACTAGAGAGTGTATTCATTCACGACAGCTCTGCACACTCAGAGCCCTTTAGATTGCAAGGCCTCTGTGCTTTGGGGAGAAGAAAAGGGACGACTTTCCCACTGGAGGAAATAGGGAGATGCACAGGAAGGAATATGTTGATTTAACTCTCACTGGATCGAGCAGTGTTTCAATTCCAGTTTCCAGGCAGGACCCAGTGCCAAGCCAAGTGGATGCTGCAGAGGAGGCGTCACTGACTCAGGAATGGTCTTACCATAATGCCTCCTGGTCAGCCTTGGGGATGGGGGTGGCTCATCTAGTTTGGCCTCCAGTCCCTTCCAGGGGAGAAAAATGAAGGTTTTGCAGTCGTGAGTCCTATTATAGGTTCTCTGCCTTCCTGGGATGGAGATCGTGCAGCTTACTGGGGAAGGTAATGGCCTAGGACTCAGGAGATACAGCGCCTCATTCTCTCTGGGCTTTGCTCGTATGGTTTGCTTTCCAGGTTTCCCATTCATGTCTTGCCTTTGAGGTAGGAGCAGTCTTTTAGCTGAGGGCCTGTAAGTGCCTCTGCAATGCAAAGAACAGTAGTGTTACTAAGTATTCCAATATTATCTTACAATTTTGCCCAAGACCAGCTGACAGGGACCGAGCCAGTGAGCAGGTCCAGCTCTCAAGGACCACACAGGGCTGTGGTGCGTGCTTTCCAGCGGAGGCCATGCTGCCTTGGCTCCCTCCTCTCTAGGCTCAGCTTGCTGTGACAGCCAGTGCAGTAGAGGAAGGGGCTGACAATTCTGTTTTGCTCCCCACCTCCACTTTCCTGCTTTGAAGACCTCCCAGTAAGTAACCCAAGCCCAGAGCTGTGGTGGCAGATGCTGCTGGGGAGGAACTTCCAGTCTCCGAGGCTCTAACCGCCCAAGGAACCAGCCTCTTCATCCCCACAAATTACAGGCTCCTGCCTGCCCTTTAGAGACAAGCAGGGAAACGGATGAGAGAGAGCATGAAACAATCCCCCCTACCACCAACCAGCCTGCCGTGTACCCCTCCTCTCCTTGAACCCTTTATCTCCGTTGTGAGACGAAGCTCTCAGCAAGGCTAATGTGGTCTCCTCTGTGTGTGTGTGTGGATTAACCACCCCCAGGAAAGGGCTGCACTGATGTGTGAGTGTTGGAGCCAGCGGGAGACGGCTGTAAGTGCTAGCTTACCACAGTCTCCCCTTCTTCCACCCCTCTCTCCAAGCGCTCAGACATAGGCGTGTTGTGACACCTCCGCAGCGGGTGAGGAAAGAGTTTGACACATAGCAGGCACGATGCAGGAAAAAAGATCATGGCAGGAAGTATCCAAGCAGATGCTCAGGGGGCTTGTTTGCTCCCAGTCCCCCCAGAGCAGAGTGGATCAATATGCTGAGGAGGGATGTGGGTGTTTTCTCTTGCTTCTGCCAGCAAGCTGCAGCCCTGGATAGCTGCAGAGTCTGGGCATTAGCTCATCCCGTGCAGATGGGCAGCGTGAAAGTCTCTTGTGGTTAAAGTATTATGCTGAATTCAGGAGATCTGGATCCAAAGTCCAGCTTTGCTGTGCCCAGCCTTAGATCATCGCCATGCCCAGTTCCTACCTGTGAAACGGGGTAATAATTCAGCTTTTTCACTGTCCTTTCTAAGGCCCAGATCTTCAAGTGTGCTCAGCTCCAACTTCCCATTGCCCCATGGAGTCAAAATGTGCCTTCCAAGAGTTAAGGCACTTGGATGTTGGCACAAGTTCTTTGGATGGGGACTCTCCCCACTCTGTGTCTTGTGCAATGGCCTCTTCCCCTCAATAAGCAGCTATGGGCAGAACCCTAACCCCAGTAAATAACAACACAGATACAGATCAGTTGGTAAATGCTGGTCTCCAGCTCTGGCAATGGAAATTAAATTCAACTCCATATGAACCGCATAAAGCCTCAGAATAGGCTGTAAGTGACAGTAGCATAGTGTACATGGGCAAACCGGCACCAGACCTGTGTCCCAGGGCAGTTATCTGTGTAAGAAACCTCAATCTGGGGGTCAAACCCAGAATGCTGGTGAGAAAACTCAAGAACTAGTGAAAGAAAGGTGGGTGGCAAGGCCAAAAGCTGGAAAAGGTGATACTGAAACAGTGAAGAGCTTGGATGAGGTGGCACAGGGGAGAAAGGCTGGTGCTAGCAAAGGAGCTTTTGACGCCGTATCGGTGTCTGAATCAGCAGCTTTGAAACCGACTGGAGGCCTAGCTGGCTGTGCTCTGTGGTGATGGGTTCCTCTGGAGTCAGGCTCCACAACAAGCAAGCTCGGATGCTTTGCTGACTCTTTTCTCCGAGCTCTGGTTGTAGCAAGCACTGCTGTTTACTGGAGTTCAGCTCAGGTCCCCTAGGAGCTGCCCCATTCACTTGGAAGCTGGGAGGAGGGAGGAATGTTTAATAAGGGCAATGCCCAAATTAGGAGGGGAAGGAGGGATGCAGATGCTCATAAATACTGCCCTGCTTGTCAGAAATGCTGTTGTTCTGTTTTTATTGCAGCCCCTGATTTATGAGCTGGGCTGAGTGCCAGACAGGGTGTTGCTGCCAGGCAGGAGGAGATGCATGCGTCTGTGTGTGTCCGCATGTGTGTGTGTGTGTGCACACCTTCATATGGGCAAGTTCAGTAGCGTGGTGCAGGTACGGACTCTGGCTTCAAATTGCTTCTCTCCTGTCATTCAGAGGATTTCCAGACCGTCTGAAAGACCAGGCTTTACAGGCTAGACCATGACAAAATTCTCACTGCATACTGGACTCCTCAGCTGGTCAGTCAATCTGTCTGCCTTCTCTCTTTTTCAATACCCTGTGAATGGTTTGCCCATGCACTCTGGGGGAAGATCCCTGTGTGTAAGAAGTACAAGTACAAGGTTTGTCTCTCTCACACACACACGGTTCATTTGCATTAAGTCCTTTAGATTAAAATGCTCTCTCCCTGATATGAAAATACCCTTGACATTTTGGCATTCTCAGTCTGAGATAGTTTTAAATTGGCAAGTGAATAAGGTATTGCTTAATGCAGGGACTTGACCTGAATACAGAGGTTGTCCTAAGCTACATCCATTCTCCAAGTCCAGTGCTATTGTAAAATCATCTTGTAGACAAGCAAAATCACTAAAAGATAGTGGTTTTGGTAGTTCTCAGCAGTACCCTAATTTAACTCTCAGTGAAGTCAGTGGGAGGTTTTCCAGTAGCTTCTCCTTCGGTGGCAGCAGAGACAAGCTGACACTGAACACGTACTTGCAAAGACCTTTTTGGTTTCACACCAGCAGGGCTGCACGGGCTTGAAAATTGGATTAACTTCAAGACCGCCAATTGTGGCTTATTGATTGCCGATTGTGGGCAAGACTGCCTGCCTAAAGAATGGGGTAAACATCTACTAAGGAACAAGAAATGAGACCTTCATCTTCCTCTTGATGGAGTTAATGGGCTGTCAGTAGGGTGCTATGGCTTGAACTGAAGAGCTAAACCCCTAAAACTGTAAGGTTATCAACCAGACTGTAGATTTTATGTGGGGCAGTCTCATCCTGATTTACACTCGCTTTCCTCTGCTGACTGGTAGATGTTTGCAGGTGACTGCCAGGTCACAGGCCAGGTTTTCTCTTGGCCTTTCCTTGTCCTTGGACCCTTCAATCCTGGGACAGAGCTGTGTGGAAAGAGCACCAAAAGAAAGCCTCTACGCCTTCACTTCTTAGGGGGCAGTTCTTCTCCCCAGACTGACTCTAGATGGTAAGATTAACAGGGAGAGCAAGAGCTGCTACTATTTACAACAGCTCCTGGAAAGAATTAGCATCACGAAACAACTGCCAAGCATTTTGCCAAGCCTGAGTAGTGTTTACACACCTGAGTAGGGCTCACTGAAAGAAACCCGTAGGGCAACACGGGACAGCGCCGTCTGCTGACTCCAGCCATAAAGACGACTCCAAGAGATTGCCAATTTGCCACATCCTTTGGTAACATGTACTAACTTAATTACCTTCTTTGTTAACAATTTGCAGTAGTTATTTATTCATAAAATCCACTTACTGTGCCATAAATTTACACAGTCAAGCAGCAACAGTGAGGAGGTTTTTTTCCCTTAACATCTCCCTGGGGTTACCCTCAAGCATGCTTCCTACATGGAGACTAGCCCACCAGTGCCTCAGTGACTGCTGGGCTGAGTTTCACTGAGTCATCACTACCAGCCACATTCATATTCCCATTTCAGTTTGCCAATTCACGTTTTATTTAGCAACTGGCATGACTCACCCATAGGATGATGACAGTGAAGAGATGAAGTGATACTGACATTTAATGCTCAGTTTCTTAGGGCCGAACACTTCCTATACTTCTTTGCTTACATCATGGGCTGAAGAATTAGGTTTGCCATTTACCATTGCCCCGCAGAGGAAAGCATGGGTGCCTTCAAGGATGCACAGAGGGAGCCTCAGCCACTGCTCTGGGGCAGGGGAGAGAAGGAGGCATCAAGCACAGAACCCATGTGGCTGAGCATTAGCCAGAGCTGTGCAACATCAGTTACAAAACATGAAACTGGGCTGAACTTTCCTGGTTTCAGGTTTCACATCATGCTTTGGGCTTCAGCCAGATGCCTTGAGCCCGGACTTGGGAATTTTGGGGGGTGACTTCCAGAAGCTCTGGCAGTGTTAGTGGAGTCTTGCAGGTTTTAATATTTGTCTTACAACTCTTGTTTTTGGAAATCAGCCTATTGAATCTGCAGCTTCTGTAAAGCAACATCAAGCAAACAAGGTTTTAGCCATCATAAAGCAGAAAAAACTCTCAAAACCAGCATCTAGTGTGCATTCTGTAAGTTGAAGAGGAAGAAAAAAGGAGTCTATTAGTAATTAATTTTATAGAAACACTTGGGATTGCTTTGCCATTTTGCCTGGCTAGACTGATGACATCTGATTAAGTGTGGATGGGAGGCCTATGATCATATATGATTTGTATTTTTTAAGCAACTTGACCAGCTGAAATTTAGTTGCATCCACCTAAAGGGCTTATAAGATGGGCATTTTCATCAGTACTGGAACATTTTCCTGATTTCGACTATATTTTTGCTGCAAGATGCTTCATCTTGATTTTATTGTATTTGACCTCATTGTAATTTGATTTTTATGAAAAATACCATTTTAATCATATATTTTATTTATAGCAATGTTTTATATTTGTATATACTGCATAATGTCTCCTTTCATATTACATACTGATGTTTTGATATGAGAAACTTCCAAGGAAAGTAATTTTGATATCCAAAATCTGTATTTCTTCAAAGATCAAGGACATATTTTTCTCTGGTTTGGGATGTAGTTTGGAGAGGAATGGTTTGACATCATTTCCCATGCAATGGAAATTTGGCCTACTTCACCAAATGCAAGCTCTATTTGCATTTCCTAGGTGCAGTAGGCTCTACATTTCAGGGCACTCCTCCCAGTGCCTTAATCCTAAATTCTTCATCTTAACCTCTGCATGGTGAAGATATCTGCCCCTCTTCTCCTGTGCTGGCAGAGTTGCCTGGAAGCTGTTCCCAGGATCAGAGGCAAGAGGTCCTGATCTTGGGTGAGCACTTGGGGTGACAGGTGTAAAATGCCTGTAGGTTTGTTCTTCTTGACACTATGGGATGTGCCTGCAGTGGCTCCTACCCTCCTTCTCCAGCTCCTGCAAGGCGCTCCCCTTTGATGCCGCTCTGCTCTGAGCTACTTCAAACAGCCTGGGAGGGTGGTTCAGCCAGGGCGGTAATTACACCCTTTTGCAGCTCACTGGTACTGCAGCCCCTTTGAAGTGATTTTACCACCCAGCCTCGTCGCCAGGAGCCACACACACACACACATACCATAGAGTTCAGTCTCCCTAGCAGCTCTGCCCTAGGGGCCCTATGGGAAGGTGGGAGTGGACGGGGGACAAGGAAACGAGATGAATGAAGGCTTTAAAAAAACCCAAGAAAGCCCATAAACCATCTACCAAATATTTTATTAACCCTTCAAGCGCCCAAGCACGTCCCTGGTGGGGCCTGTGTATGTGCAACCAGCTCTTTCCGCTCCTGAGCAAAACCAGACTGTGTCAAGAAGACGTTCCTCATCAATTGGAAGGAATTGGGGATCTCTCCCTCATGCTGGCTGGCCCTGACCAGCTCCATCCTCTGGCCTGAGTGGCCTGGCACCACCTCCCACTCTTGGATGGACTCATTCCCTATCACCTCTCAGCAGACTGAGTGCTCCTATTGCTCCCTGAAACTATTCTGGGTATAGGCAAGGACTTCACTGGCTGCGATGCTTTGAAAGCTCCTGCTCATAACATCTTCTTGTTAGCATGCTATACTCCTACTCCCATTTGTACAGCCTCCCTATAGACTCATTTATCTACCTTACATCTTTATATGTCCCTTGTGACCACAGAGTCTGAGGTTAGGTTGTGGTGTTGTCCTCAGCCTGCCTCTCTGAGCTCAGTCTGGGCTCTTTTCCATCTATAAGAACTACTCACCCAAAGCGGCCCAGATGACTGTAGCACAGCAGGACATGAAGTGGGGCCACCCAAACCTGAGATTAATGCAAAAGTGCTGGACTACCCTCTTCTCTGTGTAGGCTGAGCTGCAGGCTGCAGTGTCAATACAAAGAGCAAAGGAAACGGAGACCAAGATGCCCCCCAAGCCTGCTCTTGGCTCAGCGTGAGCACCTTTAGACATGCTGACTGTTGAGCACCGGTAGCACCTGTTCATCTATGAGAAATGTTGAACACTGACAGTAATCCACGGACCTGAAAAGATTTGAAGCGACTGCTCTGAAGCACCTGGCACCAGCTGCTCTTGGAGACAGGAGTCTGAGCGAAATGGGCTCTTGTTGGGGCTTGGAAATGTCCATGTTCGACCTGACCAGGAGATCATGACGGCAAACGAGGATGGGAAGGGCCCCTCTCTCACTCCCTTCCTCCCTCCCTCCCTCACTTTGTTTGGTAGAGATCACAAACCTGGATGTTTATCCTCTCCTTTGGCTGCAGCCAAGTGTCTCCCTGATTACAGACACAGACCAATTTCTTTTGGCTTGGAAGTAATTTGATTGTGCCCTGGCAAATCCTCCTGGAGCCACACAGTCCTAGACA
This sequence comes from Aptenodytes patagonicus, assembly GCF_965638725.1. Taxonomy (NCBI): domain Eukaryota; kingdom Metazoa; phylum Chordata; class Aves; order Sphenisciformes; family Spheniscidae; genus Aptenodytes; species Aptenodytes patagonicus. Next base: position 3,137,289 of record NC_134968.1, read on the forward strand.
ACTGCACATCCCTCCTCCCCCCTCACCACCACCTTAATCACCAAGTCTACCATCAGCAATGCTCAAACATGCAATTGTCTGGCAGACACACTGCTGTTTTGAGGGCTGGTGAGGGGTAGCTGGAGGGAGCAAAGACACATGTGTGTGAACTGCAGCCTTCTGGCTTTTCATCTCCAGCAACACCACAAGTACCGCTGCATAATGCAGAAATGATCTTCGTTAACAGCTGGCATTCCAACAATTTGGGTTTATCGCAGCTTTTCCCATTAACCCGAGACTGCTGGAACTAGTGATAGTTTGGGTTTGGAAGGTCATCATATTCCAGTTTTCCTGAAACTGGGGCTGGAAGCTTATTGTCATCTTCCAGTCCTCCGTTGCTTCCTTGAGAAGGGCTGTCATAGACCTCCATTTGAAAGACTGAATGCAGCCATGCAAAAGACAGGCCCTGCCCAAAGCAAAACTTCCTGCCTCTCCCATCAAGGACAGCAGTATTTTGGAGGTTGTTCCACCAATGGCAAGGCAAGGCTGGTGAACCTCTGTGCTCATTTGAATTTTGAAGGTCTGGATGAGCCCGAAACTGATTTGAATTTGTTTTTGCAAAACCAAACATCGATGTATTGATTAACTAATGTCTTCCGATGAACCTGATCTGCACTGTCCATGAGACCACCAAAGACGCTTCAATATTCGCTTACTCATTTAATCCCAGTATATTTACTGTTAAAGATAGGCTCAAGCCAAAGTCCTCATTCCCTTGAACATGGACATACCCTGATCTGGATTGCATAGCTTGGGGCCATCTCATGTTAGCTGTATTATATTTGCTTGTGCAATGAGCTTGCTTCCTTAAAAGAGATGCTGCAGCTATGAAATGCAGCTGTTTTTTGAATTGCTGGTGGTGTATTTGCTCCTTAACAGTCAGAGGATACAAACAGCATGTGCACAGTGTCCTGACAGGCACAAGTTGGGTAATTACTGTTGCTGTGACTAAAAGGCGACCGGTATGACTGGAGCTGGGAAGTGGCTTCCATATGGGAAGAGACAAAATAAGAGTCTCCTGCTTGGAGAAGGGATTTGAAAGAGAGTACGATAAAGGTCTACAAAATCCTGTTTGTCTCAGAAACACAGGATGTAGGGGGTACCTAATGCAGTTATCAGGCACATATTTAAAACAACAAAAATAAAGTAGAAGAAGCTGAGAGGGCATACCAGGGGAAGGGCTGCTCCACACAGGCCTGTTCCTCCCCTCCTTGCGTCGAGTGCTGATCCCTGACACAGAGTGTAACCAGCGCCCAGGGAGCCCTTGGTCCCGGCTGGTACGATCGTTTTTACGGCTCACGTTGCTGAGCGTCTCTTGCCCCCAGAGCCGGGTTGCTGCGCAGCCCTCGTCAATAGCTCTCTTTTTGGCATGGAGGTTTTTGTTATTTTTGTTTTAATCTCTAGCAAGAAAACAGGCGGGAGTTGGGCTGGGAAAAATTTTGCAAAAGCCAGAGAGACAGTGCAGGGCAGTTTTAAGAATAACATTGCTCACTGTAATTTATGGCCGCTGAGAAAGTCCCTTTTTGCCTCCTTGGTATCTGTAGGAAAACTCCTGAGCTGTAGAGAGGGCTCAGCAGCCTCTCACAAGCTTAGTCCGAGTGAGATTCCCGCTCCTGTTTCTGCTCCCAGGATGGCATCGGTGCGTGAAATTGATAAGCATGTCATTTGAGGTCGTAAGCTCTCGAGGACTGCCTTTCTGCTTTGCTTATAGGCAGCAACAATATCTGTGTTTGGGTCTCCTAGGCACTATTGTGACATGCCGTTAGTTCTAATAGCTAGTACTAAAGCAAGAACTGCGGCTTTGATTATTCAATAGTTGGGACACGCTGGAAAACAAGGGGCATTTCCACAGCTATGGAAAGAAGTTCTTAGTTCCAGGCATCGGAGGTACCATAACGTCTAGTCAGCAACATTAAGGGAGGAGAGAAGGCAGGGCACGGAGGAGATTGCAAGAGGGGTTGTGAGACAAAACAAGGGCAGGGACATCAGAGGGGTGGAGGTGATCAGAGCCTGGAGGGTGGAGACTAGCTTAGGCAGCAGAGCAACTTCCAGTGGTGTTTTCTGCATTTTGCACCTCTGAGTTTGTAGGAGTCTTCTGGTTGCAGAGAAAGCTGCAATGGTGTCAAGCAAGCTAGATGCAGCAGATGAAAGATGCATCATGCTCCCTCCCTGGAGGAGGTTGTCTTTTCTTTGACATCATGACAAACGGCCCTCAAATCATTGTAATTGAAACAGAATGATTCTCTTCTGTTCTTTTTCTGAGCGCCCAGCTCCACGGTATCTCTGTGCAGAGGCAGATGTGCTGTTTCCCCTGTCTCAACTAATCCTTGATCCCAAACTTGTTGAAATCAACAGGGAAACCTCCATCTTTCATTTTAACCTGGGCCTCAGGTTAGCTTCCCTTGTTTGCATGCTTTTGTATGCTGATAAAGGGCAAAGATAAACCTTTACAAATAATTAGGAAAATGTAAAGCCCTAATTAGGAAAATGCAAAACATTAACAAGTTAGGAGGGCTCCAGGAGGGTCACAAGAGACAAAGAGAGGCTGAACTAATGAATGTAACTCCAGGCTGCTGTTCCTGCACAGACAAACTGCTCTATGGTTGCTCTTGGTGACTTAGGGGAAAAGGTGAAGCCAAACTGGATATAGAAGGAGCGTGGAAGCCTGGTAAGGAGTGGGAAGTGCTGAGGATGTGTGCTCAGAGTGAAACAGCAAGCGTGAGACCTAGGGATTACCCCCTTAGGTCAAACCAGCACCTGCCTACAGCACAGTCTCACCGGACCCTTACTTCTTACAACTTTCTTTGGGGTGAGGAGAGCCATTTTCTCTAGCAGGAATCATGAAGTGCAACTCTGAGATTTACCGGGGACTAACACATCCTCTTGTGCCTGCTTTTCCACCAGCATCTCCTCCTGCCCTGCCACTGGGGCTGTGGCAGCTCGTGAGAGGGCTGGGACATTTGGGGGGAACGGTGGAGGTGGTGCGTGGGAGACTGTGCAAGCAGGGAGCCGGAGCACTCACCTGTCTGATGTGTCAGCCTTTGATACACACGCCTGGGGACAGATGGCTCAGCTCCTATTAGGACAGCGGGGAGCCGTACCAAACAGCCTACCGTCCTCTCCTCCCAGCCCACCCTCCTACCTCCGACTGTCAAAAGCACCTTACCCACCACCCCTCCCAGCGCTGGCACTCCACAGCTCCTCGCTGATGTACCAGCTCCGTCAGCGACTTGGCAGCCGTGGGATGCTGAGTGCCCGCAGGGGTACGTGGGGGTGTGGTGAGCTGGAGACGCCCCGCTTGTTTATTTGGTTACCGTTTTGTGGTTTTTGAAAGGTGCCTGCAGGTCTGCAGGAGAATCTGCTGTGCGATGGGCCTCGCCCTGTTCCCGTCTCCTCCTAAGGCCCAGCCGGTGCCGCACGGGCTCCGGGTTTCTCTGTGTGTGTGTGTGTGTGTGTGTGTGTGTGTGTGTGTACACACCTGTGTGTGTACATGCGTGTGTGTGAGAAAGAGCAAGAGAGAGCAAACCCTGCAGAAGCAGAGGCATGCAGAGCTGCATGGGGTTACTTCCATCTCCTTACGCGTTCTTTGACTTCACCATGCAGCAGATAGCAAGGGCTTCCAGGCACCCCATAATTAACCCTGTCCCTGCCAGTAGCTTTTACATGGTTAGAAAGAGGAGAGGACTCTCTTAACTTCCTTAATAACTGTAAAATCCCTCATGCGAGGTTGGAAGAGCAGGGTATCTCCAGGGCTGGACTTCAGTGCAATGGAAGTGTCAGGCTATACAGATGCTCCGCTTCCCACCATCTAGAGTTTGCGCTGCAATTTGGGAGATAATAACAAAGGTTGCATCTTTATCCCCTTTCTTGTCCTCATAAGAAATCCATCTCCAAATATTATTCTTGGCTTAGCATAAGATACAAAATGGATTTAAAACATAAAAGTTAATTATGGCAAGAATTGCAGTTATGAATATTTGCATGATGCAATACTAGCTTATCCCATTTTGCATTTCTATTCCTCTTACCTGTGTGATGATCACATGTAGGGGCTCAAGCTGAGAGCAGAGATTCCTTCTGATAAAAATTGCACAGACTGCAAAAAACAGTTGCCCACCTGAGAGCTCCCTAGAAAAGACAAGAAAGCGTGATCGTTCCCACTCATGGGGTTTGAAGCACACAAGAAGGACATGTTTCCCATAGGCCTCACAGCTGAGAAGTGATGCAGATTTTCTGATTCCCGCTTGAGAAACTGAGCCACAAAATCCTCCTTTTCCTCTGTTGCAAGACATACTTGCAGCACCACTGACGTGCAGACCCTTCTGGGGTGAAGGCTCGTGCGGTAGCACTGCCTAACAGTTTAGTAACACCTGAGCCGAAAACTGAAAATAGAGGAGAGATCTCTGCTACATGCCATCTGCTGAGCTGGAACCTGGCCCGGGCACTGCATCAGGTACTGCTTTTCCTACAGAGAGCAACGGGGCCATATCAGCGAGCAGGTCCCGGGAGCCACACCGAGTTAGGAGTTTCACACTGCCCAGAGGGGAGAACCCCACCTACTGAATCACCCTCCGCGCTTCCCGCAGCACCTTGCTCTTCCCCGTGCATCTCCCGCCAGAGACTGACCCAGCCCAGGCCTGCTGAGTTGCTTTGGCTGCAAACCCCACACATGAGATCAGGGGCTGATTTTCAGATCGTGTGCAGGAAGCACCGGGGGCAGAGAACCTGCTGCTTCGTAATAAGGCTGCCGCTTAGACGCATTTGCTTGATGTCACTCAATCCCCGTGTAGCGTCAAGCTGCCGTGCCATGATGTCAGCTCTGAGACAGAGTTGCAGGGCTTAAACGTGGTTTCAGGACCCAGGACGCCGAGCCAGCTGGCAGAGAGGAGAAGGGATGGTTCCTGGTTCCTTCCGTGATGACCTGCCCGTTTACAGGCTCCTAGTGCTTCCTTTTCCTCTTGTCTGGGCAAAAGCAGTTGGCATCTAGGCTTTGGGCTGTATGGGCTGTGTAGGTGTTGCACGACCTGCTCTGGGAGGCGGGATGGGGATGGAGGAAGTTTCTGATGGCACTCAAGACTGCTAAGTGTGGAAAGATCTTCTGTGGCCACTAAGGGATTGCTAGTGAT